>NW_027141956.1:3235000-3535000 GCF_036365525.1 Heterodontus francisci
ACCACAGAACAGACACTGAGAATTATATATATGCTCACACACACACACACACACACCACAGCCCAGACACTGATATGCACACATGCACACACACACACCACAGAACAGACACTGAGACATATATATGCACACACACACACACACACACACACACACACACACACACACACCTCTGATCAGACCCTGAGACTTATATATATGCACACACACACACACCACAGCCCAGACACTGAGACTTATATATATGCACACACACACACACACTCAAACACACACCACAGCCCAGACACTGAGACTTATATATGTGCACACACACACACACACACCACAGCCCAGACACTGAGACTTATATATATGCACACACACACACACATCACACACACACACCACAGCCCAGACACTGATTCCTATATATATGCACACACACACACACACACACACACACACACACGCACCACAGCCCAGACATGGTAACATTGCTCCAGTCTGATGTCTAATTTCTCTGGTTATTTCTGACACTCACACACATACACAGATCTGGTAACATTGCTCCAGTCTGATGTCTAATTTCTCTGTTTATTTCTCTTCCTCACAGTTAACTTGCTGACGATTGGGATCCTGTCTCGGCGAAAGTGCGGTCTCTCCAAGTGTGTCACTCGGTACCTGGTGGCCATGTCAGCGGCGGATCTACTGGTCATTATCCTGGACCTGATATTCAGACACATTCCCATTGTTTATTGGGAACAGTTTCAGTTCCTGTTGTCCATCCCCGTGTGTAATATCCACGCCGTCCTGCTTTACACAGTCACAGACTGTTCTGTCTGGTTCACCGTCACTTTCACCTTTGATCGATTTGTGGCCATTTGTTTTCAGAATCTGAAAAGTAAATATTGCAGTGAGAAAACATGTGCTGTGGTTGTGGGAACAGTGAGTTTGCTGAGCTGTTTAAAGAACATCTTCTGGTATTTTATGTTCACGGGTCGGTATTTGCTGGGGAACTATCCCTGGTTTTGTGATGTAACAATGGGTGTTCCGGAATCTCGTGTCTGGGGAACAATCGAGTTCCTCCACAACATTCTAACCCCGGTCATCCCATTTGTGCTGATTCTGCTGCTCAACGCTCTCACCGTCAGACACATTTTAGTGAGCAGCAGAGGACGCAGGAGACTCCGGGCTCACAGCAGTGGAGAGAGTCACAGAGACCCCGAGATGGAGAGTCGAAGGAAATCTATCATATTACTGTTAGTTATCTCTGGTAATTTCATGCTGTTGTGGGCCCTGTTCATGGTGTATTCGATATGGAGGAGGATGTACTGGATAGGTTATGAGTCTGTTTATCTCCCTGGGTTTCTGCTGGAATTGTCCTTCATGCTCCAGCTCCTGAGCTGCTCCACAAACACTGTGATTTACGCCGTGACCCAGACTCAGTTCAGAGAGCAGGTGAAGAATGTGCTGAAATATCCCTTTAATACAATTGTTAAATTAATTCAATAATCAGAGGAGGGGGAGGGGCCTGTCACCATGGAGACAGAGCGGGGGAGGGGCCTCTCACCATGGAGACAGAGCAGGGGAGGGGACTGTCACCATGGAGACAGAGCGGGGGAGGGGACTGTCACCATGGAGACAGAGCGGGGGAGGGGACTGTCACCATGGAGACAGAGCGGGGGAGGGGACTGTCACCATGGAGACAGAGCAGGGGAGGAGACTGTCACCATGGAAACAGAGCGGGGGAGGGGCCTCTCACCATGGAGACAGAGCGGGGGAGGGGCCTGTCACCATGGAGACAGAGCGGGGGAGGGGACTGTCACCATGGAGACAGAGCGGGGGAGGGGACTGTCACCATGGAGACAGAGCGGGGGAGGGGACTGTCACCATGGAGACAGAGCGGGGGAGGGGACTGTCACCATGGAGACAGAGCGGGGGAGGGGCCTCTCACCATGGAGACAGAGCGGGGGAGGAGACTGTCACCATGGAGACAGAGCGGGGGAGGGGCCTCTCACCATGGAGACAGAGCGGGGGAGGAGCCTGTCACCATGGAGACAGAGCGGGGGAGGGGCCTCTCACCATGGAGACAGAGCGGGGGAGGGGACTGTCACCATGGAGACAGAGCGGGGGAGGGGACTGTCACCATGGAGACAGAGCGGGGGAGGGGCCTCTCACCATGGAGACAGAGCGGGGGAGGAGACTGTCACCATGGAGACAGAGCGGGGGAGGGGCCTGTCACCATGGAGACAGAGCGGGGGAGGAGTCTGTCACCATGGAGACAGAGCGGGGGAGGGGCCTCTCACCATGGAGACAGAGCGGGGGAGGGGACTGTCACCATGGAGACAGAGCGGGGGAGGAGTCTGTCACCATGGAGACAGAGCGGGGGAGGGGCCTCTCACCATGGAGACAGAGCGGGGGAGGAGTCTGTCACCATGGAGACAGAGCGGGGGAGGGGCCTGTCACCATGGAGACAGAGCGGGGGAGGGGACTGTCACCATGGAGACAGAGCGGGGGAGGGGCCTCTCACCATGGAGACAGAGCGGGGAGGGGCCTCTCACCATGGAGACAGAGCGGGGGAGGGGCCTCTCACCATGGAGACAGAGCGGGGGAGGGGACTGTCACCATGGAGACAGAGCGGGGGAGGGGCCTCTCACCATGGAGACAGAGCGGGGGAGGAGTCTGTCACCATGGAGACAGAGCGGGGAGGGGCCTCTCACCATGGAGACAGAGCGGGGAGGGGCCTCTCACCATGGAGACAGAGCGGGGGAGGGGACTGTCACCATGGAGACAGAGCGGGGGAGGGGACTGTCACCATGGAGACAGAGCGGGGGAGGGGCCTGTCACCATGAAGACAGAGCGGGGGAGGGGCCTCTCACCATGGAGACAGAGCGGGGGAGGGGACTGTCACCATGGAGACAGAGCGGGGGAGGGGACTGTCACCATGGAGACAGAGAGGGGGAGGAGACTGTCACCATGGAGACAGAGCGGGGGAGGGGCCTGTCACCATGGAGACAGAGCGGGGGAGGGGCCTCTCACCATGGAGACAGAGCGGGGGAGGGGCCTCTCACCATGGAGACAGAGCGGGGGAGGGGCCTCTCACCATGGAGACAGAGCGGGGGAGGGGCCTCTCACCATGGAGACAGAGCGGGGGAGGGGACTGTCACCATGGAGACAGAGCGGGGGAGGGGCCTCTCACCATGGAGACAGAGCGGGGGAGGGGACTGTCACCATGGAGACAGAGCGGGGGAGGAGCCTGTCACCATGGAGACAGAGCGGGGGAGGGGCCTCTCACCATGGAGACAGAGCGGGGGAGGGGCCTGTCACCATGGAGACAGAGCGGGGGAGGGGCCTCTCACCATGGAGACAGAGCGGGGGAGGGGCCTCTCACCATGGAGACAGAGCGGGGAGGGGCCTGTCACCATGGAGACAGAGCGGGGGAGGGGCCTCTCACCATGGAGACAGAGCGGGGGAGGGGCCTGTCACCATGGAGACAGAGCGGGGGAGGAGCCTGTCACCATGGAGACAGAGCGGGGGAGGGGACTGTCACCATGGAGACAGAGCGGGGAGGGGCCTGTCACCATGGAGACAGAGCGGGGGAGGGGACTGTCACCATGGAGACAGAGCGGGGGAGGGGACTGTCACCATGGAGACAGAGCGGGGGAGGAGCCTCTCACCATGGAGACAGAGCGGGGGAGGGGCCTCTCACCATGGAGACAGAGCGGGGGAGGAGACTGTCACCATGGAGACAGAGCGGGGGAGGGGCCTCTCACCATGGAGACAGAGCGGGGGAGGGAACTGTCACCATGGAGACAGAGCGGGGGAGGGGACTGTCACCATGGAGACAGAGCGGGGGAGGAGCCTGTCACCATGGAGACAGAGCGGGGGAGGAGCCTGTCACCATGGAGATAGAGCGGGGGAGGGGCCTGTCACCATGGAGACAGAGCGGGAGAGGAGACTGTCACCATGGAGACAGAGCGGGGGAGGGGCCTCTCACCATGGAGACAGAGCGGGGGAGGGAACTGTCACCATGGGGACAGAGCGGGGGAGGAGCCTGTCACCATGGAGACAGAGCGGGGGAGGAGCCTGTCACCATGGAGATAGAGCGGGGGAGGGGCCTCTCACCATGGAGACAGAGCGGGGGAGGAGACTGTCACCATGGAGACAGAGCGGGGGAGGAGCCTGTCACCATGGAGACAGAGCGGGGGAGGGGCCTCTCACCATGGATACAGAGCGGGGGAGGGGCCTCTCACCATGGAGACAGAGCGGGGGAGGGGCCTGTCACCATGGAGACAGAGCGGGGGAGGGGCCTGTCACCATGGAGACAGAGCGGGGGAGGAGACTGTCACCATGGAGACAGAGCGGGGGAGGGGCCTGTCACCATGGAGACAGAGCGGGGGAGGGGCTGTCACCATGGAGACAGAGCGGGGGAGGGGCCTGTCACCATGGAGACAGAGCGGGGGAGGGGCCCCTCACCATGGAGACAGAGCGGGGGAGGGGCCTCTCACCATGGAGACAGAGCGGGGGAGGGGCCTGTCACCATGGAGACAGAGCGGGGGAGGGTCATGTCACCATGGAGACAGATCGGGGGAGGGGCCTCTCACCATGGAGACAGAGCGGGGGAGGGGCCTGTCACCATGGAGACAGAGCGGGGGAGGGGCCTGTCACCATGGAGACAGAGCGGGGGAGGGGCCTCTCACCATGGAGACAGAGCGGGGGAGGAGACTGTCACCATGGAGACAGAGCGGGGGAGGGGCCTGTCACCATGGAGACAGAGCGGGGGAGGGGCCTCTCACCATGGAGACAGAGCGGGGGAGGAGACTGTCACCATGGAGACAGAGCGGGGAGGGGCCTGTTACCAAAGTGACTGGAGTGGGGGCGGGGTCTGTTTCCAAGGTGACGGCGAGTGGGGGGCGGGGTCTGTTTCCAGAGTGACGGGAATGTGGGAGGGGTCTGTTTCCAGGGTGACGGAGTGGGGGCGGGGTCTGTTACCAAGGTGACGGGAGTGGGGGAGGGGTCTGTTTCCAAGGTGACGGCGAGTGGGGGGCGGGGTCTGTTTCCAAGGTGACGGAGTGGGGGCGGGGTATGTTTCTAAGGTGACGGGAGTGGGGGCGGAGTCTGTTTCCAAGGTGACGGTGAGTGGGGGCGGGGTCTGTCACCAAAGTGACGGCGAGTGGGGGCGGGGTCTGTTTCCAAGGTGACGGCGAGTGGGGGCGGGGTCTGTTTCCAAGGTGACGGCGAGTGGGGGCGGGGTCTGTTTCCAGAGTGACGGGAATGTGGGTGGGGTCTGTTTCCAGGGTGACGGGAGTGGGGGCGGGGTCTGTTACCAAGGTGACGTGAGTGGGGGCGTGGTCTGTTACCTAGGTGACGGGAGTGGGGGCGGGGTCTGTTACCAGGGTGACGGAGTGGGGGCGGGGTCTGTTACCAAGGTGACGGGAGTGGGGGCGGGGTCTGTTACCAAGGTGACGGGAGTGGGGGCGGGGTCTGTTACCAAGGTGACGTGAGTGGGGGCATGGTCTGTTACCTAGGTGACGGGAGTGGGGGCGGGGTCTGTTACCAGGGTGACGGAGTGGGGGCGGGGTCTGTTACCAAGGTGACGGGAGTGGGGGCGGGGTCTGTTTCCAGGGTGACGGGAGTGTGGGCGGGGTCTGTTTCCAGGGTGACGGGAGTGGGGGCGGGGTCTGTTACCAAGGTGACGGGTGTGGGGGCGGGGTCTGTTTCCAGGGTGACGGGAGTGGGGGCGGGGTCTGTTTCCAGGGTGACGGGAGTGGGGGCGGGGTCTGTTTCCAGGGTGACGGGAGTGGGGGCGGGGTCTGTTTCCAGAGTGACGGGAGTGGGGGCGGGGTCTGTTTCCAGAGTGACGGGAGTGGGGGCGGGGTCTGTTTCCAGGGTGACGGGAGTGGGGGCGGGGTCTGTTACCAGGGTGACGGAGTGGGGGCGGGGTCTGTTACCAAGGTGACGGGAGTGGGGGCGGGGTCTGTTACCAAGGTGACGGGAGTGGGGGCGGGGTCTGTTACCAAGGTGACGTGAGTGGGGGCATGGTCTGTTACCTAGGTGACGGGAGTGGGGGCGGGGTCTGTTACCAGGGTGACGGAGTGGGGGCGGGGTCTGTTACCAAGGTGACGGGAGTGGGGGCGGGGTCTGTTTCCAGGGTGACGGGAGTGTGGGCGGGGTCTGTTTCCAGGGTGACGGGAGTGGGGGCGGGGTCTGTTACCAAGGTGACGGGTGTGGGGGCGGGGTCTGTTTCCAGGGTGACGGGAGTGGGGGCGGGGTCTGTTTCCAGGGTGACGGGAGTGGGGGCGGGGTCTGTTTCCAGGGTGACGGGAGTGGGGGCGGGGTCTGTTTCCAGAGTGACGGGAGTGGGGGCGGGGTCTGTTTCCAGAGTGACGGGAGTGGGGGCGGGGTCTGTTTCCAGGGTGACGGGAGTGGGGGCGGGGTCTGTTTCCAGAGTGACGGGAGTGGGGGCGGGGTCTGTTTCCAGGGTGACGGGGAGTGGGGGCGGGGTCTGTTTCCAGGGAGACGGGAGTGGGGTCGGGGTCTGTTTCCAGGGTGACGGGAGTGGGGGCGGGGTCTGTTTCCAGGGAGACGGGAGTGGGGTCGGGGTCTGTTTCCAGGGTGACGGGAGTGGGGGCGGGGTCTGTTTCCAGGGTGACGGGAGTGGGGGCGGGGTCTGTTTCCAGGGTGACGGGAGTGGGGGCGGGGTCTGTTTCCAGAGTGACGGGAGTGGGGGCGGGGTCTGTTTCCAGGGTGACGGGGAGTGGGGGCGGGGTCTGTTTCCAGGGAGACGGGAGTGGGGTCGGGGTCTGTTTCCAGGGTGACGGGAGTGGGGGCGGGGTCTGTTTCCAGGGAGACGGGAGTGGGGTCGGGGTCTGTTTCCAGGGTGACGGGAGTGGGGGCGGGGTCTGTTTCCAGGGTGACGGGGAGAGGGGGCGGGGTCTGTTTCCAGGGTGACGGGAGTGCGGGCGGGGTCTGTTTCCAGGGTGACGGGGAGTGGGGGCGGGGTCTGTTTCCAGGGTGACGGGAGTGGGGGTGGGGTCTGTTTCCAGGGTGACGGGGAGTGGGGTCGGGGTCTGTTTCCAGGGTGACGGGAGTGGGGGCGGGGTCTGTTTCCAGGGTGACGGGAGTGGGGGCGGGGTCTGAATCTTTCTGATTCTTTCATAATCCCTTTCAAACTAAAAGAATCCTGATAATTATTGATAATAATTTATAATAATTTATAAACATTTACTGACCTTTACAACCTTTATAAACTGTTTATAATTCTTCCTCTCACTTTGTAAATCTTTATAATATTTATGATTGTCTGTGATTTATTATCCTTTATGAGATTTTATTCTCATTTATAATCTGTTACATTCACTGCCCTGGACAGAAAACGTTGAAAATGATCCCCGTGGATTACTCTCAATTCAAACAGATCACAGAGCATATCATTTAAAATGGCCGCAGCACATGTCACGTAAAATGGCCGCAGTGAAGGTGACATCAAACAGACCACAGAGCATAACATTTAAAATGGACGCAGTGACGGTGACATCAAACAGACCACAGTGCATATCATTTAAAATGGCCGCAGCACATGTCACGTAAAATGGCTGCAGTCAAGGTGACATCAAACAGACCACAGAGCATAACATTTAAAATGGACGCAGTGACGGTGACATCAAACAGACCACAGTGCATATCATTTAAAATGGCCGTACCATATGTCACGTAAAATGGCCGCAGTGAAGGTGACATCAAACAGACCACAGAGCACATCATTTAGAATGGCCGCAGCACATGTCGCTTAAAATGGCCGCGGTGCAGGTGACATCAAACAGACAACAGTGCATATCATCAGATCGAACTGGCCTTTGTTAAAACCAGCTGGAGTGGTACTGAGTCCCACACACACACCAGGAAACAGCCAATTCAATCCAGACCTCTATTAATGCCAGCTGGAGTGGTACTGAGCCCCACTCACACACCAGATAAGAGCCAATTGAATTTGAGCCTATATTAATACCAGCTGGAGTGGTACTGAGGCTCATTCACATACCGGGAAAGAACCAATTCAATCCAGGCCTCTATTTATACCAGCTGGAGTAAAATTAACTACCATTCACACACCAGGAAAGAGCCAATTCAATCCAGGTCTCTATTAATACCAGCTGGAGTGGTACTGAGTCCCACTGACACACCAGGAAAGAGCCAATTCAATGCAAACCTTTATTAATACCAGCTGGAGTGGTACTGAGCCCCACTCACACACCAGGAAAAAGCTAATTAAAGCCATACCGCCATTGATACCAGCTGGAGTGGGACTGAGACCCACTCACACACCAGGAAAGAGATAGTTCATTCCAGGCTTCCATTAATACTAGCTGGAGTGGCACTGAGTCCCACTAACACCCCAGAAAGAGCCAATTCAATCCAGGTCTCTATTAATACCAGCTGGAGTGGAATTAACTCCCACTCACACACCAGGAAAAAGCTAATTAAAGCCAGACCGTCATTGATACCAGCTGGAGTGGGACTGAGTCCCACTCACACCAGGAGAGAGCCATATCAATCGAGGCTTATATCAATACCAGTAGGAGTGGTATTGAGTCCCACTCACACACCAGTAAAGAGCCAATTCAATCCAGGCCTCTATTAATACCAGCTGGAGTGGTTCTGAGAGCCACTCACACACCAGGAAAGAGGCAATTCAATCCAGGTATCTATTAATAGCAGCTGGAGTGGTACTGAGTCCCACTCACTCACCAGGAAGGAGCCAATTCATTCTAGGCCTCTATTAATACCAGCTGGAGTGATACTGATTCTCACGGACGCACCAGGAAAGAGACCATTCCATCCAGACCACTAATAATACCAGCAGGATGGTACTGAGCCCCCCTCAGGCACCAGCAAGAGCCAATTCAATCCAAGCCTCTATTAATACCAGCTGGAGTGGTACTGAGTCCCACACACACATCAAGAAGTGCCAATTCAATCCAGACCTCTTTTAATACCAGCTGGAGTGGTACTGAGTCCCACTCACACACCAGGAAAGAGACAATTCAATCCAGACCACGATTAATAACAGCTGGAGTGGTACTGAGCCCCACTCACTCACCAGGAAGGAGCCAATTCAATCCAGCCCTCTATTCATACCAGCTGGAGTGGTACTGAGTCCCACTCACTAACCATGAAAGAGCCAATTCAATCCAGACCTCTATTCATACCAGCTGGAGTGGTACTGAGTCCCACTCACGAACCATGAAAGAGCCAATTAAATTCAGACCTCAATTCATACCAGCTGGAGTGGTTCTGAGAGCCACTCACACACCAGGAAAGAGGCAATTCAATCCAGGTATCTATTTATACCAGCTGGAGTGGTGCTGAGTCCCACTCACACACCAGGATAGAGGCAATTCAATCCAGGTATCTATAAATACCAGCTGGAGTGGTACTGAGTCCCACTCACACACCAGGAAGGAGCCAATTCAATCCAGACCTCTATTAATAACATTTGGAGTGGGACTGAATCCCACTCACACAGCAGAGAAGAGACAGTTCATTCCAGGACTCTATTAACACCGGGTGTTCTGGCACTGTGTCCCACTCACACACCAGAAAGAGCCAATTCATTCTAGGCCTCTATTAATACCAGCTGGAGTGATACTGATTCTCACGGACGCACCAGGAAAGAGACCATTCCATCCAGACCACTAATAATACCAGCAGGATGGTACTGAGCCCCCCTCAGGCACCAGCAAGAGCCAATTCAATCCAAGCCTCTATTAATACCAGCTGGAGTGGTACTGAGTCCCACACACACATCAAGAAGTGCCAATTCAATCCAGACCTCTTTTAATACCAGCTGGAGTGGTTCTGATTCACACTCACACACCAGGAAAGAGCAAATTCAAACCAGATCTCTATTAATACCAGCTGGAGTGGTACAGATCCCCACTCACTCCGCAGCAAAGAGCCAATTCAATCCAGGCCTCTATTAATACCAGCTGGAGTGGTACTGAGTCTCACTCACACACCAGGAAAGAGACAATTCAATTTAGGCCTCTTTTAATACCAGCAGGAGTGGCACTAATCCCCACTCACTCACCAAAAAAGGGCCAATTCAATCCATGTCTCTATTAATAGCAGAAGGAGTGGAACTGAGCCCTGCTCACACACCAGGAAGTGGCTAACTCAATCCAGGCCTCTATTAATACCAGCTGGATTGGTACTGAGTCCCACACACACCAGGAAAGAGACCATTCCATCCAGACCTCTAATAATACCAGCTGGAGTGGTACTGAGTCCCAATCACACACCAGGAAAGAGCCAATTCAATCCCAACCCTATTAATACCAGCTGGAGTGGTACTGAGTCCCACTCACACACCAGGAAAGAGTCAATTCAATCCAGGCCGCTATTCATACCAGCTGGAGTGGTTCTGAGCCCCACTCACACACCAGGAAAGAGCCAATTCAATCCAGACCTCTATTAATACCAGCTGGAGTGGTTCTGAGCCCCACTCACACACCAGGAAAGAGTCAATTCAATCCAGGCCGCTATTCATACCAGCTGGAGTGGTACTGAGTCCCACTCACAAACCAGGAAAGAGACAATTCAATCCAGACCTCTATTAATACCAGCTGGAGTGGTACTGAGTCCCACTCACACACCAGGAAAGAGCCAGTTCAATCCAGGCCTCTATTAATACCAGCTGGAGTGGAACTGAGTCCCACTCACACACCAGGAAAGAGCCAATTCAATCCCAACCGTATTAATACCAGCTGGAGTGGTTCGGAGTCCCAATCACACACCAGGAAAGAGCCAATTCAATCCAGGCCGCTATTAATACCAGCTGGAGTGGTACTGAGTCCCACTCACACACCAGGAAAGAGCCAATTCAATCCCAACCGTATTAATACCAGCTGGAGTGGTTCGGAGTCCCAATCACACACCAGGAAAGAGCCAATTCAATCCAGGCCGCTATTAATACCAGCTGGAGTGGTACTGAGTCCCACTCACACACCAGGAAAGAGCCAATTCAATCCCAACCGTATTAATACCAGCTGGAGTGGTTCGGAGTCCCAATCACACACCAGGAAAGAGCCAATTCAATCCAGGCCGCTATTCATACCAGCTGGAGTGGTACAGAGCCCCACTCACACACCAGGGAAGAGAGAATTCAATCCAGACCTCTATTAATACCAGCTGGAGTTCTACTGAGCCCCACTCACACACCAGGAAAGAGCCAATTGAATCCAGAACACGAATTAATACCAGCTGGAGTGGTACTGAGCCCCACTCACACACCAGGAAAGAGACAATTCAATCCAGACCTCTATTAATACCAGCTGGAGTGGTACTGAGTCCCACTCACACAGCAGGAAAGAGCCAATTCAATCCCAACCGTATTAATACCAGCTGGAGTGGTTCGGAGTCCCAATCACACACCAGGAAAGAGCCAATTCAATCCAGGCCGCTATTCATACCAGCTGGAGTGGTACTGAGCCCCACTCACACACCAGGGAAGAGAGAATTCAATCCAGACCTCTATTAATACCAGCTGGAGTTCTACTGAGCCCCACTCACACACCAGGAAAGAGCCAATTGAATCCAGAACACGAATTAATACCAGCTGGAGTGGTACTGAGCCCCACTCACACACCAGTTAAGAGCCAATTCAATCCCGACCTCTATTAATACCAGCTGGAGTGGTACTGAGTCCCACTCACACACCAGTTAAGAGCCAATTCAATCCCGACCTCTATTAATACCAGCTGGAGTGGTACTGAGTCCCACACACACATCAGTTAAGAGCCAATTCAATCCAGACCTCGATAATACCAGCTGGAGTGCGACTGAGCGCCAAGCACACAGCAGGAAAGGGACAGTTCATTCCAGGCCTCTATTAATACCATCTGGAGTGGAATTAACTCCCACTCACACACCAGGAAAGAGCCAATTCAATCCAGACCTCTATAATACCAGCTGGAGTGGTACTGAGTCTCACTCACACACCAGGAAAGAGACAATTCAATTCAGGCCTCTTTTAATACCAGCAGGAGTGGCACTAATCCCCACTCACTCACCAAAAAAGAGCCAATTCAATCCATGTCTCTATTAATACCAGCTGGAGTGGAATTAACTCCCACTCACACACCAGGAAATAGCCAATTCAATCCAGACCTCTATTAATACCAGCAGGAATGGTACTGAGCCCCACGCAGACACCAGAAAGATCCAATTCAATCCAGGCTTCTATTAATACCAGCTGGAGTGGTACTGAGCCCCACGCAGACACCAGAAAGATCCAATTCAATCCAGGCCTCTATTAATACCAGCTGGAGTGGTACTGAGTCCCACTCACAAACCAGGAAAGAGCCAATTCAATTCAGGCCTCTATTAATACCAGCTGGAATGGTACTGAGCCCCACTCAGACACCAGAAAGATCCAATTCAATCCAGGCCTCTATTAATACCAGCTGGAGTGGTACTGAGTCCCACTCACAAACCAGGAAAGGGCAGTTCATTCCAGGCCTCTATTCATACCAGCTGGAGTGGAATTAACTCCATCTCACACTCCAGAAACAGCCAATTCAATCCTGACCTCGAGAATAGCAGCTGGTGTGCGTCTGAGTCCCACTCACACGCCATGAAGGTGTCAGTTCATTCCAGGCCTCTATTAATACCAGCTGGAGTGCGACAGAGGATCACTCAGACACCAGGAAAGAGGCCCATTCAATCCAGACCTCTTAATACCAGCTGGAGAGGTACTGAGCCCCACTCACACACCAGGGAAGAGAGAATTCAATCCAGACCTTTATTCATACCAGCTGGAGTTGTACTGAGCCCCACTCACACACCAGGAAAGAGCCAATTCATTCCAGACCACTAATTAATACCAGCTGGAGTGCGACTGAGTCCCACTCACACACCAGGAAAGAGCCAATTCAATTCAGACCTCTGTAATACCAGCTGGAGTGCGACTGAGTCCCACTCACACAGCAGGAAAGTGACAGTTCATTCCAGGCCTCTATTAATACAAGCTGGAGTTGAACTGATCCCCACTCACATCAGGAAAGTGCCAATTCGATCCAGACCTCCATTAATAGCAGCTGGAGTGGTACTGAGTCCCACTCACACACCAGGAAAGAGCCAATTCAATCCAGACCTCTGTAATACCAGCTGGAGTGGTACTGAGTCCCACACACACACCAGGAAAGAGCCAATTCAATCCAGACCTCTGTAATACCAGCTGGAGTGGTACTGAGTCCCACACACACACCAGGAAAGAGCCAATTCAATCCAGACCTCTGTAATACCAGCTGGAGTGGTACTGAGTCCCACACACACACCAGGAAAGAGCCAATTCAATCCAGACCTCTGTAATACCAGCTGGAGTGGTACTGAGTCCCACACACACACCAGGAAAGAGCCAATTAAATCCAGACCTCTGTAATACCAGCTGGAGTGGTACTGAGTCCCACACACACACCAGGAAAGAGCCAATTCAATCCTGACCTCCATAATAGCAGCTGGTGTGCGTCTGAGTCCCTCTCACACGCCATGAAGGGGTCAGTTCATTCCAGGCCTCTATTGATACAAGCTGGAGTTGTACTGAACCCCACTCACACACCAGGAAAGTGCCAATTCGATCCAGACCTCCATTAATAGCAGCTGGAGATGTACTGATCCCCACTCACACACCAGGAAAGTGCCAATTCGATCCAGACCTCCATTAATAGCAGCTGGAGTGGTACTCAAAGAACAAAGAACAAAGAACAAAGACAATTACAGCACAGGAACAGGCCCTTCGGCCCTCCAAGCCTGCGCCGATCCAGATCCTCTCTCTAAACATGTCACCTATTTTATAAGGGTCTGTATCTCTTTTCTTCCTGCCCATTCATGGATCTGTCTAGATACATCTTAAAAGACTCCATCGTGCCCGCATCTACCACCTCCGCTGGCAATGCGCTCCAGGTGCCCACCACCCTCTGCGGAAAGAACTTTCCACGCATATCCCCCCTAAACATTTCCCCTTTCACTTTGAACTCGTGTCCTCTAGTAATTGAATCCCCCACTCTGGGAAAAAGCTTCTTGCTATCCACCCTGTCTATACCTCTCATGATTTTGTACACCTCAATCAGGTCCCCCCTCAACCTCCGTCTTTCTAATGAAAATAATCCTAATCTACTCAACCTCTCTTCATAGCTAGCGCCCTCCATACCAGGCAACATCCTGGTGAACCTCCTCTGCACCCTCTCCAAAGCATCCACATCCTTTTGATAATGTGGCGACCAGAACTGTACGCAGTATTGCAAATGTGGCCGAACCAAAGTCTTATACAACTGTAACATGACCTGCCAACTCTTGTACTCAATACCCCGTCCGATGAAGGAAAGCATGCCGTATGCCTTCTTGACCACTCTATTTACCTGCGTTGCCACCTTCAGGGAACAGTGGACCTGAACACCCAAATCTCTCTGTACATCAATTTTCCCCAGGACTTTTCCATTTACTGTATAGTTCACTCTTGAATTGGATCTTCCAAAATGCATCACCTCGCATTTGCCCGGATTGAACTCCATCTGCCATTTCTCTGCCCAACTCTCCAATCTATCTATATTCTGCTGTATTCTCTGACAGTCCCCTTCACTATCTGCTACTCCACCAATCTTAGTGTCGTCTGCAAACTTGCTAATCAGACCACCTATACTTTCCTCCAAATCATTAATGTATATCACAAACAACAGTGGTCCCAGCACGGATCCCTGTGGAACACCACTGGTCACACGTCTCCATTTTGAGAAACTCCCTTCTACTGCTACTCTCTGTCTCCTGTTGCCCAGCCAGTTCTTTATCCATCTAGCTAGTACACCCTGGATCCCATGCGACTTCACTTTCTCCATCAGCCTACCATGGGGAACTTTATCAAACGCCTTACTGAAGTCCATGTATATGACATCTACAGCCCTTCCATCATCAATCAACTTTGCCACTTCCTCAAAGAATTCTATTAAGTTGGTAAGACATGACCTTCCCTGCACAAAACCATGTTGCCTATCACTGATGAGCCCATTTTCTTCCAAATGGGAAT
Source organism: Heterodontus francisci (assembly GCF_036365525.1). Taxonomy (NCBI): domain Eukaryota; kingdom Metazoa; phylum Chordata; class Chondrichthyes; order Heterodontiformes; family Heterodontidae; genus Heterodontus; species Heterodontus francisci. The sequence goes on from NW_027141956.1 coordinate 3,250,062, forward strand.
AGATCCTATCCCTCAGTATCTTCTCCAGCAGCTTCCCTACCACTGACGTCAGGCTCACCGGTCTATAATTACCTGGATTTTCCCTGCTACCCATCTTAAGCAAGGGGACAACATTAGCAATTCTCCAGTCCTCCGGGACCTCACCCGTGTTTAAGGATGCTGCAAAGATATCTGTTAAGGCCCCAGCTATTTCCTCTCTCGCTTCCCTCAGTAACCTGGGATAGATCCCATCCGGACCTGGGAACTTGTCCACCTTAATGCCTTTTAGAATACCCAACACTTCCTCCCTCCTTATGCCGACTTGACCTAGAGTAATCAAACATCTGTTCCTAACCTCAACATCCGTCATGTCCCTCTCCTCGGTGAATACCGATGCAAAGTACTCGTTTAGAATCTCACCCATTTTCTCTGAGTCCAAGCATAACATTCCTCCTTTGTCCTTTAGTGGGCCAATCCTTTCTCTAGATACCCTCTTTCTCCTTATATATGAATAAAAGGCTTTGGGATTTTCTTTAACCCTGTTTGCTAAAGATATTTCATGACCCCTTTTAGCCCTCTTAATTCCTCGTTTCAGATTGGTCCTACATTCCCGATATTCTTTCAAAGCTTCGTCTTTCATCAGCCGCCTAGACCTTATGTATGCTTCCTTTTTCCTCTTAGCTAGTCTCACAATTTCACCAGTCATCCAAGGTTCCCTAATCTTGCCATTTCTATCCCTCATTTTCACAGGAACATGTCTCTCCTGCACGCTAATCAACCTCTCTTTAAAAGCCTCCCACATATCAAATGTGGATTTACCTTCAAACAGCTGCTCCCAATCTACATTCCCCAGCTCCTGCCGAATTTTGGTGTAGTTGGCCTTCCCCCAATTTAGCACTCTTCCTTTAGGACCACTCTCGTCTTTGTCCATGAGTATTTTAAAGCTTACGGAATTGTGATCACTATTCCCAAAGTAGTCCCCTACTGAAACTTCAACAACCTGGCCGGGCTCATTCCCCAACACCAGGTCCACTATGGCCCCTTCCCGAGTTGGACTATTTACATACTGCTCTAGAAAACCCTCCTGGATGCTCCTTACAAATTCTGCTCCATCTAGACCTCTAACACTAAGCGAATCCCAGTCAATGTTGGGAAAATTAAAATCTCCTATCACCACCACCCTGTTGCTCCTACATCTTTCCATAATCTGTTTACATATTTGTACCTCTATCTCACGCTCGCTGTTGGGAGGCCTGTAGTACAGCCCCAACATTGTTACCGCACCCTTCCTATTTCTGAGTTCTGTCCATATTGCCTCACAGCTCGAGTCCTCCATAGTGCCCTCCTTCAGCACAGCTGTGATATCCTCTTTGACCAGTAATGGAACTCCTCCACCCCTTTTACCTCCCTCTCTATCCCGCCTGAAGCATCGATATCCTGGGATATTCAGTTGCCAATCATGGCCTTCCCTCAACCAAGTCTCAGTAATAGCAATAACATCATACTCCCGGGTACTAATCAAAGCCCGAAGTTCATCTGCCTTACCTACTACACTTCTTGCATTAAAACAAATGCACCTCAGACCACCAGTCCCTTTATATTCATCATCTGCTCCCTGCCTGCTCTTCCCCTTAGTCACACTCACACACCAGGAAACAGCCAATTCAATCCAGACCTCTATTCATACCAGCTGGAGTGCGACTGAGTCCCACACACACAGCAGGAAAGGGACTGTTCATTCCAGGCCTCTATTTAACCAGTTGGAGTGGTCCTGAGCCCCACACAATCACACCAGAAAGAGCCAATTCAATCCAGGCCTCTGTTAATACCAGCTGGAATGGTACTGAGCCCCACTCACACACCAGGAAAGTGCCAATTCAATCCAGACCTCAATAATACAAGCTGCAGTGCGACTGAGTCCCATTCACACAGCAGGAAAGGGACAGTTCATTCCAGGCTTCTATTAATCCCAGCTGGAGTGGTTCTGAGCCCCAGTCACACACCAGGAAACGGCCAATTCAATCCAGACCTCAATAATACAAGCTGCAGTGTGACTGAGTCCCATTCACACAGCAGGAAAGGGACAGTTCATTCCAGGCTTCTATTAATACCAGCTGGAGTGGTTCTGAGCCCCAGTCACACACCAGGAAACGGCCAATTCAATCTAGGCCTCGAATAATACCAGCTGGAATGGAGTTAACTCCCACTCACACACCAGGAAAGCGCCAATTCAATCCAGACCTCAATTAATACCAGCAGGAATGGTTCTGAGCCCCACGCAGACACCAGAATGAGCCAATACAATCCAGGCCTCTATTAATACTAGCTGGAGGGGTACTGAGTCCCAGTCACAAACCAGGAAAGGGCAGTTCATTCCAGGCCTCTATTAATATCATTTGGAGTGGTACTGAGTCCCACTCACACACCAGAAAGAGGCAATTCAATCTGGGCCTCTATTAATACCAGCTGGAGTGGTACTGAGTCCCACTCACAAACCAGGAAAGAACCAATTCAATTCAGGCCTCTATTAATACCATCTGGAGTGGTACTGAGACCCACTCACACACCAGAAAGAGGCAATTCAATCTGGGCCTCTATTAATACCAGCTGGAGTGGTACTGAGACCCACTCACAAACCAGGAAAGAGGCAATTCAATCTGGGCCTCTATTAATACTAGCTGGAGTGGTACTGAGTCCCACTCACACAGCAGGAAAAGAACAGTTCATTCCAGGCCTCTATTAATACCAGTTGGAGTGGTACTGAGCCCCACACATACACCAGAAAGAGCCAATTCAATCCAGGCCTCTATTAATACCAGCTGGAGTGGTACAGATCCCCACTCACACCTCAGGAAAGAGCCAATTCAATCCAGGCCTCTATTAATACCAGCTGGAGTGGTACTGAGTCCCACTCACACACCAGGAAAGAGCCAATTCTACCCAGACCACTATTAATAACAGATGGGGTGGTACTGAGTCCCACTCACACACCAGGAATGAGCCAATTCAATACAGGCCTCTATTAATACCAGCTGGAGTGGTACTGAGTCCCACTCACACACCAGGAAAGAGCCAATTCTACCCAGACCACTATTAATAACAGATGGGGTGGTACTGAGTCCCACTCACACACCAGGAATGAGCCAATTCAATCCAGGCCTCTATTAATACCAGCTGGAGTGGTACTGAGTCCCACTCACACACCAGGAAAGAGCCAATTCTACCCAGACCACTATTAATAACAGATGGGGTGGTACTGAGTCCCACTCACACACCAGGAAAGAGCCAATTCAATCCAGGCCTCTATTAATACCAGCTGGAGTGGTTCTGAGTCCCACTCACACACCAGGAAAGAGCCAATTCAATCCAGGCCTCTATTAATACCAGCTGGAGTGGTACTGAGTCCCACTCACACACCAGGAAAGAGCCAATTCTACCCAGACCACTATTAATAACAGATGGGGTGGTACTGAGTCCCACTCACACACCAGGAATGAGCCAATTCAATCCAGGCCTCTATTAATACCAGCTGGAGTGGTTCTGAGTCCCACTCACACACCAGGAAAGAGCCAATTCAATCCAGGCCTCTATTAATACCAGCTGGAGTGGTACTGAGTCCCACTCACACACCAGGAAAGAGCCAATTCTACCCAGACCACTATTAATAACAGATGGGGTGGTACTGAGCCCCACTCACACACCAGGAAAGAGCCAATTCTACCCAGACCACTATTAATAACAGATGGGGTGGTACTGAGTCTCACTCACACACCAGGAATGAGCCAATTCTACCCAGACCACTATTAATAACAGATGGGGTGGTACTGAGTCTCACTCACACACCAGGAAAGAGCCAATTCTACCCAGACCACTATTAATAACAGATGGGGTGGTACTGAGTCCCACTCACCCACCAGGAAAGAGCCAATTCTACCCAGACCACTATTAATAACAGATGGGGTGGTACTGAACCCCACTCACCCACCAGGAATGAGCCAATTCAATACAGGCCTCTATTCATACCGGCTGGAGTGGTACTGAACCCCACTCACACACCAGGAATGAGCCAATTCTACCCAGACCACTAATCGAATTTAGAATTAGAATATTACAGCGCAGTACAGGCCCTTCGGCCCTCGATGTTGCGCCGACCTGTGAAACCATCTGACCTACACTATTCCATTTTCATCCATGTGTCTATCCAATGACCACTTAAATGCCCTAAACGTTGGCGAGTCTACTACTGCTGCAGGCAGGGCTTTCCACGCCCTTACTACTCTCTGCGTAAATAAACTACCTCTGACATCTGTCCTCTATCTATCACCCCTCAACTTAAAGCTATGTCCCCTCGTGTTTGCCATCACCATCCGAGGAAAAAGACTCTCACTATCCACCCTATCTAACCCTCTGATTATCTTATATGTCTCTATTAAGTCACCTCTCCTCCTCCTTCTCTCCAACGAAAACAACCTCAAGTCCCTCAGCCTTTCCTCGTAAGACCTTCCCTCCATACCAGGCAACATCGTAGTAAATCTCGTCTGTAGTCTTTCCATAGCTTCCACATCCTTCCTATAATGCGGTGACCAGAACTGCACGCAATACTCCAGGTGCGGTCTCACCAGAGTTTTGTACAGCTGCAGCATGACCTCGTGGCTCCGAAACTCGATCCCCCTACTAATAAAAGCTAACACACCATATGCCTTCTTAACAGCCCTATTAACCTGGGTAGCAACCTTCAGGGATTTATGCACATGGACACCAAGATCTCTCTGTTCATCTACACTACCAAGAATCTTCCCATTAGCCCAGTACTCTGCATTCCTGTTACTCCTTCCAAAGTGAATCACCTCGCACTTTTCCGCATTAAACTCCATTTGCCATCTCTCAGCCCAGCTCTGCAGCCTATCTATGTCCCTCTGTAACCTACAACATCCTTCGGCACTATCCACAACTCCACAGACCTTAGTGTCATCTGCAAATTTACTAACCCACCCTTCTACACCCTCTTCCAGGTCATTTATAAAAATGACAAACAACAGTGGCCCCAAAACAGATCCTTGCGGTACACCACTAGTAACTAAACTCCAGGATGAACATTTGCCATCAACCACCACCCTCTGTCTTCTTTCAGCTAGCCAATTTCTGATCCAAATCTCTAAATCACCTTCAACCCCATACCTCCGTATCTTCTGCAATCGCCTACCGTGGGGAACCTTATCAAACGCCTTACTGAAATCCATATACACCACATCCACGGCTTTACCCTCATCCACCTGTTTGGTCACCTTCTCGAAAAACTCAATAAGGTTTGTGAGGCACGACCTACCCTTCACAAAACCGTGCTGACTATCTCTAATGTACTTATTATTTTCAAGATGATTATAAATCCTGTCTCTTATAACCTTTTCCAACATTTTACCCACAACCGAAGTAAGGCTCACAGGTCTATAATTACCAGGGCTGTCTCTACTCCCCTTCTTGAACAAGAGGACAACATTTGCTATCCTCCAGTCCTCCGGCACTATTCCTGTCGACAATGACGACATAAAGATCAAGGACAAAGGCTCTGCAATCTCCTCCCGAGCTTCCCTGAGAATCCTAGGATAAATCCCATCTGGCCCAGGGGACTTATCTATATCTCAGTATTCTCCTCAACAAAATTTTCATTCTCCACTGTAAATACTGACGCAAAATATTCATTTAACACTTCCCCTATCTCCTCTGATTCCACACACAACTTCCCACTACTATCCTTGATTGGCCCTAATCTAACTCTAGTCATTCTTTTATTCCTGATATACCTATAGAAAGCCTTAGGGTTTTCCCTGATCCTATCCCCCAATGACTTCTCGTGTCCTCTCCTTGCTCTTCTTAGCTCTCCCTTTAGATCCTTCCTGGCTAGCTTGTAACTCTCAAGCGCCCTAACTGAGCCTTCACGTCTCATCCTAACATAAGCCTTCTTCTTCCTCTTGACAAGCGCTTCAACTTCTTTAGTAAACCACGTCTCCCTCGCTCGACAACTTCCTCCCTGCCTCACAGGTACATACTTATCAAGGACACGCATTAGCTGCTCCTTGAATAAGCTCCACATTTCGATTGTTCCCAACCCCTGCAGTTTCCTTCCCCATCCTACGCATCCTAAATCTTGCCTAATCGCATCATAATTTCCTTTCCCCCAGCTATAATTCTTGCCCTGCGGTATATACCTGTCCCTGCCCATCGCTAAGGTAAACCTAACCGAATTGTGATCACTATTACCAAAGTGCTCACGTACATCTAAATCTCACACCTGGCCGGGTTCATTTCCCGGTACCAAATCCAATGTGGCATCGCCCCTGGTTGGCCTGTCCACATACTGTGTCAGAAAACCCTCCTGCACACACTGGACAAAAACTGACCCATCTAAAGTACTTAATAACAGCTGGAGTGGTACTGAGTCCCACTCACACACCAGGAAAGAGCCAATTCAATCCAGACTTGTGGCGAAGGGGAGTTGGAGTGAGGAGTGGAGAGTGGGGGAGGGCAGTGGGGGAGGGGAGTGGGGGATGGGAGAGGAGGGGAGTGGGGAGGGGAGTGGGGGAGCGAAGTGGGAAGAGGAGTGGAGAGGGGAGTGGAGGTGAGAGGGGAGGGGAGTGTGTGAGGGGTGAGGAATAGGGGAAATGGAAGTGGAGTGGGTATGGGGAGGGGAGTGGAGGGGAGAGGTGGAGGTGAGTGGAGGAGGGGTGAGGGATAGGGGAGTGAAAAGTGGAGTGATGAAAGGAGTGGGGGAGGGGTGTACGGGAGTGGAGATTGGGGGACGAGAGTGGAGAGTGGGAAGTGGTGGAATTGAGTCGGGAGTGGGGAGTGGGGGAGAAGAGTGGAGAGGAAGCGTAGTGGGGGAGGAGAGAGGAGGCAAGTGTGGGAGGGGAGGGGAGAGGAGGCGTAGTGGGAGAGGGGAGGGGAGAGGAGGCGTGTGGGGGAGGGGAGGGGAGAGGAGGCGTAGTGGGGGAGGAGAGAGGAGGCAAGTGTGGGAGGGGAGGGGAGAGGAGGCAAGTGGGGGAGGGGAGGGGAGAGTTGTGGAGTGGGGGAGGGGAGGGGAGAGGAGGCGAGTGGGAGAGGAGAGAGGAGGCAAGTGTGGGAGGGGAGGGGAGAGGAGGCGTAGTGGGGGAGGAGAGAGGAGGCAAGTGTGGGAGGGGAGGGGAGAGGAGGCAAGTGGGGGAGGGGAGGGGAGAGTTGTGGAGTGGGGGAGGGGAGGGGAGAGTTGTGGAGTGGGAGGGGAGGGGAGAGGAGGCGAGTGGGAGAGGGGAGGGGAGAGGAGGCGTGTGGGGGAGGGGAGGGGAGAGGAGGCAAGTGGGGGAGGGGAGGGGAGAGTTGTGGAGTGGGGGAGGGGAGGGGAGAGTTGTGGAGTGGGAGGAGAGAGGGGGAGTGGGAGGGCTTTGGGGGAGGGGTGTGGGACATGTGGGAGGTCAGTTGGGAGTGGAAGAGTGGAGGAGGGGAGTAGAGGAGGGGAGTGGGGAGTGGGGAGTGAGAGGGGTGGGGGAATTGGGAGTTGGGGAGGGGAGTTGGAGTGTCTTGTATGTGAGTGGGGAGTGAGGAGTGGGGATTGGAGGAGGTGAGTGGGGAGTTGGGGAGGGGAGTGGGGGAGTGGAGTGGGGGAAGGGAGTGGGGGAAGGGAGTGGGGGAAGGGAGTGGGGGAATGGAGTGGGGAGTGAGGAGGGGGAGTGGGGGAGGGGCGTGGAGAGTGCGGGAGGGGAGTGAGGAGGAGGAGTGGGGGTGGGAGAGTGGGAATGTGACTAGGGAAGGGAGTGAGGATGGGGAGTGGGGGTGGGGAGTGGGGAGGTGAGTTGGGAGCGCAGGACTGAGAGTGGGGAAAGGATTGTGTGTGGGTGTGGTTGTGGGGAGAGGTAAGGAGGGCAATGAGGAGTGGGGGTGGGAAGTGGGGGAGGGGGGTGGGGGAGAGGAGTGGAGAGTGGGAGAGGGGAGTGGTGGACGGGAGTTTAGAGTGGGATAGGGGAGTGGAGAGTGGGGGAAATTGAGTCTGGAGTGGAGAGTGGGGGAGGGAAGTGGGTAGTGGAGAATGGGGGAGTGGAGTGAGGACTGGGGGTGGGGAGTGGGGTGTGGGGGAGTGGAGTGGGGAGTGAGGAGAGGGGTGTGGAGGAGCGTTGCGGGGTGTGGGGGTGGGGGTGGGTGATGGGAGTGGGGAGTGGGGTAGGGGAGTGGGGTTGTGAGATGGGAGTGTGGAGTGGGGGAGGGGAGTGAGGAGTCGGGGAGGGAATGTGGAGTGGGGAGTGGGTGTGGGGGGTGGGGTGTGGGGGAGGGGACTGGTGAGTGGGTGACATGAATGAGGAGTAGGGAGGGGAGTGTGGAGTTGGAAGTGGAGTTGGGAGTGAGGAGTGGACAGTGGGGTAGTGGGGCGTGATGTGGGGAGAGAGGAGTGGGGAGTGATGGAGTGGGGAGTGGAGTGAGGAGTGGGGAGTGGGGTTGGGGAAGGGATGGTTGAGAGGGGAGTGTGTGAGGGGAGTGGAGAGTGAGGAGTAGAGTGGGGAGTGAGTAGTGGGCAGTGGGGGAGTGGGGAATGGTGTGGGGAGTGAGGAGTAGTGAGTGGATTGGGGAGTGAGGAGTGGGGAGTGAGGAGTGGGGAGTGGGGAGTTGGGAGTGGGGAGTTGAGTGGGGAGTGAGAAGTGGGGAGTGAGAAGTGGGGAGTGGGGGAGTGGAGTGAGAAGTGGGTAGTAGGGAGTGGGGGAGTGGAGAGGGGAGTGAGGAGTGGGGTGTGGGGGAGGGGAGTTGGGAGTGGGGGAGGGGAGTGGGGAGTGGGTGAGGGGAGTGGGGTTTGTGGGAGGGGAGTGAGGAGTGGGGGAGGGGAGTGAGCAGTGCGGGAGAGGATTGGGGATTGGGTAGTTTGGGAGGGGAGTGGTAAGTCGGTGAGGGGAGTGGGGGAGGGGAGTGAGGAGTGGGGAGTGGAGTGGGGAGTGAGGAGTGGAGAGTGGGAGAGAGGTGAGTGGGGGAGTGGGGAGTGAGGAGTCGGGGAGTGGGGAGTGAGGAGTCGGGGAGTGGGGAGTGGAGTGGGGAGTGAGGAGTGGGTGAGTGGGGGAGTGGGGAGGTGGTGGGGTGTGTAGGAGTGGAGTGATAGAGGGGCAGGGCCTTGTCGGGGAGGGGGAGTGCGGGGGGGAGTGGGGGAGAGGAGTAAGGGAGGGTAGTGGGGAGGATAGTGGGGGAGGGTAGAGGGGAGTGGGTGAGTGGAGGGGGAGGTGAGGGGAATGGAGAGTGAGGACAGGGGAGTGAGGAGTGGGGAGTGGGGGAGGGGAGTGTGGAGTGCGGGAAGGGAGTGGGGAGGGAGAGGGGGTGAGGAGTTAGGGAGGGTAGTGAGGGAGGAGAGTGAGGGGTGCGGTGTTGAGGAGGGTAGAGCGGAGTGAGGAGTGGGGTAGGGATGAGCGGATTGTGGGAGAGGAGTGGGGGAGGGTGGTGGGGAGGGCAATGGGGGAGGGGAGTGAGGGAGGGGGAGTTGTGGAGGGGAGTGGGGGAAATGGAGTGGGCGAGGCAGATAGGCAAGTGGGGAGGGGAGTAGAGAGTGAGGAGTGGGGGAGGGGTGAGTGGAGTAGGTGAGGGGTGTGGATGAGGGGAGTGGGGAGGGGAGTGAAGTATGGAAGTGAGGGATGAGAGTTGAGAAGTGGAGTGGGGGAGGGGAGTGCGGTAGTGGAGCGGGGAGTGAGGGAGGGGAGGGTGATGTGAGTGGGGGAGGGGCAGTGGGATTCGGGGATGGGAGTGGGGAAGGAGAAGGAGTGTGAGGGGGAGAAGGAGGTGAGTGGGAAGTGTACGGTAGGGTAGAGTGGAGTTGGGAGTGGAGTGGAGGATGGGAGTGAGGGAGGAGAGTGGGGGAGTGGTGAAGCGGAATGAAGGAGGGGGAGGGGGAGCGGTGTGGGTGAGGGTAATAGGGGACAGAAGTGTGGGAGGGGAGTGGGGGAGGGGAAGGGGAGTGGGAGACGGGAGGGGAGGAGGGAGGGGTGCGGGGAGCGGAATGGGGGTGGGCAGTGGGGGAGGGGAGTGGAGAGGGGAGTGGGGGAGGGTAGTGGAGGTTGGGGGTAAGGGAAGGGAGGCAGAAGAGGAGTGGGGAGGTGCTGGGGAGTGTAGGAGGGGGTGTTGCGTGAGGGGGAAGGTGAGGGAAGGGTTGATGGGACTGGGGGAAAGGTGTGGGGAAGGGATTGGGGATGGGGCGTGAGGGAGGGGGAGGGCAGAGCAGAAGCGGCACGGGGGAGGGAGAGTGGGGGAGGGTGAGTGGGATTGGGGGAGGGTAGTGGGGAGTGAGAGGGAGTGTGAGGGGAGAGGGTGGTGAGTGGGCGGTAAAGGGGACGGGAGAGAGGAGTAGGAACTAGAGTGGAGGATGCGAGTGAGGGAGGAGAGTGGGGAGTGTGGGAGGGGAGTGCAGGGGGTTGGGGAGGGGAGTAGGGGAGGGGACTGGGCAGGGGAGGGTGAGGGGAGCAGGGAGAGGAATGTGCAAGGTGGCAGTGAGAATGGAGTGGGAAATGGGAGTGAGTTTGCAGTGTTGGTTAGAGGACGGAAGAGGGGTGTGGGGAAGGGAGGGGAGTTGGTAGGGCAGTGGAGAAGGGATGTGGGGAAGGGGACTCGTGGAGGGTAACGGGGTAGGTGGATGGTAGTGGGGGAGGTGAGTGGCGGAAGGAAATGGGGTTAGCCAATGAGGAGTAGGGTAGGTGAGTGGTGGAGGGGATTGGGGAGGGGGAGAAGGGGAGAGGGAAGGGAGTGGGGGAATAGAGTGGGGAAGGGGAGGGGGAAGGGCAGGGAGGGGGATGGGAGTGGTAGAGGGGGAGCAGGAAGGGAATAAGGGAGGGAAGTGGGGTGGGGTGCAGGGAACAGGGAGGGGAGTTGGAGAGTGGGGGTGCAAAGTTAGGGGACTGGGGGAGGGTGAGTGGGGCAGGGGGAGGGTTGTGGGGAGGGAGAGGGGATATGAGGGGGAGAGGGTGGTGAGTGAAAGGGTGTACGGGAGGGGAGAGAGGAGTGAGGAGTGGAGTGGCGGATGGGAGTGAGGCAGGAGAGTAGTGGAGTGGGGGAGGGAGTGGGGAATGGGGTCTTGGAGTGGGGGAGTGGAGTGAGGATGTGAGTGGAGGAGGGGGATGTGAGAAGTTAAGGGGAGTGATGCAGGGGAAGGGGAGTAGGGGAGAGGGGGAGTGGGGAGGGGTAGGGAATGGGAGACGGGAGTGAGTGTGCAGAGTGTGGTGGGGAGGGGGAGGGAGGGGAGTGGAGTGAGGAAAGGAGGGGAGTGGACAGGGCAGTGGAGAAGGGGACTCGCGGAGGGTAGTGGGGGAGGTGTGGGGTAGTGGGGGAGGGTAGTGGGTAAGGGTACTGGGGGAGGGTAGTGAAAGATGGGAATGGCGGAGAGGAGTGGGGGAGGCCGATGAGAAGTAGGGGGTGGGTGTTGTGGAAGGGATTGGGGAGGGGGTAAGGCGGAAGGGGGAAGGGGAGATGGAAGGGAGTGGGGGAATAGAGTGGGGAGGGAGGGGGAAGGGCGGGGAGGGGGATGGGAGTGATAGAGGGGGAGCAGGAAGGGAATAAAGGAGGGCAGTGGGATGGAGTGCAGGGAACAGGGAGGGGAGTTAGGGGAGTGGGGGAGAGTGAGTGGGGCAGAGGGAGGGTTGTGGGGAGGGAGAGGGGATGTGAGGGGGAGAGAGAGGGTATGTGAGGGGGAGAGTGTGGTAAGTGAAGGGGTGTAGGGGAGGTTAAAGAGGAGTGGGGAGTGTAGTGGTGGATGGGAGCGAGCGAGGAAAGTGGTGGAGTGGGGGATGGGTGGGGAATGGGGGCTTGGAGTGGGGGAGGTGGAGGGGGAAGGGGAGTTTGGGAATGGAGTGGGGAGGGGGATGTGGGACGGGAAGGGCAGGGGAGGGGAGAGTGGCAGGGGAGGGGGAGTAGGGGAGTGGGGAGGGGGAGGGAAGTGGGAGATGCAGGTGAGTGTGCAGCGTGTGGTGCGGGAGGGGAGACGGGAGTGGAGTGGGGAAAGGAGGCGAGTGGACAGGGCAGTGGGGAAGGGGACTCGAGGAGGGTAGTGGGGGAGGTGTAGGGTAGTGGGGGAGGGCAGTGAAAGATGGGTGTGGCGGAGGGGAGTGGCGGAAGCCGATGAGAAGTAGGGGGTGGGTGTTGTGTAGGGGATTGGGGAGGGGGAAGGGGGAAGGGGAGAGGGAAGGGAGTGGGGGAATAGAGTGGGCATGTTGAGGGGGAAGGGCGTTGTGGTGGGGGGTGGGGGAGGGGGAGGGGAAGGGAATGGGGAGGGTAGTGGGGGAGGGGGAGGGGAGTGGAGAGGGGATTGGGGGAGGGGAGTTGAGGGGGAGGGGGTGTTGGGGAGGAGAGTGGAGGGGTAAGTGGGAGGTTGTTGGGGAGGAGAGGGGAGGGGGTAGGTGATGGGGTATTGGGGAGGAGAGGGGAAAGGGACTGGGGGTGGGGGAAGGGAATGGGGGAGGGGAGTGGGGAGGGGAGTGGAGAGGGCAATGGGAGAGGGGAGGTGGAGGTGAGTGAGGAGGATGAGGGGAGTGAATGTGTGAATTGGGGAAGTGGAAAGGGGAGGGGAGTCATGAGGGGCGTGGGGAAGGGAGGGAAGTGGTGAGATAGGTGTTGAAGGGGGTGAGGGAGGGAAGAGGGGGATGGGAGTGGGGGAGTGGAGTGGGAGAGGGTGAGTGGTCTTGGGGGAGTGCGAGTGGTATTGGGGGAGGGTGCGTGGGACTGGGCGAAGGTGAGTGGGATTGGGGGAGGGGAGTGGGATTGGGGGAGGGTGAGTGGAATTGGGAGAGGGTGGTGGGGAGTGGCGTGGAGGATGTGAGTGAGGGAGTAGGGGATGTGGCAAGGAGGTGGGGGATGGAGATGTGGCAAGGATATTAGGAGGGGAGTGAGAGAGCAAAGATGGGAGAGATGGAGAGGAGTGGGGGAGCGCAGAGTTGGGGGTTAGGGGAGGGGATTGGGGAGGGGAGCGGGGGAGGGAAGTGGGGGAGGGGTTGGGGTGTTGGGCAGGAGAGGAGGGTGAGGAGGGGAGTGTGGGAGGGGTTGGGGTAGGGAGTGTGGCAAGTCGGGGAGGAGTGGTGGGATTGGCAGAAGAGTGGGGGAGGGGAGTGGGGGAGGGGAGTGGGAGAGGTGTGTTGGGGAGGGGAGTTGGGGAGGGGCGTGAGGGAGGGGTTGGGGGGGTAAGGGTTGGGGAGGGAGGGGAGTGAGGGAGGGGAGTGGGGAGAGGAGTGAGGGAGGGGTCGGAGAGGGAAGGGAGTGGGGGAATGGAGTGGGGAAGAGGAGGGGAGTTCGGGGGTGGGGGAGGGGAGTGGGAGTGGATTGGGGTGGGGAGGGTTCTGCTGGAGGGGTGTGCGGGAGAGGAGTGGGTGAGGTGAGGGAGTGGGGGAGGGGAATGGGAGACGGGACTGGGTGAGAGAAGTGGGAGTTAGGGAGGGACTAGGAAAGGGGAATGGGGGAAGGCGAGTGGGAAAATTGGAGTGAGTGTGTGAGGTGGGGTAGGGGAAAGGAGGGGAGTTGGGAAGGGGTGGGGGAGGGAAGGGCGGTGGGAGATGTAGGAGAGGAAGCGGAGTGGAGTAGGGGGCTGTGAGGGGAGGGAGATGTGAGAGGTGAAGGGAGTCGCGGAGGGGAGGGCAATGGGGGCAGCGGGTGTGGAGGAGGAAAGTGGGGGAGGGGATTGAGGGATGGGAGATGAGTGGGAAGATGAGTGGGGAGGGAAATGGGGGAGGGGAGTGGGCGAGTGGAGGGGTGGGGAGAGGATGGGGAGAGGAGTGGGGGAGAGGAGTGGGGGAGAGGAGTGGGGAAGAGGAGTGGGGGAGAGAAGTGGGGAGAGGAGGGGTGGGGAGTGGAAGGGGAGAGGAATGGGGAGGGGACGGGTAAGGGAGTGAGTGAATGGAGTGGGTGGGATAGTAAATTGGGTTAAGGAGGGGGAGGAGAGTGGGGGAGAGGTGTTGGAGAGGGTGAGTGCGGAGGGCAGTGGACTGAGGAGGGGAATGTACGAGGGCAGTGGAGGAGGGGCGTGGGGGAAGTGAGAGTGGGGAGGGAAATGGGAGGGGAGTGGGGAGTGGGGTAGGTGAGTGGGGGAGAGTAGTGGGGGAGGGGAGCTCTTGGGGAGGGGAGAGGCTGGGGGAGCGGTTTGAGGAAGGGGAGTGGGGGAGGGGAGTAGGGAGGAGTGGGGGAGGGGAGTGGGGGGAGGGGACTGGGGACAGGAGTGAGGGGAGGGGTTGGGGAGGGAGGGAAGAGGGGGAATAGAGTGGGCAGAGGGACGTTAGGGGAGTGCAGCGCGGAGTTAGCAGAGTGGGTGAGGGGATTTGGAGTTGGGAGTGGGAGGAGTGGGGGAGGAGTGCGGGGGTAGTGGGGGAGGGTTGGAGGAGGGAAGTGTGGGAGGAGTGGGGGAGAAGTGGGGGAGGGGTGGGCGAAGGGAGTGGGGGGAGGGGTTTGGGGACAGGAGTGAGAGGAGGGGTTGGGGAGTGAGGGGAGTGGAGTGGGGAGAGGGTAGTTAGGGGAATGGAGGAGGGGATTTGCAGTTGGGAGTGTGAGGGGAGTGGAGGTGAGGGGGTGGGGAGGCATGTGGGGGAGGGGCAGGGATGTGGGGGAGGGAGAGGTGGAATGAGGATGTAGGGGAACGAGAGTGGGTTAGGGTTAGGGTGAGTGCGGGACGCGAGTGGGGGAGGGGAGTGTGGGGAGAGTTGGGGAGGGCAGAGTGGGAGGGAAGGGGGAGGGGAGTGGGGGGCGGTAGTGGAGGATGGGAGTGGGGAGTGGAGTGGGGTGGAGGAGGACGGGAGTAGGGGAGGGGTGTTTGGAAGTGGGGCGGGGTAATGGTAGGGGAGGGAGAGAAGTGGGAGATGGGAGGAAGTGGAGTGGGGAGGAGAGGGAGGGGATTGGGGGAGGGGGACAGGAGAGCTGGGAGTGGGTAGGGCTTAGGGGCACGGGAGTGGGGGTGAGGTGGGGTTGGGAGGGTTGTGAGGGAGGGGATTTGGTGCAGGGTGTTGGGGGGAGGTAGAGGGGCAGGGGTATGGGCGAGGGGAGCGGGGGAGGGGCGGGGGTGAAGGTGAGTCGGCAGAGGAGTTGGGATGGGTGTTTGGCAGGGGAGGTGGAGGTGTGGGGAGTGGGGAAGGGGAGTGGGGGACGAGGGACGGGAGAGAAGGGAGTGGGGGAGGGGAGTTGACCGAGTGGGGTGGGTAGTGGCGGAGGGTAGTGGAGCAAGGTAGTGGGGGAGAGGGTTTTGAGGGTAGGGCAGATGGAGGGGAGTGGCGGATGGGTGTGTGTGAGAGGGAGTGTGGGAGTGGAAGTGGGGGATGTGAGAGGGAGGGCAGTGTGGAGGGAGACCAGGTCTGAGCGGGAGAGGATGCGAACAAGGGGTGTAGGGGAGCGAAGTGAGGAGTGGGGGCCTGGAGTGGACGATAGGAGTGAGAGAGGGAAGTGGGATGTGGGAGGGGAAAGGGGAGTGGGGACCGGGGACGAGTGGGGGAGGGGTGCGTTGAGGGGAATGGCAGAATGAGAGGGGAGGTGAGTGGGGAATGCGGAAGTAGAGTGTAGGATGGGGAGTGGGGAAATAGGAGAGGGGAAGGGGAGGGTGTGTAATGTTGAGGGGGAGGGGAGTGTTAGGGGGAGGGGAGTGTGAGGGGAGGGAGAGGGTAGTGTGGAAGGAAGTTGGGGAGGGGAGTGGGGGATGGGGAGGGGGAGTGTGGCAGAGAGTGGGGAGGGGAGTTTGAGAGGAGAGTGGGGGAGGGCAATGGTCAGAAAGGAGGGGGAAAGTGGGAGGAGGAGTGTGGAAGAAGGAGAGAGTGCGAGATTGGCGGAGGGGAGAGTGGAAGGGAGTGGGGGAAGGGAGTGGGGGAGAGGGTAGGGGAATGAAGAGGGGGCGGGAGGAGGAGGGGAATGAAGAGGGGGAGGGAGGGAAATGTGGGGGGAATGAAGAGGGGGAGGGAGGGGAAGGTGGAGGGGAAATAAGAGGGGGAGGGAGGGGGTGGTGGAGGGGAATGAAGAGGGGGGAGGGGAGGTGGAGGGGAATGAAGGGGGCGGGAGGGGGTGGTGGAAGGGAATGCAGAGGGGCAGGGAGGTAGAGGTGGAGGGGAATGAAGAGGGGGGAGGGGGGTGGAGGGCAATGAAGAGGGAGAGGGAGGGGGAGGTGGAGGAGAATGAAGAGGGGGAGGGAGGGGGAGGGAGGGGGAGGTGGAGGAAAATGAAGAGGGGGAGGGAGGGGGAGGTGGAGGGGGATGAAGAGGGGGAGGGAGGGTGTGGTGGAGGGGAATGAAGAGAGGGAGGGAGGGGTGGTGGAGGGGAATGAAGAGGGGGAGGGAGGGGTTGGTGGAGGAGAAAGAAGAGGGGGAGGGAGGGGGTGGTGGAGGAGAATGAAGAGGGGGAGGGAGGGGCAGGTGGAGGTGAATGAAGAGGGGGAGGGAGGGGGAGGTGGAGGGGAATAAAGAGGGGAGGGAGGGGGTGGTGGAGGGGAATGAAGAGGGGGAGGGAGGGGAGGTGGAGAGGAATGGAGGGAGGGGGAGTTGGAATGGAATGAATAGGGGGAGTGAGGGGGTGGAGGAGGGGAATGAAGAGGGGGAGGGAGGGTGTGGTGGAGGGGAATGAAGAGAGGGAGGGAGGGGTGGTGGGGGGGAATGAAGAGGGGGAGGGAGGGGTTGGTGGAGGAGAAAGAAGAGGGGGAGGTGGGGGTGGTGGAGGAGAATGAAGAGGGGGAGGGAGGGGCAGGTGGAGGGGAATGAAGAGAGGGAGGGAGGGGTGGTGGAGGGGAATGAAGAGGGGGAGGGAGGGGTTGGTGGAGGAGAAAGAAGAGGGGGAGGGAGGGGGTGGTGGAGGAGAATGAAGAGGGGGAGGGAGGGGCAGGTGGAGGGGAATGAAGAGGGGGAGGGAGGGGGAGGTGGAGGGGAATGAAGAGGGGAGGGAGGGGGTGGTGGAGGGGAATGAAGAGGGGGAGGGAGGGGAGGTGGAGAGGAATGGAGGGAGGGGGAGTCGGAATGGAATGAATAGGGGGTGTGAGGGGGTGGTGGAGGGGAATGAAGAGGGGGAGGGAGGGTGTGGTGGAGGGGAATGAAGAGAGGGAGGGAGGGGTGGTGGGGGGAATGAAGAGGGGGAGGGAGGGGTTGGTGGAGGAGAAAGAAGAGGGGGAGGTGGGTGTGGTGGAGGAGAATGAAGAGGGGGAGGGAGGGGCAGGTGGAGGGGAATGAAGAGGGGGAGAGAGGGGGAGGTGGAGGGGAATGAAGAGCTGAAGGAGGGGGAGGTGGAGGGGAATGAAGAGGGGGTGGGAGGGGAGGTGGAGAGGAATGGAGGGAGGGGGAGGTGGAGTGGAATGAATGGGGGAATGAGGGGGTGGTGGAGGGGAATAAAGAGGGGGAGGGAGGGGGTGGTAGAGGGGAATGAAGAGGGGGAGAGAGGGGGTATGGAGGAGAAAGAGGAGGGTGTGGGATGGTGTGATGGATGATAATGAAGAGGTGGAGGGAGGGGTGGTGGAGGGGAATGAAGAGGGGGTGGGAGGGAGTGGTGGAAGGTAATGAAGAGGGGGAGGGAGGGGGAGGTGGAGGGGAATGAAGAGGGGGAGGGAGGGGATGGTGGAAGGTAATGAAGAGGAGGAGGGTGGGGGAGGTGGATGGGACCGAAGAGGGGGAGGGAGGGGGAGGTGGAGGGGAATGAAGAGAGGGAGGGAGGGGTTGGTGGAGGAGAATGAAGAGGGGGAGGGAGGGGGTACGGAGGAGAAAGAAGAGGGTGTGGGAGGGGGTGATGGATGATAATGAAGAGGTGGAGGGAGGGGGTGGCGGAGGGGAATGAAGAGGGGGAGGGAGGGGGTGGTGGAGGGTAATGAAGTGGGGGAGGGAGGTGGATGTGAAGGGGAATGAAGAGGTGGAGGGAGGGGGTGGTCGAGGGTAATGAAGAGGGGGAGGGAGGTGGAGGTGGAGGGGAATGAAGAGGGGGAGGGAGGGGGAGGTGGAGGGGAATGAAGAGGGGGAGGGAGGGGATGGTGGTGGGTAATGAAGAGGAGGAGAGTGGGGGAGGTAGATGGGAATGATGAGGGGGAGGGAGGGGGAGGTGGAGGGGAATGAAGAGGGGGAGGGAGGGGGTGGTGGGGAATGAAGAGGGGGAGGGAGGGTGTGGTGGGGAATGAATAAGTGGAGGGAGGGGGTGGTGGAGGGGAATGAAGAGGGGGAGGGAAGATGTGGTGGAGGGGAATGAAGAGGGGGAGGGAGGGGTTGGAGGAATTGAATGAGGTTGGGGCCGGAGGGGCTGGTGGAGGGGAATGAAGATGGGGGAGGGGGTGGTGGATGGGAATGACGAGTGGGAGGGAGGGGGAGGTGGAGGGAATGAAGAGGGGCAGGGAGCGGGAGGTGGGGAATGAAGAGGGGGAGGGAGGGTGTGGTGGGGAATGAATAAGTGGAGGGAGGGGGTGGTGGAGGGGAATGAAGAGGGGGAGGGAGGGGGTGGTGGAGGGGAATGAAGAGGGGGAGGGAGGGGGAGGTGGGGAATGAAGAGCGGGAGGGAGGGGGTGGTGGGGAATGAAGAGGGGGAGGGAAGATGTGGTGGAGGGGAATGAAGAGGGGGAGGGAGGGGGAAATGGAGGGGAATGAAGATGGGGAGGGAGAGGGTGGTGGAGGGCAATGGAGAGGGGGAGGGATGCAGTGGTGGAGTGGAATGGAGAGGGTGAGGGAGGGGGTGGTGGAGTGTGGTAGAGGTGTGGGTTAGGGGTGTTGTGGAGCAGAGTGCGGTCTGGGAAGTGGGGGAGGGTAGTGGGGGATGGCAGTGTGGGGTGGGAGTGTGGTAGAGACGGGCAGTGAGGACGTGAATGTAAGCGGAGTGGGGTAGGGGTGTGGGAGAGGGAAGTGGGGGAGTGGGGGAGGGGAATGGGGAGGCGAGTGAGGGAGGGCAGCGGGGGAGGGTAGTGGGTGAGGGGAGTGGGGGAGGGGAGTGGGGGTGGGTTTGAGGGAGGGGAATTGTGGAGGGGGGTTGTCGAGGGTGTGGGGTAGGGGAGTGGGGTATGGGAGTTGTTGAGGGGACTGGGGGAGATGAGTTAAGGTGCGGGGTTGGGGAGTAGAGTTGGGGAGGGGAGTTAGGGAGGGGAGTTGGGGAGGGGAGTGGGGTAGGGGAGTGAGGTAGGGGAGTGCAGTAGGGGAGTGAGGTAGGGGAATGTAGGAGGGCAGTTGGGGAGGGGAGTGGGGGAGGGGAGTGGGGTAGGGGAGTTGGTTAAGTGTGTGGGGTAGGGGAGTGGGGGAGGGGATTGAGGTAGTGTTATGGGGAGGGGATTGAGGTAGTGGATTGGGGGAGGGGAGTGGGGTGGGGTAGTGGGGTAGGGGAGTGGTGGAGTGGGGTGGGGTAGTGTGGTAGGGGAGTGGTGGAGTGGAGTGGGGTGGGGTAGTGGGGTGGGGTAGTGGGTTAGGAGAGTGGAGATGGGGAGTGGGGGTGCAGAGTGGTGTCAGGGAGAGTGGTAGGGGTGGTCTCTAAGGAGGTGGAGGGAAGGGGAGTGGGGAGGGGAGTTGGGGAGGGGAGTTGGAGAGGGAAGAGGGGTAGGGGAGTGGGGTGAGTCGTGATGTAGGGGAGTGGGGGAGGGGAGTGGTGGAGGGAAGTGGGGTGTTGGAGTGGCTGAGGGGAGTGGCGGATGGGAGTGGATGAGGGGAGGGGAGGGCAGTGAGGAGGTGGAGGAAAGGGGAGTGAGGCAGGGCAGTGGGGTTGGGGAGAGCAGTGAGGATTTGGCGGGAAGGGGAGTGGGGAGGGTAATGGGGAGGGGAGTGGGGGAAGGGTGTGTGATAGGTCAGTGGAGAAGGGGAGTGGGGTAGGGGTGTAGGGTAGGGGTGTGGGGTAGGGGAGTGGGGTAGGGGAGTGGGGGTGGGGAATGGGGGAGGGGAGTGAGGTAGATGTGTGGGAGAGGGGATAGAGGGAGTGGAATGGGGGAAGGGATTGGGGGAAGGGAGTGGGGTAGGGTCGTGGGGTCGGTAACTGGTGGAGTGGAGTGAGGTAGGGCAGTTTGAGACGGGAGTGGTGTGGGGGTGTGGGGTAGGGGAGGGCAGTGAGCAGGTGGAGGGAAGGGGAGTGACGTGGGGAGTGAGAGAGGCAGTGGCGTAGGGGAGCTGGGTAGGGGAGGGCAGTGAGGAAGAGAATGAAGGGGAGTGGGGGAGGGAAGTGAGTTAGGGGAGTGGGGTAGGGGAGTGGGAAAGTGCAGTGGGAAAGGGGAGTGGGTAGGGGAGCGCAGTGAGGAGGTGGAGAGAAGGGGAGTGGGGGAGGGTATTGGGGTCGGAGTGTTGGGAAGCGGAGTTTGGTAGGGGTGTGGGTCACGGGTGTGGTGTCAGGGAGTGGGGTAGGGGAGTGTAGTAGCA
Source organism: Heterodontus francisci (assembly GCF_036365525.1). Classification (NCBI taxonomy): domain Eukaryota; kingdom Metazoa; phylum Chordata; class Chondrichthyes; order Heterodontiformes; family Heterodontidae; genus Heterodontus; species Heterodontus francisci. The sequence continues at coordinate 3,270,329 of NW_027141956.1, forward strand.
GAGTGGGGTAGGGTCGTAGGGGAGCGAGTGGGGTAGGGGTGTGGGGGAGGCATGTGGGGTCGTGGAGTGGGGTAGGGGAGTTGTGGAGGGGAGTGCGGAAGGGGAGTGGGGGAGTGGAGCAGGGTAGGGAAGTGGGGTAGGGGAGTGGGGAAGGGTCGTGGGGGATGGGAGTGTGGTAGGGGAGGGCAGTGAAGAGGTGCTGGGAAGCGGAGAGGTGGAAGGGAGTGGGGGGAGGGGAGTGGGGGAGGGGGTGGGGTATGGAAGTGGGGCAGGGGAATGGGGAAGGGGAGTCGGGTAGTGGAGTTGGGTAGGGGAGTGATTTAGGGGATTGGGGCAGAGGAGCGCAGTGAGGAGGTGGAGGGAAGGGGAGTGGGGGAGTAGAGTGGGGGAGGTGTCTGGGGTAGGGGAGTTGGGTAGTGGAGGGCAGAGAGGAGGTATGGGAAGGGGAGTGGGGGAGGGGTGTGGGGTTGGAGAGTTGGGGTGCGGAGTGGGTTCGGGGAGTGGTGTCGGGGATTTGGGTGGGGGAGTGGGGGAGCAGAATGGCGGAGGGGAGTGTGGTATGGGTGTGGTAACGGGGGTTGGATAAGGGAGTCGGGTAGGGGAGTTGTGAAGGGGAGTGCGGTAGGTGAGTGAGGGAGTGTGGTGGGGGATAGGTGTGTGGTAGGGGAGGGAAGTGAGGAGGTTCAGGGAATCGGAGTGGTGGATGGGAGGGGAGTGGGGGAGGGAGTGGGGTAGGGGAGTGGGAGAGGAGAGTGGGGGATGCGAGTGGGGGAGGCGAGTGGGGGAGGCGAGTGTGAGGAGGGGAGTGGGGGTGGGGAGTGCGGTAGGGGTTTTGGCGTAGGGGATTTGGGGAAGGGAGTGCGGGAGGGGAGTGGGGGAGGGGTGTGGGGGAGGGGAGTGGGGGAGGGGAGTGGGGAGGGGAGTGGGGAGGGGTTTTGGCGTAGGGGATTTGGGGAAGGGAGTGCGGGAGGGGAGTGGGGGAGGGGTGTGGGGGAGGGGAGTGGGGGAGGGGAGTGGGGAGGGGAGTGGGGAGGGGTGTGGGGGAGGTTAGTGTGATGGGGAGTGGGGGAGGGGAGTGGGGGAGGGGAGTATGGGAGGAGAGTTGGGGAGGGTAGAGAGTTAGGGGAGTGAGGGAGCGGAGTGGGGGAGGGGAGAGAGGGAGGGGAGTGGGGGAGTGGAGTGAGGAAGGGGAGTTGAGGAGGGGAGTGGGGGAGAGGGGTGGAGTAGGGCAGTGGGGTATGGGATTAGTTGAGGGGAGCGGGCGAGGAGAGCTGGGGAGGGGGGTGGGGTAGGGGAGTGGGTAGCGGAGTGGGGGAGGGGAGTTGAGGCAGGGAGTGAGGTGAGGAGTGGGGGAGGGGTGTTGTGGTGGAGCGGAGTGGTGGAGGGGAGTGCGGGAGGGGAGTGGGGGAGGGGATTGGGGGAGGGGAGTGGGAACCTGGGAGTGGGGGAGGGGAGTGGGGGAGGGGAGTGGGGGAGGGTTGTGGGGGGGGAATGGGGAATGGGAGTTGGGAGGGGAGTGGGGGAGGGGAGTGGGGGAGGGGTGTGGGGGAGGGGAGTGGGGAGGGGAGTGGGGAGAGGCGTGATGCAGGGGAGTTGAGGAGGGGAGTTGAGTCAGGGGAGTTGAGGCGGGGAGAGGAGTGTGGGAGAGGAGTGGGGAGAGGAGTGGGGGAGAGGAGTGGGGTAGAGGAGTGGGGGAGGGGATTAGGGGACGGCGTGGGGGACGGGCGTGGGGGAGTGGGGTCGGGTTGTGGGGTCGGGGAGTGGGTTCGGGGTGTGGGGTCGGGGTGTGGGGACGGGGAGTGGGGTCGGCGAGTGGGGTCGGGGAGTGGGGTCGGGGAGTGGTGTCGGGGAGTGAGGGAGGGGAGCGCAGTGAGGAGGTGGAGGGAAGGGGATTGGGGGAGTGGAGTGGGAGAGGTGTCTGGGGTAGGGGAGTTGGGTAGTGGAGGGCAGTGAGGAGGTGGAGGGAAGGGAAGCGGGGAGGAGAGTGGGGTAGGAGAGTTGGGGAGTGGAGTGGGGTAGGGGAGTGAGGTAGGGGAGTGGGGTAGGGGAGTGGGGTAGGGGAGTGGGGTATGGGAGTGGGGTAGTGGTGTGGTGCCTGGGAGTTTGGTAGGGGAGTGGGAGAGCGGAGTGGGGGAGCAGAGTTGGGGAGGGGAGTGTGGTAGGGGTGTGTGGTAGGGGAGTGTGGTAGGGGAGTGTGGTAGGGGTGTGGTGACGTGGGTTTGGGTAGGGGAGTCGGGTAGGGAAGTTGTGGAGGGTTGTTGTGCAGGGGAGAGCAGTAGGCGAGTGGGGGAGGGGATTTGGGGGAGGGGATTTGGGGTCGGGGATTTGGGGTGGGGGATTTGGGGTAGGGGATTTGGGGGAGGGGAGTGGGGAGGGGAGTGGGGGTGGGGAGTGGGGGAGGTGAGTGTGGGAGAGGAGTGGGGGAGTGGAGTGGGATAGGGAAGTTGGCTAGCTGAGTGAGGGAGCGTAGTGGGGGATAGGTGTGTGGTAGGGGAGGGCAGTGAGGTGATGCAGGGAATCGGAGTGGTGGACGGGAGGGGAGTGGGGGAGGGGGTGGGGTAGGGGAGTGGGGGAAGCGAGTGGGGGAGGTGAGTGGGGGAGGGGAGGGGGGAGGGGAGTGCGGTAGTGGTTTTGGGGTAGGGGATTTGGGGAGGGGAGTGGGGGAGGGGAATGATGAGGGGAGTGGGGGAGGGGAGTGGGGGAGGGGAGAGGGGAGGGGTGTGGGGGAGGTTAGTGTGGTAGGGGAGTGTGGTAGGGGAGTGGGGAGGGGAGTGGGGGAGGGGAGTGGGGGAGGGGAGTATGGGAGGAGAGTTGAGGAGGGTAGAGGTTTAGGGGGTGAGGGAGGGGAGTGGCGGATGGGAGTGAGGGAGGGGAGTTGGGGAGGGGAGTGAGGAAGAGGAGTTGAGGAGAAGGAGTGGGGTAGGGGGGTGGAGTAGGGGAGTGGGGTATGGGAATATTTGAGGGGAGTGGGGGAGCAGAGCTGGGGAGGGGAGTGGGTAGGGGTGTGGAGTAGGGGAGTGGGGGAGGGGAATTGAGGCAGGGAGTGAGGTGAGGAGTGGGGGAGGGGTGCTGTGGTGGAGGGGAGTGGGGGAGGGGAGTGGGGGAGGGGAGTGGGGGAAGGGAGTGGGAACCTGGGAGTGGGGGAGGGGAGTGGGGGAGGGTTGTGCGGTAGGGGAATGGGGAATGGGAGTGGGGAGGGGAGTGGGGGAGGGGAGTGGGGGAGGGGTGTGGGGGAGGGGAGTGGAGAGGGGAGTGGGGGAGGGGAGTGGGGGAGGGGAGTGGGGAGGGGCGTGATGCAGGGGAGTTGAGGAGGGGAGTTGAGGCAGGGGGGTTGAGGAGGGGAGGGGAGTATGGGAGAGGAGTGCGAGAGAGGAGTGGGGCAGAGGAGTGGGGGAGAGGTGTGCGGAGAGGAGAGGGGAGGAGAGTGGGGTAGAGGAGTGGGGGAAGGGATTAGGGGAAGGCGTGGGGGACGGGCGTGGGGTAGTGGGGTCGGGTTGTGGGGATCGGTTTGTGATGTCGGGGAGTGAGGTCGGGGAGTGGGGTCGGGGAGTGGGGTCGGGGAGTGAGGGAGGGGAGCGCACTGAGGAGGTGGAGGGAAGGGGAGTGGGGCTGTGGAGTGGGAGAGGTGTCTGGGATAGGGGAGTTGGGTAGTGGAGGGCAGTGAGGAGGTGGAGGGAAGGGGAGCGGGGAGGAGTGTAGTGTAGGAGAGTTGGGGAGCGGAGTGGGGTAGGGGAGTGGGGTAGGGGTGTGGTGCCCGGGAGTTTGGTAGGGGAGTGGGAGAGCGGAGTTGGGGAGCGGAGTGGGGGAGGGGAGTGTGGTAGGGGAGTGTGGTACGGGAGTGTGGTGGGGGAGTGGTGACGGGGGTTTGGGTAAGGGAGTCGGGTAGGGGAGTCGGGTCGGGGAGTTGTGGAGGGGGTTTGTGGAGGGGAGAGCAGTAGGCGAGTGGGGGAGGGGATTTGGGGGAGGGGATTTGGGGTGGGGATTTGGGGTAGGGGATTTGGGGTAGGGGATTTGGGGGAGGGGATTTGGGGGAGGGGAGTGGGGGAGGGGAGTGGGGGAGGGGAGTGGGGGAGAGGAGTGGGGGAGAGGAGTGGGGGAGAGGAGTGGGGGAGAGGATTGGGGGAGGGGTGTTGCGGAGAGGAGAGGGGAGAAGAGTGGGGTAGAGGAGTGGGGGAGGGGATTAGGGGAGGGGCGTGTGGGGAGGAGATTAGGGGAGGGGCGTGGGGGAGGGGGTACGGGGAGTGGGGTCGGGGAGAGGGGTCGGGGAGAGGGGTGGGGGAGTGGGGTCGGGGAGTGGGGGAGGGGAGAGCAGTGAGGAGGTGGAGGGAAGGGGAGTGGGGGTGTGGAGTGGGGGAGGTGTCTGGGGTAGGGCAGTTGTGTAGTGGAGGACAGTGAGGTGGTGGAGGGAAGGGGAGCGGGGGAGGAGTGTGGGTTAGGAAAGTTGGGGATCGGAGTGGGTTAGGGGAGTGGGGTAGGGGTGTGATGCAGAGGAGTGGGGTCGGGGAGTGAGGGAGGGGAGCGCAGTGAGGAGGTGGAGGGAAGGGGAGTGGGGGAGTGGAGTGGGAGAGGTGTCTGGGGTAGGGGAGTTGGGTAGTGGAGGGCAGTGAGGAGGTGGAGGGAAGGGGAGCGGGGAGGAGTGTGGGGTAGGAGAGTTGGGGAGCGGAGTGGGGTAGGGGTGTAGAGTAGGGGAGTGGGGTAGGGGAGTGGGGAAGGGGTGTGGTGCCGGGGAGTTTGGTAGGGGAGTGGGACAGCGTAGTGGGGGAGCGGAGTGGGGGAGGGGAGTGTGGTAGGGGAGTGTGGTAGGGGAGTGTGGTAGGGGTGTGGTGACGTGGGTTTGGGTAGGGGAGTCGGGTAGGGGAGTTGTGGAGGGGGGTTGTGGAGGGGAGAGCAGTAGGCGAGTGGGGGAGGGGATTTGATGTAGGGGATTTGGGGGAGGGGATTTGGGGGAGGGGATTTGGGGTAGGGGAATGGGGGAGGGGAGTGGGGGAGGGGACTGGGGGAGAGGAGTGGGGGAGTGGAGCGGGGTAGGGAAGTGGGGTAGGTGAGTGAGGGAGCGTAGTGGGGGATAGGTGTGTGGTAGGGGAGGGCAGTGAGGTGGTGCAGGGAATCGGAGTGGTGGACGGGAGGGGAGTGGGGGAGGGGGTGGGGTAGGGGAGTGGGGGAGGCGAGTGGGGGAGGCGAGTTGGGGAGCCGAGTGGGGGAGGGGAGTGGGGGAGGGGAGTGCGGTAGGGGTTTTGGGGTAGGGGATTTGGGGAGGGGAGTGGGGGAGGGGAGTGGGGGAGGGGAGTGATGAGGGGAGTGGGGGAGGGGAGTGGGGGAGGGGAGTGGGGAGGGGTGTGAGGAGGGGTGTGGGGGAGGTTAGTGTGGTAGGGGAGTGGGGGAGGGGAGTGGGGGTGGGGAGTATGGGAGGAGGGTTGGGGAGGGTAGAGGGTTAGGGAAGTGAGGGAGGGGAGTGGGGGAGGGGAGTGAGGGAGTGGAGTGGGGAAGGGGAGTGAGGAAGGGGAGTTGAGGAGGGGAGTGGGGGAGGGGTGGTGGAGTAGGGGAGTGGGGTATGGGATTAGGTGAGGGGAGTGTGGGAGGAGAGTTGGGGACGGGAGTGGGGTAGGGGTGTGAAGTAGGGGGGTTGGGGAGGGGAGTTGAGGCAGGGAGTGAGGTGAGGAGTTTGGGAGGGGTGTTGTGGTGGAGTGGAGTGGGGGAGGGGAGTGGGGGAGGGGAGTGGGAACCTGGGAGTGGGGGAGGGGAGTGGGGGAGGGGAGTGGGGAGGGGAGTGGGGGAGGGGAGTGGGGGAGGGGTGTGGGGAGGGGAGTGGGGAGGGGAGTGGGGAGGGGAGTGGGAAGGGGCGTGATGCAGGGGAGTTGAGGAGGGGAGTTGAGACAGGGGAGTTGAGGCAGGGGAGTTGAGGCGGGGAGGGGAGTGTGGGAGAGGAGTGGGGGAGAGGAGTGGGGCAGAGGAGTGGGGGAGGGGTGTTGCGGAGAGGAGAGGGGAGGAGAGTGGGGTAGAGGAGTGGGGGAGGGGATTAGGGGACGGGCGTGGGGGACGGGCGTGGGGGAGTGGGGTCGGGTTGTGTGGTCGGGGAGTGGGGTCGGGGAGTGGGGACGGGGAGTGAGGGAGGGGAGCGCAGTGAGGAGGTGGAGGGAAGGGGAGTGGGGGAGTGGAGTGGGAGATGTGTCTGGGGTAGGGGACTTGGGTAGTGGAGGGCAGTGAGGAGGTGAAGGGAAGGTGAGCGGGGAGGAGTGTGGGGTAGGAGAGTTGGGGAGCGGAGTGGGGTAGGGAAGTGGGGTAGGGGAGTGGGGTAGGGGAGTGTTGTAGGGGAGTGTGGTGGGGGAGTGGTAACGGAGGCTTGGGTAGGGGAGTCGGGTAAGGGTGTTGGGTCGGGGAGTTGTGGAGGGGGTTGTGGAGGGGAGAGCAGTAGGCGAGTGGGGGAGGGGATTTGGGGTAGGGGATTTGGTGGAGGGGATTTGTGGGAGGGGATTTGGGGGAGGGGAGTGGGGAGGGGACTGTGGGAGAGGAGTGGGGGAGAGGAGTGGTGGAGAGGAGTGGGGGAGGGGATTAAGGGAGGGGCGTGGGGGAGGGGATTAGGGGAGGGGCGTGGGGGAGGGGGGACGGGGAGTGGGGTCTGGGAGTGGGGTCGGGGTTTGGGGTCGGGGAGTGGGGTCGGGGAGAGGGGTCGGGGAGAGGGGTAGGGGAGTGAGGGAGGGGAGTTGATGAGGGGAGTGGTGACGGGGGGTTGGGTAGGGGAGTCAGGTATGGGAGTTGTGGAGGGGGGTTGTGGAGGGGAGAGCAGTAGGCGAGTGGGGGAGGGGATTTGGGGTAGGGGATTTGGGGGAGGGGATTTGGGGGATGGGATTTGGAGAGGGCAGTGGTGGAGGGGAGTGGGGCGTAGTGTGTTGGTGGTTAGTGTGGGAGGGGAGTGGGGGAGAGGAGTGGGGAGGGGAATGGGGAGGGGAGAGGTGGTGCGGAGTGGGGGAGTGGAGTGGGGGTGTGGAGTGGGGGAGGGGAATGGGGGAGGGGTGTTGCGGAGAGGAGAGGTGAGGAGAGTGGGGTAGAGGAGAGGGGAGGAGAGTGGGGTAGAGGAGTGGGGGAGTGCATTAGGGGAGGGGATTAGGGGAGGGGCATGGGGGTGGGGTAGAGGAGTGGGGGAGTGGGGTTGTGGAGTGGGATGGGGAGTGGGGAGTGGGGTAGGGTGAGTGGGGTCGGGTGAGTGGGGTCGGGTGAGTGGGTCGGTGAGTGGGTCGGTCAGTGAGGGGAATGGGGGAGGGGTGTTGCGGAGAGGATAGGTGAGGAGAGTGGGGTAGAGGAGAGGGGAGGAGAGTGGGGTAGAGGAGTGGGGGAGTGCATTAGGGGAGGGGATTAGGGGAGGGGCATGGGGGTGGGGTAGAGGAGAGGGGGAGTGGGGTTGTGGAGTGGGATGGGGAGTGGGGTCTGGGGAGTGTGAGTGGGGTCAGGGAGTGGGGTCGGGGAGTGGAGTAGGGATGTGGGTTAGGGGAGTGGGGGAGGGGAGTGAGGTAGGGGAGTGGGGGAGGGGAGTGGGGGAGGGGAGTGGGGGAGGGGAGTGTGGTAGAGGTGTGGTGACGGGGGGTTGGGTAGAGGAGTCGGGTAAGGGAGTTGTGAAGGGGACTGCGGTATGCGAGTGGAGTGGGGGAGGGGATTTGGGGGAGGGGATTTGGGGTACGGAATTTGGGGTAGGGGAGTGGGGGAGGGGAGTGGGGGAGGGGAGTAGGGGAGGAGTGTGCGGAGGAGTGTGGGGAGGAGTGTGGAGGAGGTTAGTGTGGGAGGGGAGTCGGGTAGGAGAGTTGTGGAGGGGAGTGCGGTATGCGGGTGGAGTGGGGGAGGGTATTTGGGGGAGGGGATTTGGGGGAAGGGATTTGGGGTAGGGGACCTGGGGTAGGGGAGTGGGGGAGGAGTTTGGGGAGGAGAGTGGGGAGGAGTGTGGGGAGGAGTGTGGGGGAGGTTAGAGTGGGAGGTTAGTGTGGGAGGGGAGTGGGGGAGGGGAGTGGGGGAGGGGAGTGGGCAGGGGAGTTGGGGAGGGTAGTGGGTTAGGGAAATGGGGGAGGGTAGTGGGTTAGGGGAGTGAGGGAGGGGAGTTTGGGAGGGGCGTTAGGGAGGGGAGTTAGGGACGGGAGTTGAGGTGGGATGTGGGGGAGTGGAGTAGAGTAGGGGAGTGGAGTTCAGAGTGGAGTAGGGGAGTGGAGAAGGGGAGTGGGGTCTGGGAGTGGGGTAGGGGAGTGGGATAGGGGAGTGGGGGAGGGGAGTGGGGGAGGCGAGTGGGGAGGGGAGTGTGGTAGGGGTGTAGTGACGGGGGGTTGGGTAGGGGAGTCGGGTAGGGGAGTTGTGGAGGGGAGTGCGGTTTATAGTGGAGTGGGGGAGGGGATTTGGGGGAGGGGATTTGGGGTAGGGGATTTGGGGTAGGGGATTTGGGGTACGGAATTTGGGGTACGGAATTTGGGGGAGGGGAGTGGGGGAGGGGAGTGGGGGAGGAGTGTGGGGGAGGTTAGTGTGGGAGGGGAGTGGGAGAGCGGAGTGGGGGAGGGGAGTGTGGTAGGGGGTGTGGTGACGGGGGGTTGGGTAGGGGAGTCGGGTAGGGGAGTTGTGGAGGGCAGTGCGGTATGCGGGTGGAGTGGGGGAGGTTATTTGGGGGAGGAGATTTGGGGGAGTGGATTTGGGGGAAGGGATTTGGGGTAGGGGACTTGACGTAGGGGAGTGTGGGAGGACTTTGGGGAGGAGTGTGGGGAGGAGTGTGGGGGAGGTTAGTGTGGGGGAGGTTAGTGTGGGAGGTTATTGTGGGAGCGGAGTGGGGGAGGGGAGTGGGGGAGGGGAGAGGGGGAGGGGAGCTGGGGAGGGTAGTGGGTTAGGGAAATGGGGGAGTGTAGTGGGTTAGGGGAGGGAGGGAGGGGAGTTGGGGAGGGGTGTTAGGGAAGGGAGTTAGGGAGGGTTGTTGAGGAGGGGTGTGGGGGAGTGGAGTGGAGTATGGGAGTAGAGTGTAGAGTGGAGTAGGTGAGTGTAGTAGGGGAGTGGGGTAGGGGAGTGGGGGAGGGGAGTGTGGTAGGGGGAGCGGTGACGGGGGTTGGGTAGAGGAGTCGTGTAGGGGAGTTGTGAAGGGGAGTTGTGGAGGGGAGTGCGGTATGCGGGTGGAGTGGGGGAGGGGATTTGGTGGAGGGGATTTGGGGGAAGGGATTTGGGGTAGGGGACCTCGTGTAGGGGAGTGCGGGAGGACTTTGGGGAGGAGTGTGGGTAGGAGTGTGGGGTGGAGTGTGGGGGAGGTTAGTGTGGGAGGTTAGTGTGTTAGGGGAGAGGGAGAGGGGAGTGGGGGAGGGGATTGTGGAGGGGAGTGGGGGAGGGGAGTGGGGGAGGGGAGTTAGGGAGGGGAGTTGAGGAGGGGTGTGAGGGAGTGGAGTGGAGTAGGGGAGTGGTGTAGGGGAGTGGAGTAGGGGAGTGGGGCAGGGGAGTGGGGTAGGGGAGTGGGGTAGGGGAGTGGGGTAGGGGAGTGGAAGAGGGGAGTGGGGGAGGAGAGTGGGGGAGTGGAGAGGGGGAGGGGAGTGGGGGAGGGCAGTGGGGGAGGGGAGTGGGGGAGGGGAGTGGAGGGTGGGAGAGCGGGAGTGGAATTGGGGCAGGGGATTTGGGAGAGGGGAGTGTGGTAGGGGATTTGGTGTAGGGGATTTGGGGGAGGGGAGTGGGGGAAGGTATTTGGGGGAGGGGAGTGAGTGAGGGGATTGGGGGAGGGGAGTGGGGGAGAGGAGTGGGGGAGGGGTGTTGCAGAGAGGAGTGGGGGAGGAGAGTGGGGTAGAGGAGTGGGGGAGGGGATTAGTGGAGGGGCATGGGGGTGGGGAGTGGGGTTGGGGTGTGGGGGTGGGGAGTGGGGTCGGGTGAGTGGTGTCTGGTGAGTGGTGTCGGGTGAGTGGGGTCGGGTGAGTGGGGTCCGGTGAGTGGGGTCGGGTGAGTGGGGTCGGGTGAGTGGGGTCGGGGAGTGGGGTCGGGGAGTGGGATAGGGGAGTGGGGGAGGGGAGTGTGGTAGGGGTGTGGTGACGGGGAGTTGGGTAGGGGAGTGGGGTCAGGGAGTGGTGTCGGGGCGTGGGGTCGGGGAGTGGGGTCAGGGAGTGGGGTCAGAGAGTGGGGGAGGGGAGTGGGGGGAGGGGAGTGTGGTAGGGGTGTGGTGACGGGGGGTTGGGTAGGGGAGTCGGGTAGGGGAGTTGTGGAGGGGTGTGGGGGAGGGGATTTGGGGTAGGGGATTTGGGGTAGGTGAATTGGGGTACGGAATGTGTGGTACGGAATTTGGGGTACGAAATCTGGGGTAGGGGTGTGGGGGAGGGGAGTGGGGGAGGGGAGTGAGGGATGTGTGTGCGGAGGAGTGTGGGGAGGAGTGTGGAGGAGGTTAGTGTGGGAGGGGAGAGGGGGAGGGGAGTGGGGGAGGGGAGTGTGGTAGGGGGTGTGGTGACGGACGGTTGCGTAGGGGAGTCGGGTAGGAGAGTTGTGGAGGGGAGTGCGGTATGCGGGTGGAGTGGGGGAGGGTATTTGGGGGAGGGGATTTGGGGGAAGGGATTTGGGGTAGGGGACCTGGGGTAGGGGAGTGGGGGAGGACTTTGGGGAGGAGAGTGGGGAGGAGTGTGGGAAGGAGTGTGGGGGAGGTTAGTGTGGGAGGTTAGTGTGGGAGGGGAGTGGGGGAGGGGAGTGGGGGAGGGGAGTGGGCAGGGGAGTTGGGGAGGGTAGTGGGTTAGGGAAATGGGGGAGGGTAGTGGGTTAGGGGAGTGAGGGAGGGGAGTTTGGGAGGGGCATTAGGGAGGGGAGTTAGGGACGGGAGTTGATGTGGGATGTGGGGGAGTGGAGTAGAGTAGGGGAGTGGAGTTCAGAGTGGAGTAGGGGAGTGGAGAAGGGGAGTGGGGTCTGGGAGTGGGGTAGGGGAGTGGGATAGGGGAGTGGGGGAGGGGAGTGTGGTAGGGGGAGCGGTGACGGGGGTTGGGTAGAGGAGTCGTGTAGGGGAGTTGTGAAGGGGAGTTGTGGAGGGGAGTGCGGTATGCGGGTGGAGTGGGGGAGGGGATTTGGGGGAGGGGATTTGGTGGAGGGGATTTGGGGGAAGGGATTTGGGGTAGGGGACCTGGTGTAGGGGAGTGCGGGAGGACTTTGGGGAGGAGTGTGGGTAGGAGTGTGGGGTGGAGTGTGGGGGAGGTTAGTGTGGGAGGTTAGTGTGGGAGGGGAGAGGGAGAGGGGAGTGGGGGAGGGGATTGTGGAGGGGAGTGGGGGAGGGGAGTGGGGGAGGGGAGTGAGGGAGGGGAGTTGGGGAGGGGAGTTAGGGAGGGGTGTTAGGGAGGGGAGTTGAGGAGGGGTGTGGGGGAGTGGAGTGGAGTAAGGGAGGGGAGTTGAGGAGGGGTGTGGGGGAGTGGAGTGGTGTAAGGGAGTGGAGTACAGAGTGGAGTAGGGGAGTGGAGTAGGGGAGTGGTGTCTGAGAGTGGGGTAGCGCAGTGGGGTAGGGGAGTGGGGGAGGAGAGTGGGGGAGGGGAGTGTGGTAGGGGTGTAGTGACGGGGGGTTGGGTAGGGGAGTCGGGTAGGGGAGTTGTGGAGGGTAGTGCGGTATGCGAGTGGAGTGGGGGAGGGGATTTGGGGTAGGGGATTTGGGGTAGGGGATTTGGGGTAAGGGATTTGGGGTAGAGGATTTGGGGTACGGGATTTGGGGGAGGGGAGTGGGGGAGGGGAGTGGGGGAGGAGTGTGGGGAGGAGTGTGGGGAGGAGTGTGGGGGAGGTTAGTGTGGGAGGTTAGTGTGGGAGGGGAGTGGGGGAGGGTAGTGGGTTAGGGGAGGGAGGGAGGGGAGTTGGGGAGGGGTGTTAGGGAGGGGAGTTAGGGAGGGGAGTTGAGGAGGGGTGTGGGGGAGTGGAGTGGAGTATGGGAGTGGAGTGTAGAGTGGAGTCGGGGTGTGGAGTAGGGGAGTGGGTTAGGGGAGTGGGATACGGGAGTGGGGTAGGCGAGTGGGGTAGGGGAGTGGGGGAGGGGAGTGTGGTAGGGGGTGTGGTGACGGGGGGTTGGGTAGGGGCGTCGGGTAGGGGAGTTGTGGAGGGGAGTGCGGTATGCGGGTGGAGTGGGGGAGGGGATTTGTGGGAGGGGATTTGGGGGAGGGGATTTGGGGGAAGGGATTTGGGGGAAGGGATTTGGGGTTGGGGACCTGGGGTAGGGGCGTGGGGGACGACTTTGGGGAGGAGTGTGGGTAGGAGTGTGGGGAGGAGTGTGGGGGAGGTTAGTGTGGGGGAGGTTAGTGTGGGAGGTTAGTGTGGGAGGGGAGCGGGGGAGGGGAGTGGGGGAGGGGAGTTGGGGAGGGTAGTGGGTTAGGGAAATGGGGGAGGGTAGTGGGTTAGGGGAGTAAGGGAGGGGAGTTGGGGAGGGGTGTTAGGGAGGGGAGTTGAGGATGGGTGTGGGGGAGAGGAGTGGAGTAGGGGAGTGGAGTGCAGAGTGAAGTAGGGGAGTGGAGTAGGGGAGTGCCGTCTGGGAGTGGGGTAGGGGAGTGGGGTAGGGGAGTTGGGGAGGGGAGTGTGGTAGGGGTGTATTGACGGGGGGTTGGGTAGGGGAGTCGGGTAGGTCAGTTGTGGAGGGGAGTGCGTTATGCGAGTGGAGTGGGGGTGGGGATTTGGGGGAGGGGATTTGGGGTAGGGGATTTGGGGTAGGGGATTTGGGGTACGGAATTTGGGGTACGGAATTTGGGGGAGGGGAGTGGGGGAGGGCAGTGGGGGAGGGTAGTGAGGGAGGAGTGTGCGGAGGAGTGTGGGGAGGAGTGTGGGGGAGGTTAGTGTGGGAGGGGGTGGGGGAGCGGAGTGGGGAGGGGAGTGTGGTAGGGGGTGTGGTGACGGGGGTTGGGTAGGGGAGTTGGGTAGGGGAGTTGTGGAGGGGAGTGCGGTATACGGGTGGAGTGGGGGAGGTTATTTGGGGAAGGGGATTTGGGGGAGTGGATTTGGGGGAAGGGATTTGGGGTCGGGGATTTGGGGAGGACTTTGGGGAGGACTTTGGGGAGGAGTGTGGGGAGGAGTGTGGGGGAGGTTAGTGTGGGAGGTTAGTGTGGGAGGGGAGTGGGGGAGGGGAGTGGGGGAGTGGAGTTGGGGAGGGTCGGGGGTTAGGGAAATGGGGGAGGGTATTGGGTTAGGGGAGGGAGGTAGGGGAGTTGGGGAGGGGTGTTAGGGAGGGGAGTTAGGGAGGCGAGTTGAGGATGGGTATGTGGGAGAGGAGTGGAGTAGGGGAGTGGAGTGCAGAGTGAAGTAGGGGTGTGGAGTTGGGAGGTGGGGTCTGGGAGTGGGGTAGGGGAGTGGGGTAGGGGAGTGGGGGAGGGGAGTGGGGGAGGGGAGTGTGGTAGGGGTGTATTGACGGGGGGTTGGGTAGGGGAGTCAGGTCGGGGAGTTGTGGAGGGGAGTGCGGTATGCGAGTGGGGTGTGGGAGGGGATTTGGAGTAGGGGATTTGGGGTACAGAATTTGGGGTACGGAATTTGGCGGAGGGGAGTGGGGGAGGGCAGTGGGGGAGGGGAGTGGGGGAGGAGTGTGTGGAGGAGTGTGGGGAGGAGTGTGGGGGAGGTTAGTGTGGGAGGGGAGTGGGGGAGCGGGGTGGGGGAGCGGGGTGGGGGAGGGGAGTGTGGTAGGGGGTGTTGGGACGGGGGGAGGGGAGTGGGGGAGGGGATTGGGGGAGGGGTGTTGCAGAGAGGAGAGGTGAGGAGAGTGGGGTAGAGGTGTGGGGGAGGGGACTAGGGGAGGGGCATGGGAGTGAGGAGTGGGGTTGGGGTGTGTGGGTGGGGAGTGTGATCGGGTGAGTGGGGTCGGGTGAGTGGGGTCGGGTGAGTGCGGTCATGGAGTGGGGTCGTGGAGTGCGGTCGGGGAGTGGGGTCGGGGAGTGGGGTAGGGGTGTGGGGTATGGGAGTCGGGTAGCGGAGTGGGGGAGGGGAGTGTGGTAGGGGTGTGGTGACGGGGGGTTGGGTAGGGGAGTCGGGTGGGGGAGTTGTGGAGGGGAGTGCGGTATGTGAATGGAGTGGGGGCGGGGATTTGGGGGAGGGGATTTGGGGAGGGGATTTGGGGTAGGGGATTTGTGGAAGGGGATTTGGGGTAGGGGATTTGTGGAAGGGGATTTGGGGTAGGGGAGTGGGGGAGGGGTGTGGAGGAGGGTAGTGGGGAGGACTGTGTGGAGGAGTGTGGGGAGGTAAGTGTGGGGGAGGTTAGTGGGGGAGGGGAGTGTGGTAGGGGTGTGTTGACGGGGGGCTGGTTCGGGGAGTCGGGTAGGGGAGTAGTGGAGGGGAGAGCAGTATGCGAGTGGAGTGGGGGAGGGGATTTGGGGGAGGGGATTTGGTGTAGGGGATTTGGGGGAGGGGATTTAAGTCGGGGATTTGGGGTAGGGGATTTGGGGTAGGGGATTTGGGGTAGGGGAGTGGGGGAGGACAGTGGGGAGGAATGTGGGGGAGGTTAGTGTGGGAGGGGAGTGGGGGAGTGGGGGAGTGGGGGAGGGGAGTGGGGAGGGGAGTGGGGGCGGGGAGTGGGGGAGAAGTGTTGGAGAGGGTAGTGGGTTAGGGGAGTGAGGGAGGGGAGTTGAGGAGGGGTGTGGGGGAGTGGAGCGCAGTAGGGGAGTGGAGTAGGGGAGTGGCGTATTGGAGTGGGGTAGGGGATTAGGTGAGGGGAGTGGGGGAGGAGAGTTTGGGAGGAGAGTGGGGAGGAGAGTGGAGGAGGAGAGTGGGGGAGGGGAGTGGGGGAGTGGAGTGGGGGAGTGGAGTGGGGGAGGAGAGTGGGGGTGGGGAGGGGGGAGTGGAGTGGGGGAGTGGAGTGGGGGAGTGGAGTGGGGGAGTGGAGTGGGGTAGTGGAGTGGGAGAGGGTAGTGGGGGAGGGTAGTTGGGGAGGGTAGTGGGGGATGGGAGTGGGGGATGGGAGTGCGGTAGGGGAATTGGGGCAGGGGATTTGGGGGAGGGGAGTGTGGGAGGGGAGTGTGGTGGAGGATTTGGGGGAGGGCAGTGGGGAGGGGAGTGGGGGAGGGGAGTGGGGAGGGGAGTGGGAGTGGGGAGTAGGGGAGGGGTGTGGGGAGGAGTGTGGGGAAGAGTGCGTGGTAGGGGAGTTGAGTGGGGGAGGGGAGTTGGGGAGGGGAGTGGTGGAGGGGAGTGGGGAAGGGGAGTTAGGGGAGTTGAGGAGGGGTGTGGGGGAGGGGAGTTTGGGAGGGGAGTGGGGGAGGGGAGTGGGGGAGGGGAGTGGTGGAGGGGAGTGTGGGGTGGGGGAGTTGAGGCAGGGAGTGGGGCGAGGTGTGGGGGAGGGGTGTTGCCTCGAGGAGAGGGGTGGAGAGTGGGGTCGAGGTGTGGAGGAGGGGAGTTGGGGAGGTGCGTGGGGGAGGCGAGTGGGGTTTGGGCAGTCAGGGAATGGATTGAGGGACAGGGAGTGGGTTAGGGGAGTGGTGTAGGTGAGTGGGGGTGGGGAGAGGTTATGGGAGTTTTGGAGGGGAGTGGGGTAGGGGAGTGGTGGGGCTAGTGGGGGAGCAGAGTGGTGTAGGGGAGTGGAGTAGGGGAGGACTGTCAGGAGATGGAGGGAAGGGGAGTTGGGGAGGGGAGTTGTGGAGGGGCGTGGGGTAGGCCATAGCGGTAGTGTAGTGGGCGAGGGGTGTGGGGGAGGTGGAGTGGGGGAGGGGAGTGGGCGAGTGGAGTGGGGGAGTGGGGAAGGGGTGTGGGGATGGGTGTGGGGGAGGGGAGTGGGGGAGGGCGTCTGGTAGGGGAGTTTGGGAGGGAAGTGCGGTGGGGTAGTGGGGTAGGGGAGTGGAGGAGGGGGTGGGGGTGCAGAGTTGTGTCGGGGAGTGTGGTAGGGGTGGGCTGAAAGGAGGTGGAGGGAAGGGGAGTGGGGAGGGGATTTGGGTAGTGGGGCAGTGAGGAGATGGAGGGAAGGGGGAGGGGAGTGGGGGAGGGGTGTGTGTTATGTGAGTGGGGTAGGGGAGTGGGGGAGTGGAGTGAGGTAGGGGTATGGGGAGGCGAGTGGGGGAATGGAGTGGGGAGGGGAGTGGGGCAAGGTAGTGGGGGCGGTAACTGGGTGAGTGGAGTGAGGTAGGGCAGTGGGGGCGGGGAGTGGGTAGGGGAGGTGTGGAGTGGGGGAGGGGAGTTGTGGCGGGGAGTGGGGGAGGGCAGTGCGGTAGTGGAGTTGGGTGCGTAGTTTGTAGGGGAGTGAGTGATGGGTGTTGGGGAGGTGAGTGGGGGAGTGGGGTGAGGGAGGGGATTGGGGACAGGGAGTGGGTTAGTGGAGTGGTGTAGGTGAGTGGTGTGGGGAGAGGGTACGGGAGTGGTGTAGGGGAGTGGAGTAGGGGAGGGATGTAAGGAGGTGGAGGGAAAAACAGTTGGGGAGGGGTGTTGGGGAGGGGCGTGGTGTAGGGCATTGTGGTAGGGGAGTTGGGGAGGGGAGGATAGTGGGGGATGGGAGTTGGGGAGGACAGTTGGGGAGCAGAGTGGGACAGGGGCGTGGGAGAGGGGCCTGGGGGAGGGGCGTGGGTGAGGGCGTCTGGTAGGGGAGTTTGGGAGGGAAGTGCAGTGGGGTAGTGGGGTAGTGGAGTGGAGGAGGGGGTGGGGTGCAGGGTGGTGTCGGGGAGTGTGGTCGGGGTGTGCTGTTCGGAGGTGGAGGGAAGGGGAGTGGGGAGGGGTGTTTGGTAGGGGGGCAGTGAGGAGATGGAGGGAAGGGGAGTGGGAGAGGGGATTGAGGTATGGGTATGGGGTGGGGAGTGAGGTAGGGGAATGGGGAGGGGAGTGGGGGAGGGACATTTGGAGTGGAGTGGGGAGGGGAGTGGGGTAAGGTAGTGGGTGCGTTAACTGGGGGAGTGGAGTGAGGTAGGGCAGTGGGGGAGGGGAGTGGGGTATGGGTATGGGTGGGGAGTGAGGTAGGAGAAATGGGGTAAGGTAGTGGGAGGGGTAACTGGTGGAGTGGAGTGAGGTAGGGCAGTGGGGGAGGGCAGTGGCGTGGGGGATCTGGGTACTGGAGTGCAGTGAGGAGGTGGCGGGAAGGGGAGTGGGGTAGGGGAGTGGGGTAGGAGAGGTGGGTATGGGAGTATGGGAGGGGTGTGAGAGAGGAGATTGGCGATGGGACTGGGGTAGTGGACTGGAGTAGGGTAGGGGTGTGGGGTAGGGGTGTGGGGTCGGGTTTGGGGTAGGGGAGAGGGGTAGGGGTGTTGTGGAGGGGAGTGCGTTCAGGGAGTGGGGGAGGGTAGTGGGGGAGGGTAGTGGGGGATGGGAGTGTGGTGGAGTCGTGCAGTGAGGATGTGGAGGTAAGCGGAGTGGGGTAGCGGAGTGGACGAGGGGAGTTGGGAGGGGAGTGGGGGAGGTTAGTGTGGGAGGGGAGTTTGGGAGTGAGGGGAGTGGGGGAGGGGAGTTTGGGAGTGGGGGAGGGGATTGGGGGAGGCAAGAGCGGGAGGGGAGTGGGGAGGGGAGTGGGGGAGGGGAGTGGGGAGGGGAGTGAGGAGGGCAGTGGGGGAGGGGAGTGGGGAGGGGAGTGGGGAGGGGAGTGCGGAGGGGAGTGCGGAGGGGAGTGGGGGAGGGGAGTGGGGGAGGGGACTGGGGGAGGGGAGTGGGGAGGGGAGTTGGGTAGGGGTGCAGTGAGGAGATGGAGGGAAGGGGAGTGGGAGAGGGGAATGGGGGAGTGGAGTGGGGTAGGGTGTGTGTTAGGTGAGTGGGGTGGGGGAGTGGGGGAGGGAAGTGGGGACGGGGGTGGGGAGGGGATTGGGGAGGGGAGTGGGGTAAGGTAGTGGGGGTGGTAACTGGGGGAATGGAGCGAGGTAGGGCAGTGGGGGAGTGTCGTGGGGAGTGGGGGAGGGCAGTTGCGTCGGGGAGTTGGGTACTGGAGTGCAGTGAGGAGGTGGAGGGAAGGGGAGTGGGGTAAGAGAGTGGGGTAGGAGAGGTGGGTAGGGGAGTATGGGAGGGGTGTGAGGTAGGGGATTGGCGATGGGACTGGGGTAGTGGAATCGGGTAGGGGAGTGGGGTAGGGGAGTTATGTCAGGGAGTGGGAGAGGGAAGTGGTGTAGGTGAGTGGGGGTGGGGAGAGGGTAGGGGAGTTTTGGAGAGAAGCGGGGTAGGGGATTGGTGGGGCTAGTGGGGGATCAGAGTGTTGTAGGGGAGTGGAGTAGAGGAGGGCTGTAAGGAGGTGGAGGGAAGGGGAGTGGGGGAGGCGATTTGGTAATGGGACTGGGGGAGGCGATTTGGGGAGGGGAGAGGGGGAGGGGAGTGGGGGAGGGGAGGGTAGTGGGGGAGGGCGTCTGGTAGGGGAGTTTGGGAGGGATGTGCGGTGGGGTAGGGGAGTAGAGGAGGGGAGTGGGGGTGCAGAGTGGTGTCGTGGAGTCTGGTAGGGGTGTGCTGTCAGGAGGTGGAGGGAAGGGGAGTGGGGAGTGGAGTTGGGTCGGAGGGGAGTGGGTGAGGGGAATGGGGGAGGGGAGTGGGGGAGGGGAGTGGGGGTGTGGTGTGTGTTATGTGAGTGGGGGAGTGGAGTGAGGTAGGGGTACGGGGTGGGGAGTGAGGTAGGAGAATGTGGAGGGGAGTGGGGGAGGGAAGTGGGGAGGGGAGTGGGGAGGGGAGTGGGGAGGGGTGTGGGGTAGGGGAGGGCAGTGATGAGGTGGAGTGAAGGGGAGTAACGTGGGGAGTGGGGGAGGGCAGTGGCGTTGGGGAGTTGGGTAGGGGAGAGCAGTCAGGAGGAGAAGGAAGGGGAGAAGGGGTGGTAAGTGTGGGAGGGAAGTGAGTTAGGGGAGTGGGGTCGGGGAGTGGGAAAGTGGAGTGGGATAGGAGAGTGGGGTAGGATAGTGGGGTAGGGGAGCGCAGTGAGGTGGTGGAGGTAAGGGGAGTGGGGGTGTGGAGTGGGGGAGGGGTGTAGTTTAGGGGAGTGAGGTAGGGGAGTGGGGTAGGGGAGTGGGGTAGGGGAGTGGGATAGGGGAGCTGGGTAGGGGAGCGCAGGGAGGAGGTGGAGGGAAGGGGAATCAGGGAGGGGAGTGGTGGAGGTATGTGGGTAGGGGATTGGGTACTGGAGTGCAGTGAGGAGGTCGAGGGAAGGGGAGTGGGGTAGGGGAGGGGGTTAGGAGAGGTGGGTAGGGAAGTGTGGGAGGGGAGTGAGGTAGGGGATTGGCAACGGGACTGGGGTAGTGGAATGGGGTAGGGGAGTGGGGTAGGGGTGTGGGGTAGGGGTGTGGGGTCGGGGTGTCGTGGAGGGGTGAGCGGTTGGGGAGTGGGGGAGGGTAGTGGAGGAGGGTATGTGTAGGATGGGAGTGCGGTAGAGTAGGGCAGTGAGGAGGTGGAGGTAAGCAGAGTTGGGTAGGGTGCGTGGTAGGGGAGTGGGCGAAGCGAGTTGGGAGGGTAGTGGGGGAGGTTAGTGTGTTAGGGGTGTGGGGGAGGGGAGTGGGGGAGGGGAGTGGGGGAGGGGAGGGGAGAGGGGGAGCGGAGTGCGGTAGGGGTGTGGGGTAGGGGAGTGCGGGAGGGTAGTGGGGGATGGGAGTGTGGTAGGGGAGGGCAGTGAATAGGTGCAGGGAAGCGCAGAGGTGGACTGGAGTGGGGGGAGGGGAGTGGGAATGTGGAGTGGGATAGGGGTATGTGGAGTGGGATAGGGAAGTGGGATAGGGGAGCGCACTGAGGAGGTGGAGGGAAGGGGAGTGTGTAAGTGGAGTGGGGGAGGTGTGCGGGGTAGGGGAGTTTGGTTGTGGAGGGAAGGGGAGTGGGGGAGGGTTGTGAGATAGGAGTGTTGGGGAGCGGAGTGGGGGGTGGGAGTGGGGGAGGAGAGTGGGGGTGGAGAGTGGGGGAGGAGAGTGGGGGAGGAGAGAGGGGGAGGAGAGTGGGGGAGGGGAGAGTGGGGGAGGGGAGAGGGGGAGGGGAGAGGGGTAGGGGAGTGGGGGAGGGGAGTGGGGGAGGGGAGTGGGGGAGGGGAGTGGGGGAGGGGAGTGGGGGAGGGGAGAGTGGGGGAGGGGAGAGGGGGAGGGGAGAGGGGTAGGGGAGTGGGGGAGGGGAGTGGGGGAGGGGAGTGGGGGAGGGGAGTGGGGAGGGTTGTGGGGGAGGTTAGTGCGGGAGGGGAGCGGGTGTGGGGATCTGGGGAGGTGAGTGAGGGCGTGGAGTGTGGGAGGAGAGTGGGATAGGGGAGTTGGGGAGAGGAGGGGAGTGGTGGAGGGGAGTGGGGGAGGGGAGTGGGGGAGGGGAGAGAGGTAGGGGTATGGGGTGGGGAGTGAGGGAGGAGAATGTGGAGGGGAGTGGGGGAGGGAAGTGAGGAGGGGAGTGCGGAGCGGTGTGGGGTAGGGGAGGGCAGTGATGAGGTGGAGTGAAGGGGAGTCGCGTGGGGAGTGGGGGAGGGCAGTGGCGTTGGGGAGTTGGGTAGGGGAGGGCAGTGAGGAGGAGAAGGAAGGGGAGTAGGGGAGGTGAGTGGGGTAGGGGAGTTGGGGAGCGGAGTGGGGTAGGGGAGTGGGGTAGGGGAGTGGGGTAGGGGTGTTGTGCCGGGGAGTTCGGTAGGGGAGTGGGAGAGCTGAGTGGGGGAGCGGAGTGGGGGAGGGGAGTGTGGTAGGGGAGTGTGGTAGGGGAGTGTGGTGGGGGAGTGGTAACGGGGGCTTGGGTAGGGGAGTCGGGTAAGGGTGTCGGGTCGGGGAGTTGTGGGGGGGGTAGTGGAGGGGAGAGCAATAGGCGAGTGGGGGAGGGGATTTGGGGTAGGGGATTTGGGGTAGGGGATTTGCGGGAGGTGATTTGTGGGAGGGGATTTGGGGGAGGGGAGTGGGGGAGGGGACTGTGGGAGAGGAGTGGGGGAGAGGAGTGGGGGAGAGGAGTGGGGGAGGGGTGTTGCGGAGAGGAGAGGGGAGAAGATTGGGGTAGAGGAGTGGGGCAGGGGATTAAGGGAGGGGCGTGGGGGAGGGGATAAGGGGAGGGGCGTGGGGGAGGGGGTTCGGGGAGTGGGGTCTGGGAGTGGGGTCGGGGTTTGGGGTCGGGGAGTGGGGTCGGGGAGAGGGGTCAGGGAGAGGGGTCGGGGAGAGGGGTAGGGGAGTGAGGGAGGGGAGTAAGGGAGGGGAGTGGTGACGGGGGGTTGGGTAGGGGAGTCAGGTATGGGAGTTGTGGAGGGGGGTTGTGGAGGGGAGAGCAGTAGGCGAGTGGGGGAGGGGATTTGGGGTAGGGGATTTGGGGGAGGGGATTTGGGGGATGGGACTTGGAGAGGGCAGTGGTGGAGGGGAGTGGGGGAGGGGAGTGGGGCGGAGTGTGTTGGTGGTTAGTGTGGGAGGGGAGTTGGGTCGGGTGAGTGCGGTCATGGAGTGGGGTCGTGGAGTGCGGTCGGGGAGTGGGGGAGGGGAGTGGGGGAGGAGTGTGGGGGAGGTTAGTGTGGGAGGGGAGTGGGAGAGCGGAGTGGGGGAGGGGAGTGTGGTAGGGGGTGTGGTGACGGGGGGTTGGGTAAGGGAGTCGGGTAGGGGAGTTGTGGAGGGCAGTGCGGTATGCGGGTGGAGTGGGGGAGGTTATTTGGGGGAGGGGATTTGGGGGAGTGGATTTGGGGGAAGGGATTTGGGGTAGGGGACTTGCGGTAGGGGAGTGGGGAAGGACTTTGGGGAGGAGTGTGGGGAGGAGTGTGGGGGAGGTTAGTGTGGGAGCGGAGTGGGGGAGGGGAGTGGGGGAGGGGAGAGGGGGAGGGAAGCTGGGGAGGGTAGTGGGTTAGGGAAATGGGGGAGTGTAGTGGGTTAGGGGAGGGAGGGAGGGGAGTTGGGGAGGGGTGTTAGGGAGGGGAGTTAGGGAGGGTTGTTGAGGAGGGGTGTGGGGGAGTGGAGTGGAGTATGGGAGTAGAGTGTAGAGTGGAGTAGGGGAGTGGAGTAGGGGAGTGGGGGAGGGGAGTGGGGGAGGGGAGTGTGGTAGGGGGTGCGGTGACGGGGGTTGGGTAGGGGAGTCGGGTAGGGGAGTTGTGAAGGGGAGTTGTGGAGGGTAGTGCGGTATGCGGGTGGAGTGGGGGAGGGGATTTGGGGGAGGGGATTTGGTGGAGGGGATTTGGGGGAAGGGATTTGGGGTAGGGGACCTGGTGTAGGGGAGTGCGGGAGGACTTTGGGGAGGAGTGTGGGTAGGAGTGTGGGGTGGAGTGTGGGGGAGGTTAGTGTGGGAGGTTAGTGTGGGAGGGGAGAGGGAGAGGGGAGTGGGGGAGGGGATTGGGGAGGGGAGTGGGGGAGGGGAGTGAGGGAGGGGAGTTGGGGAGGGGAGTTAGGGAGGGGTGTTAGGGAGGGGAGTTGAGGAGGGGTGTGGGGGAGTGGAGTGGAGTAAGGGAGGGGAGTTGATGAGGGGTGTGGGGGAGTGGAGTGCTGCAGGGGAGTGGAGTTCAGAGTGGCGTAGGGGAGTGGAGTAGGGGAGTGGTGTCTGGGAGTGGGGTAGCGGAGTGGGGTAGGGGAGTGCACGAGGAGAGTGGGGGACGGGAGTGGGGGAGGAGTGTGGGGAGGAGTGTGGGGAGGAGTGTGGGGGAGGTTAGTGTGGGAGGTTAGTGTGGGAGGGGAGTGGGGGAGTGGAGTGGGGGAGGGGAGTTGGGGCGGGGAGTTGGGAAGGGTAGTGGATTAGGGAAATGGGGGAGGGTAGTGGGTTTGGGGAGGGAGGGAGGGGAGTTGGGGAGGGGTGTTAGGGAGGGGAGTTAGGGAGGGGAGTTGAGGAGGGGTGTGGGGGAGTGGAGTGAAGTATGGGAGTGGAGTGTAGAGTGGAGTAGGGGTGTGGAGTAGGGGAGTGGGTTAGGGGAGTGGGGTAGGGGAGTGGGGTAGGCGAGTGGGGTAGGGGAGTGGGGGAGGGGAGTGTGGTAGGGGGAGTGGTGACGGGGGGTTGGGTAGGGGCGTCGGGTAGGGGAGTTGTGGAGGGGAGTGCGGTATGCGGGTGGAGTGGGGGAGGGGATTTGTGGGAGGGGATTTGGGGGAGGGGATTTGGGGGAAGGGATTTGGGGGAAGGGATTTGGGGTTGGGGACCTGGGGTAGGTGCGTGGGGGAGAACTTTGGGGAGGAGTGTGGGTAGGAGTGTGGGGAGGAGTGTGGGGGAGGTTAGTGTGGGGGAGGTTAGTGTGGGAGGTTAGTGTGGGAGAGGGGTGGGGGAGGGGAGTGGGGGAGGGGAGTTGGGGAGGGTAGTGGGTTAGGGAAATGGGGGAGGGTAGTGGGTTAGGGGAGTAAGGGAGGGGAGTTGGGGAGGGGTGTTAGGGAGGGGAGTTAGGGAGGGGAGTTGAGGATGGGTGTGGGGGAGAGGAGTGGAGTAGGGGAGTGGAGTGCAGAGTGAAGTAGGGGAGTGGAGTAGGGGAGTGCCGTCTGGGAGTGGGGTAGGGGAGTGGGGTAGGGGAGTTGGGGAGGGGAGTGGGGGAGGGGAGTGTGGTCAGGGTGTATTGACGGGGGGTTGGGTTGGGGAGTCGGGTAGGTCAGTTGTGGAGGGGAGTGCTGTATGCGAGTGGAGTGGGGGTGGGGATTTGGGGGAGGGGATTTGGGGTCGGGGATTTGGGGTACGGAATTTGGGGTACGGAATTTGGGGGAGGGGAGTGGGGGAGGGCAGTGGGGGAGGGTAGTGAGGGAGGAGTGTGCGGAGGAGTGTGGGGAGGAGTGTGGGGGAGGTTAGTGTGGGAGGGGGTGGGGGAGCGGAGTGGGGAGGGGAGTGTGGTAGGGGGAGTGGTGACGGGGGTTGGGTAGGGGAGTCGGGTAGTGGAGTTGTGGAGGGGAGTGCGGTATACGGGTGGAGTGGGGGAGGTTATTTGGGGAAGGGGATTTGGGGGAGTGGATTTGGGGGAAGGGATTTGGGGTCGGGGATTTGGGGTTGGGGATTGGGGAGGAGTGTGGGGAGGAGTGTGGGGAGGAGTGTGGGGGAGGTTAGTGTGGGAGGTTAGTGTGGGAGGGGAGTGGGGGAGGGGAGTGGGGGAGTGGAGTTGGGGAGGGTCGGGGGTTAGGGAAATGGGGGAGGGTAGTGGGTTAGGGGAGGGAGGGAGGGGAGTTGGGGAGGGGTGTTATGGAGGGGAGTTAGGGAGGGGAGTTGAGGATGGGTGTGGGGGAGAGGAGTGGAGTAGGGGCGTGGAGTGCAGAGTGGAGTAGGAGTGTGGAGTTGGGAAGTGGGGTCTGGAAGTGGGGTAGGGGAGTGGGGTAGGGGAGTGGGGGAGTGGAGTGGGGGAGGGGAGTGGGGGAGGGGAGTGTGGTACGGGTGTATTGACGGGGGGTTGGGTTGGGGAGTCGGGTAGGTCAGTTGTGGAGGGCAGTGCTGTATGCGAGTGGAGTGGGGGTGGGGATTTGGGGGAGGGGATTTGGGGTCGGGGATTTGGGGTACGGAATTTGGGGTACGGAATTTGGGGGAGGGCAGTGGGGGAGGGCAGTGGGGGAGGGTAGTGGGGGAGGAGTGTGCGGAGGAGTGTGGGGAGGAGTGTGGGGGAGGTTAGTGTGGGAGGGGGTGGGGGAACGGAGTGGGGAGGGGAGTGTGGTAGGGGGAGTGGTGACAGGGGTTGGGTAGGGGAGTCGGGTAGTGGAGTTGTGGAGGGGAGTGCGGTATACGGGTGGAGTGGGGGAGGTTATTTGGGGAAGGGGATTTGGGGGAGTGGATTTGGGGGAAGGGATTTGGGGTCGGGGATTTGGGGTTGGGGATTGGGGAGGACTTTGGGGAGGAGTGTGGGGAGGAGTGTGGGGAGGAGTGTGGGGGAGGTTAGTGTGGGAGGTTAGTGTGGGAGGGGAGTGGGGGAGGGGAGTGGGGGAGTGGAGTTGGGGAGGGTCGGGGGTTAGGGAAATGGGGGAGGGTAGTGGGTTAGGGGAGGGAGGGAGGGGAGTTGGGGAGGGGTGTTATGGAGGGGAGTTAGGGAGGGGAGTTGAGGATGGGTGTGGGGGAGAGGAGTGGAGTAGGGGAGTGGAGTGCAGAGTGGAGTAGGAGTGTGGAGTTGGGAAGTGGGGTCTGGGAGTGGGGTAGGGGAGTGGGGTAGGGGAGTGGGGGAGTGGAGTGGGGGAGGGGAGTGGGGGAGGGGAGTGTGGTAGGGGTGTATTGACGGGGGGTTGGGTAGGGGAGTCGGGTCGGGGAGTTGTGGAGGGGAGTGCGGTATGCGAGTGGAGTGTGGGAGGTGATTTGGGGGAGGGGATTGGGGGTAGGGGATTTGGGGTACGGGATTTGGGGTACAGAATTTGGGGTACGGAATTTGGGGGAGGGGAGTGGGGGAGGGCAGTGGGGGAGGGGAGTGGGGGAGGAGTGTGTGGAGGAGTGTGGGGAGGAGTGTGGGGGAGGTTAGTGTGGGAGGGGAGTGGGGGAGCGGGGTGGGGGAGCGGGGTGGGGGAGGGGAGTGTGGTAGGGGGTGTTGGGACGGGGGGAGGGGAGTGGGGGAGGGGATTGGGGGAGGGGTGTTGCAGAGAGGAGAGGTGAGGAGAGTGGGGTAGAGGTGTGGGGGAGGGGACTAGGGGAGGGGCATGGGAGTGAGGAGTGGGGTTGGGGTGTGTGGGTGGGGAGTGTGATCGGGTGAGTGGGGTCGGGTGAGTGGGGTCGGGTGAGTGCGGTCATGGAGTGGGGTCGTGGAGTGCGGTCGGGGAGTGGGGTCGGGGAGTGGGGTAGGGGTGTGGGGTATGGGAGTCGGGTAGCGGAGTGGGGGAGGGGAGTGTGGTAGGGGTGTGGTGACGGGGGGTTGTGTAGGGGAGTCGGGTAGGGGAGTTGTGGAGGGGAGTGCGGTATGTGAATGGAGTGGGGGCGGGGATTTGGGGGAGGGGATTTGGGGAGGGGATTTGGGGTAGGGGATTTGTGGAAGGGGATTTGGGGTAGGGGAGTGGGGGAGGAGAGTGGGGGTGGGGATGGGGGAGTGGAGTGGGGGAGTGGAGTGGGGGAGTGGAGTGGGAGAGGGTAGTGGGGGAGGGTAGTTGGGGAGGATAGTGGGGGATGGGAGTGGGGGATGGGAGTGCGGTAGGGGAATTGGGGCAGGGGATTTGGGGGAGGGGAGTGTGGGAGGGGAGTGTGGTGGGGGATTTGGGGGAGGGCAGTGGGAGTGGGGAGTAGGGGAGGGGTGTGGGGAGGAGTGTGGGGAAGAGTGCGTGGAAGGGGAGTTGAGTGGGGGAGGGGAGTTGGGGAGGGGAGTGGTGGAGGGGAGTGGGGAAGGGGAGTTAGGGGAGTTGAGGAGGGGTTGTGGGGGAGGGGAGCTTGGGAGGGGAGTGGGGGAGGGGAGTGGGGGAGGGGAGTGGTGGAGGGGAGTGGGGGAGGGGAGTGTGGGGTGGGGGAGTTGAGGCAGGGAGTGGGGCGAGGTGTGGGGGAGGGGTGTTGCCTCGAGGAGAGGGGTGGAGAGTGGGGTCGAGGTGTGGAGGAGGGGAGTTGGGGAGGTGCGTGGGGGAGGAGAGTGGGGTTTGGGTAGTCAGGGAATGGATTGAGGGACAGGGAGTGGGTTAGGGGAGTGGTGTAGGTGAGTGGGGGTGGGGAGAGGTTATGGGAGTTTTGGAGGGGAGTGGGGTAGGGGAGTGGTGGGGCTAGTGGGCGAGCAGAGTGGTGCAGGGGAGTGGAGTAGGGGAGGACTGTCAGGAGATGGAGGGAAGGGGAGTTGGGGAGGGGAGTTGTGGAGGGGCGTGGGGTAGGCCATAGCGGTAGGGTAGTGGGCGAGGGGTGTGGGGGAGGTGGAGTGGGGGAGGGGAGTGGGCGAGTGGAGTGGGGGAGTGGGTAAGGGGTGTGGGGATGGGTGTGGGGGAGGGGAGTGGGGGAGGGCGTCTGGTAGGGGAGTTTGGGAGGGAAGTGCGGTGGAGTAGTGGGGTAGGGGAGTGGAGGAGGGGGTGGGGGTGCAGAGTGGTGTCGGGGAGTGTGGTAGGGGTGGGCTGAAAGGAGGTGGAGGGAAGGGGAATGGGGAGGGGATTTGGGTAGTGGGGCAGTGAGGAGATGGAGGGAAGGGGGTGGGAGAGGGGAATGGGGGAGGGGAGTGGGGGAGGGGTGTGTGTTATGTGAGTGGGGTAGGGGAGTGGGGGAGTGGAGTGAGGTAGGGGTATGGGGAGGCGAGTGGGGGAAGGGAGTGGGGAGGGGAGTGGGGCAAGGTAGTGGGTGCGTTAACTGGGGGAGTGGAGTGAGGTAGGGCAGTGCGGGAGGGGAGTGGGGTATGGGTATGGGGTGGGGAGTGAGGTAGGAGAAATGGGAGGGGAGTGGGGGAGGGAAGTGGGGGAGGGAAATGGGGAGGGGAGTGGGGAGGGGAGTGGGGTAAGGTAGTGGGAGGGGTAACTGGTGGAGTGGAGTGAGGTAGGGCAGTGGGGGAGGGCAGTGGCGTAGGGGATCTGGGTACTGGAGTGCAGTGAGGAGGTGGCGGGAAGGGGAGTGGGGTAGGGGAGTGGGGTAGGAGAGGTGGGTATGGGAGTATGGGAGGGGTGTGAGAGAGGAGATTGGCGATGGGACTGGGGTAGTGGACTGGGGTAGGGGAGTAGGGTAGGGGTGTAGGGTAGGGGTGTGGGGTCAGGTTTGGGGTAGGGGAGAGGGGTAGGGGTGTTGTGGAGGGGGGTGCGGTTAGGGAGTGGGGGCGGGTAGTGGGGGAGGGTAGTGGGGGATGGGAGTGTGGTGGAGTCGTGCAGTGAGGATGTGGAGGTAAGCGGAGTGGGGTAGCGGAGTGGATGAGGGGAGTTGGGAGGGGAGTGGGGGAGGTTAGTGTGGGAGGGGAGTGGGGGAGGGGAGTTTGGGAGTGGGGGAGGGGATTGGGGGAGGCAAGAGCGGGAGGGGAGTGGGGAGGGGAGTGGGGAGGCGAGTGGGGGAGGTTAGTGTGGGAGGTGAGTGGGGAGGGGCGTGGGGGAGCGAGTGGGGAAGGTTAGTGTGGGAGGTGAGTGAGGAGGGGAGTGGGGAGGGGAGTGAGGAGGGCAGTGGGGGAGGGGAGTGGGGAGGGGAGTGGGGAGGGGAGTGCGGAGGGGAGTGCGGAGGGGAGTGGGGGAGGTTAGAGTTGTAGGGGAGTTGGAGGGGAGTGAGGGAGGGGAGTGTGGGAGGAGACTGGGCGAGGGGAGTTGGGGAGGGGAGTGGGGGAGGAGAGTGGGGGACAGGGAGTGGGTTAGGGGAGTGGTGTAGGTGAGTGGGGGTGGGGAGAGGGTATGGGAGTTTTGGAGGGGAGTAGGGTAGGGAGTGGTGAGGCTAGTGGGGGATCAGAGTGGTGTAGGGGAGTGGAGTAGGGGAGCGCTGGAAGGAGGTGGAGGGAAGGGGAGTTGGGGAGGGGAGTGGGCTTGGGGAGTGGGGGTGCGGATTGGGGGAGGGGAGTGTGGGAGGGGAGTGGGGGTGGTGTGTGGGGAGGGGTTTGGGGGAGGGGAGTGGGGGAGGGCGTCTGGTAGGGGAGTTTGGGAGGGAGGTGCGGTGGGGTAGTGGGGTAGGGGAATGGAGGAGGGGGTGGGGGTGCAGTGTGGTGTCGGGAAGTGTGGTAGGGGTGGGCTGTAAGGAGGTGGAGGGAAGGGGAGTGGGGACGGGAGTTGGGTAGGGGTGCAGTGAGGAGATGGAGGGAAGGGGAGTGGGAGAGGGGAATGGGGGAGTGGAGTGGGGTAGGGTGTGTGTTAGGTGAGTGGGGTGGGGGAGTGGGGGAGGGAAGTGGGGGTGGTGTGTGGGGAGGGGTTTGGGGGAGGGGAGTGGGGGAGGGCGTCTGATAGGGGAGTTTGGGAGGGAGGTGCGGTGGGGTAGTGGGGTAGGGGAGTGGAGGAGGGGGTGGGGGTGCGGGGTGGTGTCGGGAAGTGTGGTAGGGGTGGACTGTAAGGAGGTGGAGGGAAGGGGAGTGGGGACGGGAGTTGGGTAGGGGTGCAGTGAGGAGATGGAGGGAAGGGGAGTGGGAGAGGGGAATGGGGGAGTGGAGTGGGGTAGGGTGTGTGTTAGGTGAGTGGGGTGGGGGAATGGGGGAGGGAAGTGGGGACGGGGGTGGGGAGGGCATTGGGGAGGGGAGTGTAGAGGGGAGTGGGGTAAGGTAGTGGGGGTGGTAACTGGGGGAATGGAGCGAGGTAGGGCAGTGGGGGAGTGTCGTGGGGAGTGGGGGAGGGCAGTGGCGTCGGGGAGTTGGGTACTGGAGTGCATTGAGGAGGTGGAGGGAAGGGGAGTGGGGTAAGAGAGTGGGGTAGGAGAGGTGGGTAGGGGAGTATGGGAGGGGTGTGAGGTAGGGGATTGGCGACGGGACTGGGGTAGTGGAATGGGGTAGGGGAGTGGGGTAGGGGAGTGGGGGTGGGGAGAGGGTAGGGGAGTTTTGGAGAGAAGCGGGGTAGGGGATTGGTGGGGCTAGTGGGGGATCAGAGTGTTGTAGGGGAGTGGAGTAGAGGAGGGCTGTAAGGATGTGGAGGGCAGGGGAGTAGGGGAGGCGATTTGGTAAGGGGACTGGGGGAGGCGATTTGGTAATGGGACTGGGGAGGCGATTTGGGGAATGGAGAGGGGGAGGGGAGTGGGGGAGGGGAGGGGAGTGGGGGAGGGCGTCTGGTAGGGGAGTTTGGGAGGGATGTGCGGTGGGGTAGGGGAGTAGAGGAGGGGAGTGGGGGTGCAGAGTGGTGTCGTGGAGTCTGGTAGGGGTGTGCTGTCAGGAGGTGGAGGGAAGGGGAGTGGGAGTGGAGTTGGGTCGGAGGGGAGTGGGTGAGGGGAATGGGGGAGGGGAGTGGGGGAGAGGAGTGGGGGAGGGGAGTGGGGGAGGGGAGTGGGGGTGGGGTGTGTGTTATGTGAGTGGGGGAGTGGAGTGAGGTAGGGGTATGGGGTGGGGAGTGAGGTAGGAGAATGTGGAGGGGAGTGGGGGAGGGAAGTGGGGAGGGGAGTGGGGAGGGGAGTGGGGAGGGGTGTGGGGTAGGGGAGGGCAGCGATGAGGTGGAGTGAAGGGGAGTAACGTGGGGAGTGGGGGAGGGCAGTTGCGTTGGGGAGTTGGGTAGGGGAGAGCAGTCAGGAGGAGAAGGAAGGGGAGAAGGGGTGGTAAGTGTGGGAGGGAAGTGAGTTAGGGGAGTGGGGTCAGGGAGTGGGAAAGTGGAGTGGGATAGGAGAGTGGGGTAGGATAGTGGGGTAGGGGAGCGCAGTGAGGTGGTGTAGGTAAGGGGAGTGGGGGTGTGTAGTGGGGGAGGGGTGTAGTTTAGGGGAGTGGGGTAGGGGAGTGGGGTAGGGGAGTGGGATAGGGGAGCTGGGTAGGGGAGCGCAGGGAGGAGGTGGAGGGACGGGGAATCAGGGAGGGGAGTGGTGGAGGTATGTGGGTAGGCAATTGGGTACTGGAGTGCAGTGAGGAGGTCGAGGGAAGGGTAGTGGGGTAGGGGAGGGGGTTAGGAGAGGTGGGTAGGGAAGTGTGGGAGGGGAGTGAGGTAGGGGATTGGCAACGGGACTGGGGTAGTGGAATGGGGTAGGGGAGTGGGGTAGGGGTGTGGGGTAGGGGAGTGGGGTCGGGGTGTCGTGGAGGGGTGTGCGATTGGGGAGTGGGGGAGGGTAGTGGAGGAGGGTATGTGTAGGATGGGAGTGCGGTAGAGTAGGGCAGTGAGGAGGTGGAGGTAAGCAGAGTTGGGTAGGGTGCATGGTAGGGGAGTGGGCGAAGCGAGTTGGGAGGGTAGTGGGGGAGGTTAGTGTGTGAGGGGTGTGGGGGAGGGGAGTGGGGGAGGGGAGTGGGGGAGGGGAGTGGGGGAGGGGAGGGGAGAGGGGGAGCGGAGTGCTGTAGGGGTGTGGGGTAGGGGAGTGCGGGAGGGTAGTGGGGGATGGGAGTGTGGTAGGGGAGGGCAGTGAATAGGTGCAGGGAAGCGCAGAGGTGGACTGGAGTGGGGGGAGGGGAGTGGGAATGTGGAGTGGGATAGGGTTATGTGGAGTGGGATAGGGAAGTGGGATAGGGGAGCGCAGTGAGGAGGTGGAGGGAAGGGGAGTGTGTAAGTGGAGTGGGGGAGGTGTGCGGGGTAGGGGAGTTTGGTTGTGGAGGGAAGGGGAGTGGGGGAGGGTTGTGAGATAGGAGAGTTGGGGAGCGGAGTGGGGGATGGGAGTGGGGGAGGAGAGTGGGGGAGGAGAGAGGGGGAGTGGAGAGTGGGGGAGGGGAGAGGGGGAGGGGAGAGGGGTAGGGGAGTGGGGGAGGGGAGTGGGGGAGGGGAGTGGGGGAGGGGAGTGGGGAGGGTTGTGGGGGAGGTTAGTGCGGGAGGGGAGCGGGTGTGGGGATCTGGGGAGGTGAGTGAGGGTGTGGAGTGTGGGAGGAGAGTGGGATAGGGGAGTTGGGGAGAGGAGGGGAGTGGTGGAGGGGAGTGGGGGAGGGGAGTGGGGGAGGGGAGTGGGGGAGGGGAGAGAGGTAGGGATATGGGGTGGGGAGTGAGGGAGGAGAATGTGGAGGGGAGTGGGGGAGGGAAGTGAGGAGGGGAGTGCGGAGCGGTGTGGGGTAGGGGAGGGCAGTGATGAGGTGGAGTGAAGGGGAGTCGCGTGGGGAGTGGGGGAGGGCAGTGACATTGGGGAGTTGGGTAGGGGAGGGCAATGAGGAGGAGAAGGAAGGGGAGTAGGGGAGGTGAGTGGGGTAGGGGAGCGCAGTGAGATGGTTGAGGTAAGGGGAGTGGGGGTGTGGAGTGGGGGTGTGGAGTGGGGGAGGGGTGTAGTTTCGGGGAGTGGGGTAGGGGAGTGGGATAGGGGAGTTGGGTAGGGGAGCGCTGGGAGGAGCTGGAGGGAAGGGGAATGAGGGAGGGGCATGGTGGAGGTGTGTGGGTAGGGGAGCTGGGTACTGGAGTGCAGTGAGGAGGTGGAGGGAAGGGGAGTGGGGTCGGGGAGGGGGTTAGGAGAGGTGGGTAGGGAAGTGTGGGAGGCGAGTGAGGTAGGGGATTGGCAACGGGACTGGGGTAGTGGAATGGGGTAGGGGAGTGGGGTAGGGGTGTTGGGTAGGGGTGTAGGGTCGGTGTGTTGTGGAGGGGTGTGCGTTTCGGGAGTGGGGGACGGTAGTTTGGGATGGGAGTGGGGTAGAGTAGGGCAGTGAGGAGGTGGAGGTAAGCGGAGTTGGGTAGGGGTGTGTGGTAGGGGAGTGGGCGAGGGGAGTTGGGAGGGGAGTGGGGGAGGTTAGTGTGAGAGGGGTGTGGGGGAGAGGAGTGGGGGAGTGGAGTGCGGTAGGGGAGTGGGGTAGGGGAGTGCGGGAGGGTAGTGGGGGATGGGAGTGTGATAGGGGAGGGCATTGAAGAGGTGCAGGGAAGCGCAGAGGTGGACTGGAGAGGGGGGAGGGGAGTGTTGGAGGGGGTGTGCTAGGGGAAGGGGTTAGGGGAATGGGGGAGGGGAGTGGTGTAGCGGAGTTGGGGAGGGGAGTGAGTAATGGGAGTCGTGTCGGGGAGTGGGAATGTGGAGTGGGATAGGGGAATGTGGAGTGGGATAGGGGCGTGGGATAGGGGAGTGCAGTGAGGAGGTGGAGGGAAGGGGAGTGTGGAAGTGGAGCAGGTGACGTGTGCGGGGTAGGGGAGGTGGGTTGTGGAGGGAAGGGGAGTGGCGGAGGTGTGTGAGGTAGGAGAGTTGGGGAGCGGAGTGGGGGAGGGGAGTGGGGGAGGGGAGTGGGGGAGGGGAGTGGGGGATGGGAGTGGGGGAGGAGAGTGGGGGAGGAGAGTGGGGGAGGAGAGAGGGGGAAGAGAGTGGGGGAGGGGAGAGGGGGAGGGGAGAGGGGTAGGGGAGTGGGGGAGGGGAGTGGGGGAGGGGTGTGGGGAGGGTTGTGGGGGAGGTTAGTGCGGGAGGGGAGCGGGTGTGGGGATCTGGGGAGGTGAGTGAGGGTGTGGAGTGTGGGAGGAGAGTGGGATAGGGGAGTTGGGGAGAGGAGGGGAGTGGTGGAGGGGAGTGGGGGAGGGGAGTGGGGGAGGGGAGTGGGGGAGGGGAGAGAGGTAGGGATATGGGGTGGGGAGTGAGGGAGGAGAATGTGGAGGGGAGTGGGGGAGGGAAGTGAGGAGGGGAGTGCGGAGCGGTGTGGGGTAGGGGAGGGCAGTGATGAGGTGGAGTGAAGGGGAGTCGCGTGGGGAGTGGGGGAGGGCAGTGGCGTTGGGGAGTTCGGTAGGGGAGGGCAGTGAGGAGGAGAAGGAAGGGGAGTAGGGGAGGTGAGTGGGGTAGGGGAGCCCAGTGAGGTGGTTGAGGTAAGGGGAGTGGGGGTGTGGAGTGGGGGTGTGGAGTGGGGGAGGGGTGTAGTTTCGGGGAGTGGGGTAGGGGGGTGGGATAGGGGAGTTGGGTAGGGGAGCGCTGGGAGGAGCTGGAGGGAAGGGGAATGAGGGAGGGGCATGGTGGAGGTGTGTGGGTAGGGGAGCTGGGTACTGGAGTGCAGTGAGGAGGTGGAGGGAAGGGGAGTGGGGTCGGGGAGGGGGTTAGGAGAGGTGGGTAGGGAAGTGTGGGAGGCGAGTGAGGTAGGGGATTGGCAACGGGACTGGGGTAGTGGAATGGGGTAGGGGAGTGGGGTAGGGGTGTTGGGTAGGGGTGTAGGGTCGGGGTGTTGTGGAGGGGTGTGCGTTTCGGGAGTGGGGGACGGTAGTTTGGGATGGGAGTGGGGTAGAGTAGGGCAGTGAGGAGGTGGAGGTAAGCGGAGTTGGGTAGGGGTGTGTGGTAGGGGAGTGGGTGAGGGGAGTTGGGAGGGGAGTGGGGGAGGTTAGTGTGAGAGGGGTGTGGGGGAGGGGAGTGGGGGAGTGGAGTGCGGTAGGGGAGTGGCGTAGGGGAGTGCGGGAGGGTAGTGGGGGATGGGAGTGTGATAGGGGAGGGCAGTGAAGAGGTGCAGGGAAGCGCAGAGGTGGACTGGAGAGGGGGGAGGGGAGTGTTGGAGGGGGTGTGCTAGGGGAAGGGGTTAGGGGAATGGGGGAGGGGAGTGGGGTAGCGGAGTTGGGGAGGGGAGTGAGTAATGGGAGTCGTGTCGGGGAGTGGGAATGTGGAGTGGGATAGGGGAATGTGGAGTGGGATAGGGGAGTGGGATAGGGGAGTGCAGTGAGGAGGTGGAGGGAAGGGGAGTGTGTAAGTGGAGCGGGTGACGTGTGCGGGGTAGGGGAGGTGGGTTGTGGAGGGAAGGGGAGTGGCGGAGGTGTGTGAGGTAGGAGAGTTGGGGAGCGGAGTGGGGGAGGGGAGTGGGGGAGGGGAGTGGGGTAGGAGAGTGGGGGAGGAGAGGGGGAGGAGAGTGGGGGAGGGGAGAGTGGGGGAGAGGAGAGTGGGGGAGGGGAGAGTGGGGGAGGAGAGAGTGGGGGAGGGGAGAGTGGGGGAGGAGAGTGGGGGAGGGGAGAGTGGGGGAGGAGAGAGGGGGAGGAGAGAGGGGGAGGGGAGAGGGGGAAGTGAGTGGGGGAGGGGAGTGGGGGAGGGGGCGGGTGAGGGGAGCTGGTAGGGGAGAGTGGGAGGGGAGTGGGGGAGGGGAGTTGACGAGGGGAGTGGGGGAGGGGAGTTGACGAGGGGTGTGGCGGAGGGGAGTTGACGAGGGGTGTTACGGAGGGGAGTGGAATGAGGGGAGTGGAGTAGGGGAGTGGGGGAGGGGAGTGGGGGAGGGGAGTTGACGAGTGGTGCGGGGGAGGGGAGTGGGGGAGGGGAGCGGGGGAGGTGCGTTGGGGAGGGGAGTTGGGGAGGGGGAGGGGGAAGGGGATTAGCGGAGAGGAGAGGGGGAAGGGAGTGGGGTGGAGGAGTGGGAGAGGGGAGTGGGGTTTGTGAGTGCGGTAGGGGAGTGAGGGAGGGGATTGGGGGACAGGGAATAGGGAGGGGAGTGGGGGACAGGAAATGGGTAGGGGAGTGGCATCAGTGAGTGGGGGCTTGGAGAGGGGAGTGGAGTGGGGGAGGGGAGTGGAGCGAATGGGAGTTGGGGAGTGGAGTGGGGGAGGTGTGTGAGGTAGGAGAGTTGGGTAGTGGAAGGCAGTGAGGAGGTGGAGGGGAGGGGAGTGGGCTAGGAAAGTTGGGGAGCGGACAGCGGTAGGGGAGGGGAGTGGGGGAGCGGAGTGGGGTAGCGGAGTGGGGTAGCAGAGTGGGGTAGCAGAGTGGGGTAGCGGAGTGGGGTAGTGGAGTGGGGTAGCGGAGTGGGGCAGTGGAGTGGGGCAGGGGAGTGTGGCAGGGGAGTGGAGCAGGGGAGTGGGTCAGGGGGTTGGGGCAGCGGGTGAGGTGTCAGGGAGTGGGTGAGGGGAGTGGGGCAGGGGAGTGGGGCAGCGGGTGTGGTGTCAGGGAGTGGGGGAGGGGAGTGGGAGTGGGGGAGGGGAGTGGGGTTGGGGAGTGGGGTTTGGGGTAGTGGGGTTGGGGGAGTGCGGTTGGGGGTGTGGGGAAGGGGGTGTGGGGTTTGGGGAGTGGGGTTTGGGGAGTGGGGTTTCGGGAGTGGGGTTTGGGGAGTGGGGCTGGGGCGTGGGGCTGGGGAGTGGGGCCGGGGAGTGCGAACGGGGAGTGGGGTCGGGGAGTGGGATAGGGGAGATGTGGAGGGGAGTGCGGTAGGGGAGTGGGGTAGGGGACTGCGGGAGGGTAGTGGGGGATGGGAGTGTGGTAGGGAAGGGCTGTGAAGATGTGCAGGGAAGCGCAGAGGTGGACTGGAGTGGGGGGAGGGGAGTGTGGGAGGGGGTGGGCTAGGGGAGTGGGTGAGGGGAATGGGGGATGGGAGTGGGGTAGTGGAGTTGGGAAGGGTAGTGGGGGAGGGGAGTGGGGGTGGGGAGTGGGGGTGCGGAGTGGGGGTGCGGAGTGGGGGTGCGGAGTGGGGGAGCGGAGTGGGGGAGCGGGGTAGGGGAGAGGGGTAGGGGAGCGGGGTAGGGGAGTTGTGAAGGGGAGTGAGGTATGGGAGTGGGGGAGTGGAGTGGGGTACGAGAGTGGGGGAGTGGATTGGGGTACGAGAGTAGGGTAGGGGAGTGGGGGAGGGGAGTATGGTACGGGAGGGCAGTGAGGAGGTGCAGGGATGCGGAGTGTTGGACGGGAGTGGGGGAGGGGAGTGGAGGATGGGAATGGGTGAGGAGAGTGGAGTGGGGCAGGAGGTGGGGGAGGGAAGTGGGGGAGGGGTGTTCAGGAGGAGAGTGGCGGAGGAGAGAGGGGGAGGGGAGTGTCGGAGGGGAGGGGAGTGGGGAGGGGTGTGTGGGAGGTTAGTGTGGGAGGGGAGCGGGGGAGGGGAGTTGGGGAGGTGAGTGAGGGAGTAGAGTGTGGTAGGAGAGTGGCGGAGGGACGTGAGGGAGGGGAGTGGGGGAGGGGAGTGTGGGAGAGGAGTTGACGAGGGGTGTGGGGGAGTGGTGTGGGGGAGGGGTGTGGGGGAGGGGTGTAGAGTAGGGGAGTGGAGTAGGGGTGTTTGTGATGGGAGTGGGGGAGGGGAGTGGGGGACGGGAGTGGGGGAGGGGAGTGGGGGAAGGGAGTGGGGGAGGGGAGGGGAAGGGGAGGGGGAAGGGGAGTGGTTTTGGGGAGTGGGTAGGGGTGTGAGTAGGGGAGTTGAGGTAGGGGAATGCGGGAGCGTAGTGGGGGATGGGAGTGTGGTAGGGGAGGGCAGTGAAGAGGTGCAGGGGAGCGCAGAGGTGGACTGGTGTGGGGGGAGGGGTGTGTGGGATGGGGTGGCTAGGGGAGGGTGGCTAGGGGAGGGGGGTAGGGGAATGGTGGAGTGGAGAGGGGTAGTGGAGTTGGGGAGGGGAGTGAGTTAGGGGTGTGGGGTAGGGAAGTGGGAAAGTGGAGTGGGATAGGGGAGCGCAGTGAGGAGGTGGAGGGAAGGGGAGTGGGTGACTGGAGTTGGGGACGTGTGTGGGGGAGGGGAGTTGGGTTGTGGAGGGCAGTGAGGAGGTGGAGGGAAGGGGAGTGGGGGAGGGGTGTGAGGTAGGAGAGTTGGGGAGCGGAGTGGGGGTTAGGAGTGTGGTGGGGGAGGGCAGTGAGGAGGTGCAGGGAAGCGGAGTGTTGGACGGGAGGGGAGTGGGGGACGGGAGTGGGGGAGGGGAGTGGGGGAGGGGAGAGGGGGAGGGGAGAGGGGGATGGGAGTGGTGTAGGGGAGTGGGGTAGGGGAGTTGTGGATGGGAGTTAGGTATGGGAGTGGGGGTGTGGAGTGGGGGAGGGGAGTGGGGTAGGGGAGTGGGGAAGCGGAGTGGGGGAGGGGAGTGGGTGGGGTAGAGGAGTGGGGGAGGGGAGTGGGGGAGGGGAGTGGGGTGGGGTAGAGGAGTCGGGGAGGGGAGGGGGTGAGGGGAGTGGGGGAGGGGAGGGGGTGAGGGGAGTGGGGGAGGGGAGAGGGGGAGTGGAGTGGGGGAGTGGAGTGGGGGAGTGGTGTGGGGGAGTGGAGTGGTGGTGGGGTGTGTGGTCCGGGAGGGCAGTGAGGAGGTGCAGGGATGCGGAGTGGGGGAGGAGAGTGGAGGAGGGGAGTGGGGGAGGGGAGTGGGGGAGGAGAGTGGGGAGGAGAGTTGTGTAGGGGAGTGGAGCAGGGGAGGGGGTGGGGGAGGGGAGTGAGGGAGGGGTGTTGGGGAGGAGAGTGGCGGAGGAGAGAGGGGGAGGGGAGTGTCGGAGGGGAGCGGAGTGCGGAGGGGTGTGGGGGAGGTTAGTGTGGGAGGGGAGCGGGGGAGGGGATCTGGGGAGGTGAGAGAGGGAGTAGAGTGTGGGAGGAGAGTGGCGGAAGGGAGTTGGGGAGGGGAGTGGGGGAGGGGAGAGGGGGAGGGGAGTGGGGGAGTGGAGTGGGGGATGGGGGTTGACGAGGGGTGTGGGGGAGGGGAGTGGTTTACGGGAGTTGGGGAGGGGAGTTGGGGAGGGGAGTGGGGGAGGGGAGTTGACGAGGGGTGTGGGGGAGCGGGGGAGGGGAGCGGGGCAGGGTAGTGGTGGAGGGGAGCGGGGGACGGGAGCGAGGGAGGGGCGTTGGGGAGGGGAGTTGGGGAGGGGCAGGGGGAAGGGGACTTGCGGAGAGGAGAGGGGGAAGGGAGTGGGGTGGAGGAGTGGGAGAGGGGAGTGGGGTTTGTGAGTGCGGTAGGGGAGTGAGGGAGGGGGTGGGGGACAAGGAATGGGTAGGGGAGTGGCGTCAGTGAGTGGGGGCTTGGTGAGGTGAGTGGAGTGGGGGAGGGGAGTGGAGGGAATGGGAGTTGGGGAGTGGAGTGGGGGAGGTGCGTCAGGTAGGAGAGTTGGGTAGTGGAAGGCAGTGAGGAGGTGGAGGGGAGGGGAGTGGGCTAGGAAAGTTGGGGAGCGGACTGCGGTAGGGGAGGGGAGTGGGGGAGCGGAGTGGGGTAGCGGAGTGGGGTAGCAGAGTGGGGTAGCGGAGTGGGGCAGGGGAGTGAGTCAGGGGAGTGGAGCAGGGGAGTGGAGCAGGGGAGTGGAGCAGGGGACTGGGGCAGGGGAGTGGGGCAGGGGAGTGGGGCAGCGGGTGAGGTGTCAGGGAGTGGGGAAGGGGAGTGGGGCAGCGGGTGTGATGTCAGGGAGTGGGTGAGGGGAGTGGGGTTGGGGAGTGGGGTTGGTGGAGTGGGGTTTGGGGAGTGGGGTTTGGGGAGTGGGGCTTGGGGAGTGGGGCTGGGGAGTGGGGTCGGGGAGTGGGGTCGGGGAGTGGGGTCGGGGAGTGGGATCGGGGAGATGTGGAGGGGAGTGCGATAGGGGAGTGAGGGAGTGGAGAGCGGTAGTGGTGTGCGGTAGGGGAGTGGGGTAGGGGAGTGGGGGAGGGGAATGGGGGATGGGAGTGGGGTAGTGGAGTTGGGTAGGGTAGTGGGTGAGGGGAGTGGGGTGGGGAGTGGGGGTGCGGAGTGGGGGAGATGGGGTGCGGAGTGGGGGAGCGGAGTGAGGGAGTGGGGGAGTGCGGTAGGGGAGCGGGGTAGGGGAGTTGTGGAGGGAAATGAGGTATGGGAGTGGGGGAGTGGAGTGGGGTACGAGAATGGGGGAGTGGAGTGGGGTATGAGATTGGAGTAGGGGAGTGGGGGAGGGGAGTGTGGTACGGGAGGGCAGTGAGGAGGTGCAGGGATGTGGAGTGGTGGACGGGAGTGGGGGAGGGGAGAGGGGGATGGGAGTGGGTGAGGAGAGTGGAGTGGGGGAGGGGCTGGGGGAGGGGAGTGGGGGAGGGGTGTTCGGGAGGAGAGTGTGGGAGGGGAGCGGGGATGTGGAGTTGGGGAGGTGAGTGAGGGAGCAGAGTGTGGTAGGAGGGTGGCGGAGGGCGTGAGGGAGGGGAGTGGGGGAGGGGAGTGTGGGAGGGGAGTTGATGAGGGGTGTGGGGGAGGGGTGTGGGGGAGGGATGTGAGGGAGGGGTGTGGTGGAGAGGAGCGGAGTAGG
Source organism: Heterodontus francisci (assembly GCF_036365525.1). NCBI lineage: Eukaryota > Metazoa > Chordata > Chondrichthyes > Heterodontiformes > Heterodontidae > Heterodontus > Heterodontus francisci. Next base: position 3,309,278 of record NW_027141956.1, read on the forward strand.
GGAGTGGGGTAGGGGAGTTTGTGATGGAAGTGGGGGAGGGGAGTGGGGGAGGGGAGTGGGAAGGGGAGTGGTTTAGGGGAGTGGTTTAGGGGAGTGGGGAGGGGCGTTGAGTTAGGGAGTGGGGGAGAGGAGTGGTGTGGTAATTTGGAGTGGTGTAGGGGAGTTGTGGAGGGGAGTGTGGTAGGGGAGTGGGGGCGTGGAGTGCGGTAGGGGAGTGGGATAGGGGAATGCGGGAGCGTAGTGGGGGATGGGAGTGTGTTGGGGAGGGCAGTGAAGAGATGCAGGGGAGCGCAGAGGTGGACTGGAGTTGGGGGAGGGGAGTGTGGGAGCCGGTGTGGTGTCAGGGAGTGGGGGAGGGGAGCGGGGGAGGGGAGCGGGGGAGGGGAGTGGGTTAGCGGAGTGGGGGAGGTGAGTGTGGTAGGGGAGTGGGGTTGGTGTGTGGTGATGGGGAGTGGGGTAGGGGATTGGTGGAGGGGAGTGCAGGAGTGGAGTGCGCTACTGGAGTACGGTAGGGGAGTGGGGTAGGGGAGTTGTGTAGGGGAGTGGGGTAGGGGTGTGCGTGAGGGTAGTGAGGGATGGGAGTGTGGTAGGGGAGGGCAGTGAAGAGGTGCAGGGGAGCGCAGAGGTGGACTGGAGTTGGGGGAGGGGAGTGTGGGAGGGGTTGGCTAGGGGAGGGGGTTAGGGGAATGGTGGAGTAGAGAGGGGTAGTGGAGTTGGGGAGGGGAGTGAGTTAGGGGAGTGGGGTAGGGAAGTGGGAAAGTGGAGTCGGATAGGGCAGTGGGATAGGGGAGTGGGATAGGGGAGTGGGATAGGGGAGTGGGATAGGGGAGTGGGATCGGGGAGTGGGATTGGGGAGTGCGATAGGGGAGTGGGATAGGGGAGTGGGATCGGGCAGTGGGATCGGGGAGCGCAGTGAGGAGGTGGAGGGAAGGGGAGTGGGTGAGTCGAGTTGGGGAAGTGTGTGGGGTAGGGGAGTTGGGTTGAGGAGGGCAGTGAGGAGGTGGAAGGAAGGGGAGTGGGGGAGGGGTGTGAGGTAGGAGAGTTGGGGAGCGGAGTGGGGGATGGGAGTGTAGTAGGGGAGGGCAGTGAGGAGGTGCAGGGAAGCGGAGTGTTGGACGGGAGGGGAGTGGGGGACGGGAGTGGGGGAGGGGTGAGGGGGAGGGGAGGGGAGTGGGGGAGGAGTGTCGGGAGTGGAGTGGGCGAGGGGTGTGGGGGAGTGGAGTGGGGGAGGGGAGTGGGGGAGGGGAGTGGGCGAGGGGAGTGGGCGAGGGGAGTGGGGGAGGGGAAGGGGGGAGGGTTGAGGGGCGGAGTGGGGGAGGGGAGTGGGGGAGGGGAGTGGGGGAGCCGGTGTGGTGTCAGGGAGTGGGGGAGGGGAGCGGGGGAGGGGAGCGGGGGAGGGGAGTGGGTTAGCGGAGTGGGGGAGGTGAGTGTGGTAGGGGAGTGGGGTTGGTGTGTGGTGATGGGGAGTGGGGTAGGGGATTGGTGGAGGGGAGTGCAGGAGTGGAGTGCGCTACTGGAGTACGGTAGGGGAGTGGGGTAGGGGAGTGGTGTAGGGGAGTGGGGTAGGGGTGTGCGTGAGGGTCGTGAGGGATGGGAGTGTGGTAGGGGAGGGCAGTGAAGAGGTGCAGGGGAGCGCAGAGGTGGACTGGAGTTGGGGGAGGGGAGTGTGGGAGGGGTTGGCTAGGGGAGGGGGTTAGGGGAATGGTGGAGTAGAGAGGGGTAGTGGAGTTGGGGAGGGGAGTGAGTTAGGGGAGTGGGGTAGGGAAGTGGGAAAGTGGAGTCGGATAGGGCAGTGGGATAGGGGAGTGGGATAGGGGAGTGGGATAGGGGAGTGGGATAGGGGAGTGGGATCGGGGAGTGGGATTGGGGAGTGCGATAGGGGAGTGGGATAGGGGAGTGGGATCGGGCAGTGGGATCGGGGAGCGCAGTGAGGAGGTGGAGGGAAGGGGAGTGGGTGAGTCGAGTTGGGGAAGTGTGTGGGGTAGGGGAGTTGGGTTGAGGAGGGCAGTGAGGAGGTGGAAGGAAGGGGAGTGGGGGAGGGGTGTGAGGTAGGAGAGTTGGGGAGCGGAGTGGGGGATGGGAGTGTAGTAGGGGAGGGCAGTGAGGAGGTGCAGGGAAGCGGAGTGTTGGACGGGAGGGGAGTGGGGGACGGGAGTGGGGGAGGGGTGAGGGGGAGGGGAGGGGAGTGGGGGAGGAGTGTCGGGAGTGGAGTGGGCGAGGGGTGTGGGGGAGTGGAGTGGGGGAGGGGAGTGGGGGAGGGGAGTGGGCGAGGGGAGTGGGCGAGGGGAGTGGGGGAGGGGAAGGGGGAGGGTTGAGGGGCGGAGTGGGGGAGGGGAGCGGGGGAGGGGAGCGGGGGAGGGGAGTGGGTTAGCGGAGTGGGGGAAGTGAGTGGGGTAGGGGAGTGGGGTTGGTGTGTGGTGATGGGGAGTGGGGTAAGGGATTGGTGGAGGGGAGTGCAGGAGTGGAGTGCGCTACTGGAGTACGGTAGGGGAGTGGGGTAGGGGAGTGGTGTAGGGGAGTGGGGTAGGGGTGTGCGTGAGGGTAGTGAGGGATGGGAGTGTGGTAGTGGAGGGCAGTGAAGAGGTGCAGGGAAGCGCAGAGGTGGACTGGAGTGGGGGGAGGTGAGTGTGGGACGTGGTGGGCTAGGGGAGTGGGATAGGGGAATGGGATTGGGGAGCGCAGTGATGAGGTGGAGGGAAGGGCAGTGGGTGACTGGAGTTGGGGACGTGTGTGGGGTAGGGGAGTTGGATTGTGGAGGGCAGTGAGGAGGTGGAGGGAAGGGGAGTGGGGGAGGGATGTGAGGTAGGAGAGTTGGGGAGGGGTGTTGGGAGTGGAGTGGGGGAGCGGATTTGGGGAGCGGAGTGGGGTAGGGGAGTGGGGTAGGGGAGTTGTGGATGGGAATTAGGTATGGGAGTGGGGGTGTGGAGTGGGGGAGGGGAGTGGGGGAGGGGAGTGGGGTAGGGGAGTGGGGGAGGGGAGTGGGGGCGGGGAGTGGGGTGGGGTAGAGGAGTGGTGGAGGGGATGGGGTGTGAGGAGAGGAGGAGTGGAGTGGGGGAGTGGAGTGGGGGAGTAGAGTGGGGGAGTGGAGTGGGGGTGAGGAGTGTGGTACGGGTGGGCAGTGAGGAGGTGCAGGGATGCGGATTGGGGGAGGAGAGTTGTGTAGGGGAGTGGGGGTGCGGAGTGGGGGAGGAGAGTGGGGGAGTAGAGTGGGGGAGGAGAGTTGGGGAGGGGTGTTGGGGAGGAGAGTGGCGGAGGAGGGAGGGGGAGGGGAGTGTCTGAGGGGAGCGGAGTGTGGAGGGGTGTGGGGGAGGTTAGTGTGGGAGGGGAGCGGGGGAGGGGAGCGGGGGAGTGGAGCGGGGGAGGGGATCTGGGGAGGTGAGAGAGGGAGTAGAGTGTGGGAGGAGAGTGGCGGAATGGAGTTGGGGAGGGGAGTGGTGGAGGGGAGTGGGGGAGGGGGGTTGACGAGGGGGGTGGGGTGGGGAGTGGGTTACGGGAGCGGAGTAGGGGAGTGGGGGAGGGTAGTGGGGGAGGGGAGTTGACGAGGGGGGTGGGGGAGGGGAGTGGGGGAGGGGAGCGGGGGAGGGGAGCGGGGGAGCGGAGTGACGGAGGGGAGCGGGGGAGGGGAGCGAGGGAGGGGCGTTGGGGAGGGGAGTTGGGGTGGAGGAGTGGGAGAGGGGAGTGGGGTTTGTGAGGGCGGTAGGGGAGTGAGGGTGGGGGGTGAGGGACAGGGAATGGGTAGGGGAGTGGCGTCAGTGAGTGGGGGCTTGGAGAGGGGAGTGGAGTGGGGGAGGGGTGTGGAGGGAATGGGAGTTGTGGAGTGGAGTGGGGGAGGTGTGTGAGGTAGGAGAGTTGGGTAGTGGAAGGCAGTGAGGAGGTGGAGGGGAGGGGAGTGGGCTAGGAAAGTTGGGGAGCGGACTGCGTTGGGGAGGTGAGTGGGGGAGCGGAGTGGGGGAGCGGAGTGGGGTAGCAGAGTGGGGTAGCAGAGTGAGGCAGGGGAGTGGGGCAGGGGAGTGGGGCAGGGGAGTGGGGCAGGGGAGTGGATCATGGGAGTGGAGCAGGGGAGTGGAGCAGGGGACTGGGGCAGGGGAGGGGAGTGGGGGAGGGGAGTGGGGAAGGGGAGTGGGGCAGCGGGTGTGGTGTCAGGGAGTGGGGGAGGGGAATGGGGTTGGGGAGTGGGGTTGGGGGAGTGGGACTGGGGAGTGGGGCTGGGGCGTGGGGCTGGGGAGTGGGGCTGGGGAGTGGGGCCGGGGAGAGGGGCCGGGGAGTGGGGCTGGGGCGTGGGGCTGGGGAGTGGGGCTGGGGAGTGGGGCCGGGGAGAGGGGCCGGGGAGTGGGGTCGGGGAGTGGGGACGGGGAGTGGGATCGGGGAGATGTGAAGGGGAGTGCGGAAGGGGAGTGCGATAGGGGAGTGGGGGAGTGGAGAGCGGTAGTGGAGTGCGGTAGGGGAGTGGGGTAGGGGAGTGGGGTAGGGGAGTGGGGTAGGGGAGTGGGGGAGGGGAGTGGGGTAGGGGAGTGGGGGAGGGGAATGGGGGATGGGAGTGGGGTAGTGGGATTGGGTAGGGTAGTGGATGAGGGGAGTGCGGTGTGGGGGTGCGGAGAGGGGGTGCGGAGTGGGGGAGTGGGGGAGTGGGGTAGGGGAGCGGGGTAGGGGAGTTGTGGAGGGGAGTGATGTATGGGAGTGGGGGAGTGGAGTGGGGTATGAGAGTGGGGGAGTGGAGTGGGGTATGAGATTGGAGTAGGGGAGTGGGGGAGGGGAGTGTGGTACGGGAGGGCAGTGAGGAGGTGCAGGGATGCGGAGTGGTGGACGGGAGTGGGGGAGGAGAGTGGAGTGGGGGAGGAGGTGGGGGCGGGAAGTGGGGAGGGGTGTTCGGGAGGAGAGTGGCGGTGGAGAGAGGACGAGGGGAGTGTCGAAGGGGAGGGGAGTGGGAAGGGGTGTGTGGGAGGTTAGTGTGGGAGGGGAGCGGGGGAGGGGAGTTGGGGAGGTGAGTGAGGGAGTAGAGTGTGGTAGGAGTGTGGCGGAGGGCGTGGGGGAGGGGAGTGGGGGAGCGGAGTGGGGGAGGGGAGTGTGGGAGAGGAGCGGAGTAGGGGAGTGGGGTAGGGGAGTTTGTGATGGGTGTGGGGGAGGGGGGTGGGGGAGGGGAGTGGGGGAGGGAAGTGGGGGAGGGGAGTGGGAAGGGGAGTGGTTTAGGGGAGTGGGGAGGGGAGTTGAGGTAGGGAGTGGGGGAGAGGAGTGGTGTAGTGATTTGGAGTGCTGTAGGGGAGTTGTGGAGGGGAGTGCGGTAGGGGAGTGGGGGGGTGGAGTGCGGTAGGGGAGTGGGGTAGGGGAATGAAGGAGCGTAGTGGGGGATGGGAGTGTGTTAGGGGAGGGCAGTGAAGAGATGCAGGGGAGCGCAGAGGTGGACTGGTGTGGGGGGAGGTGAGTGTGGGAGGGTTTGGCTAGAGGAGGGGGGTAGGGGAATGGTGGAGTGGAGAGGGGTACTGGAGTTGGGGAGGGGAGTGAGTTAGGGGAGTGGGGTAGGGAAGTGGGAAAGTGGAGTCGGATAGGGGAGTGGGATAGTGGAGTGAGATATGGGAGTGGGATAGGGGAGTGGGATAGGGGAGCGCAGTGAGGAGGTGGAGGGAAGGGGAGTGGGTGAGTCGAGTTGGTGATGTGTGTGGGGTAGCGGAGTTGGGTTGAGGAGGGCAGTGAGGAGATGGAGGGAAGGGCAGTGGGGAAGGGGTGTGAGGCAGGAGAGTTGGGGAGCGGAGTGGGGGATGGGAGTGTGGTAGGGGAGGGCAGTGAGGAGGTGCAGGGAAGTGGAGTGTTGGACGGGAGGAGAGTGGGGGAGGGGAGTGGGGGAGGGGTGAGGGGGAGGGGATTGGGGGAGGGGAGTGGAGTGGGGAGGAGTGGGGAGTGGTCGGGGAGTGGGAGTGGGGGCGGAGGGGGGGTGGGGGGGGGGGGGGGGTGTGGGGGAGGGGTGGGGGGGGAGGTGGGAGTGGGGGGGGAGTGTCGGGAGTGGAGTGGGCGAGGGGTGTGGGGGAGGGGAAAGGGGGAGGGTTGTGGGGCGGAGTGGGGGAGGGGAGTGGGTGAGGGGAGTGGGGGAGCCGGTGTGGTGTCAGGGAGCGGGGGAGGGGAGCGGGGGAGGGGAGCGGGGGAGGGGAGTGGGGGAGGGGAGTGGGTTAGCGGAGTGGGGGAGGTGAGTGGGTAGGGGAGTGGGGTTGGTGTGTGGTGATTGGGAGTGGGGTAGGGGAGTGGTGGAGGGGGTGCGGTAGTGGAGTGCGCTAGTGGAGTGCGCTAGTGGAGTACGGTAGGGGAGTGGGGTAGGGGAGTGGTGTAGGGGAGTGGGGTAGGGGTGTGCGTGAGGGTAGTGAGGGATGGGAGTGTGGTCGGGGAGGGCAGTGAAGAGGTGCAGGGAAGCGCAGAGGTGGACTGGAGTGGGGGAAGGGGAGTGTGGGACGGAGTGGGCTAGGGGAGGGGGTTAGGGGAATGGTGGAGTGGAGAGGGGTAATGGTGTTGGGGAGGGTAGTGAGTTAGGGGAGTGGGGTAGGGAAGTGGGAAAGTGGAGTCGGATAGGGCAGTGGGATAGTGGAGTGGGATAGGGGAGTGGGATAGGGGAGCGCAGTGAGGAGGTGGAGGGAAGGGGAGTGGGTGAGTGGAGTGGGTGAGGTGTGTGGGGTAGGGGAGTTGTGTTGAGGAGGGCAGTGAGGAGGTGGAGGGAAGGGGAGTGGGGGAGGGGTGTGAGGTAGGAGAGTTGGGGAGCGGAGTGGGGGATGGGAGTGTGGTGGGGAGGGCAGTGTGGAGGAGAAGGAAGGGGAGTAGGGGAGGGGATTGGAGGACAGTGAAGAGGTGGAGGAAAAGGGATTGGGTGAGGGGAGTGGTGCATGGGAGGGCAGTGAGGATTTGGAGGGAAGGGATGCGGGTAAGGGGAGTGGGGGAGGGGAGTGGGGGAGGGGGGAGGGGAGAGGGGTAGGGGAGTTGGGGAGCGGAGTGGGGTAGGGGTGTGGGGTAGGGGTGTGGGGGAGGGGAGTGGGGGATGGGAGTGGGGGAGGGGAGTGGGGTACGGGAGCACAGTGAGGAGGTGCAGGGATACGGAGTGGTGGACAGGAGCGGGGGAGGGGGGCAGGGGAGGGGAGCAGGTGTGGGGTGTGGGGGAGGGGAGTGGGGGAGGGGAGTTGTGGAGGGGAGTGTGGGAGAGGAGTGGGGAAGGGGAGATGCGGAGAGGAGAGGCAGAGGGGAGTGGGGTGGAGGAGTGGGGGAGGGCAGTGGGGGAGGGGAGTGGGGGGAGGGGAGTAGGGGGAGGGGAGTTGGGGAGGGGAGTGGGGTAGGGGGTGAGGTAGGGGAGTTGGGGAGTTGAGTGGGGGAGTTGAGTGGGGGAGTTGAGTGTGGGAAGGGAGTGTGGGAGGGGAGTGTGGAAGGGGAGTGTGGAAGGGGAGTGTGGAAGGGGACTTGGGGTGGGGAGTTGGGGTGTGGAGTTGGGGAGGGTATGTTGGGGATGGTAGTTGGGGAGGGTAGTTGGTGAGGGTAGTGGGGTAGGGGAGTGAGGAAGGGGAGTGTGGAAGGGGAGTGTGGAAGGGGAGTTGGGGTGGGGAGTTGGGGAGGGTAGTTGGGGAGGGTAGTTGGGACGGTAGTGGGGTAGGGGAGTGAGGGAGGGGAGTGGGGGATGGGAGTGGGGGAGGGGTGTGGGGGAGGGGTGTGGGAGAGGGGAGTGGAGTAGGGGTGTGGGGTAGGGGAGATGGTTAGGGGAGTGGGGCGGGGAGTGGGGGAGGAGAGTGGGGGAGGAGAGTGGGGGAGGAGAGTGGGGGAGGAGACTGGGGGTGGAGAGTGTGGGAGGGGAGTGGGGTAGGGGTGCTGTTTAGGGGAGTGGGGTCGGGGTGTGGGCTCGGGGTGTGGGGTAGGGGTGTGGGGTCAGGGAGTGGGGTCGGGGTGTGGGGTCGTGGTGTGGGGTCGGGGAGTGGGGTAGTGGCGTTGGGGGGCGGAGTGAATTAGGGGAGTGGGGTAGGGAAGTGGGAAAGTGGAGTGGGATAGGGGAGTGGGATAGGGGAGTGGGATAGGGAAGCGCAGTGAGGAGGTGGAGGGAAGGGGAGTGGGATGGGGAATGGGGGAGGTGTGTGGGGTAGGGCAGTTGGGTTGTGGAGGGCAGTGAGGAGGTGGAGGGAAGGGGATTGGGGGAGGGGTGTGAGGTAGGAGAGTTGGGGAGCGGAGTGGGGGATGGGAGTGTTGTAGGGGAGGGCTATGAGGAGGTACAGGGAAGCGGAGTGGTGGACGGGAGGGGAGTCGGGTCGTGGAGAGGGGCAGGGGAGAGGGGGAGGGGAGTCGTGGAGGGGATTGGGGGAGGAAAGTTGGGGAGGGGAGTCGGTCTGGGAGTGGAGTGTGGGAGTGGAGTGGGGGCGTGGAGTGTGGGCGTGGAGTGGGGAGGGATGTGAGGGTGGTTAGTGGGGGAGGGGAGTGGGGGAGGGGTGCGGGGGAGGGCAGAGCGGAAGGGGTGTGCGGGAGGGGAGTGCGGGAGGGGAGTGGGAGGAGGGGAGTGGGGGAAGGGGAGTTGGTGAGGCAAGATGGTGAGGGGAGATAGTGAGGGGAGAAGGTGAGGGTAGATAGTGCGGGGAGATGGGGAGGGGAGCTGGGGAGGGGACCTGGGGAGGGGACATGGGGTGGGGACATGGGGAGGGGACATGGGGAGGGGTCTTGGGGAGGGGACTTGGGGAGGGGACTTGGGGTGGGGACTTGGGGAGGGGACTTGGGGTAGAGGAGTGGGCTAGAGGAGTGGGGTAGAGGAGTTGGGTAGAGGAGTGGGGAAGGAGTTTTGCAGAGATGAGAGGGGGAGGAGAGAGGGGGAGGAGAGAGGGGGAGGGGAGAGGGGGAGGGGAGAGGGGGAGGGGAGTGGGGGAGGGGAGTGGAGTGGGGGAGGGGAGTGATGTAGGGGAGTGATGTAGGGGAGTGATGTAGGGGAGTGGGGGATGTGTGGTGTAGGGGAGTTGGGGACAGGAGCACAGTGAGGATGTGGAGAGAAGTGGAGTGAGGGAGGGGCCTGGGGGAGGTGTTTGGGGTAGGGGAGTTGGGGACCGGGGTGCAGTGAGGAGGTGGAGGGAAGGGGAGTGGGGAAGGGGAGTGGGGTAGGAGAGGTGACTAGGGGAGTATGGGAGGGGAGTGAGGTAGGTAATTGGGGACTGGAGTGGGGTAGTGGAGTGGGGTAGTGGAGTGGGGTAGTGGAGTGGGGCAGGGGTGTGGGGCAGGGGTGTGGGGTAGGGGTTTGGGGGAGGGGAGTGGCGGAGGGTAGCGGGGGATGGGAGTGGGGAGGGGAGTTGGGAATTGGGGGAGGGGAGTTTTGGAGGGGAGTGTGATAGGGGAATTGGGAGGAGAGTGGGGTAGGGGAGAGGTGCAGGGGTGTGGGGGAGGGGATTTGGGGGTGGGGTGTTTGGGAGTGGGGGAGGGGAGTGGGTGAGGGGAGTTGGGGAGGGGAGTTGGGGAGGGATCTGGGGGTGGTGTGAGGGGGAGGGGAGTTGGGGAGGGGAGTGGGGTTGGGGACTGGTGGAAGTGGGGGAGGGCAGTGAGGAGGTGGAGTGAAGGGGAGTGGCGTGGGGAGTGGGCAGGGCAGTGGCGTAGGGGAGTTGGGTAGGGGAGGGCAGTGTGGAGGAGAAGGAAGGGGAGTAGGGGAGGGGATTGGAGGACAGTGAGGAGGTGGAGGAAAAGGGAGTGGGGGAGGGGAGTGGTGTAGGGGGGGCAGTGAGGATTTGGAGGGAAGGGATGTGGGTAAGGGGAGTGGTGTCGGGGAGTGGGAAAGTGGAGTGGGGAAGGGGAGTGGGGAAGGGGAGTGGGGGAGGGGAGTGGGGGAGGGGGAGGGGAGAGAGGTAGGGGAGTTGGGGAGCGGAGTGGGGTAGGGGTAGGGGTATGGGGCAGGGGAGTGAGGGAGGGGAATGGGGAGGGGAGTGGGGAGGGGAGTGGGGGAGGGGAGTGGGGTACGGGAGGGCAGTGAGGAGGTGCAGGGATACGGAGTGGTGGACGGGAGCGGGGGAGGGGTGTGGGGGAGGGGAGCGGGGGAAGTGAGTGGGCGGAGAGGAGTTGGGGGAGTGGATTTTGGGAGTGGAGTGGGAGAGGGGAGTGGGGTAGGGGAGTGGGGGAGGGGAGTGGGGAGGGGAGTTGGGGAGGGGAGTTGGGGAGGGGAGTGGGGTAGGGAAGTTGGGGAGTGGAGTGGGGTAGGGAAGTGGGGGAGGGGAGTGAGGGATGGGAGTGAGGGAGGGGAGTTAACGAGGGGATTGAGGGAGGGGAGTGGGGGAGGGTGTTGGCGAGGGGAGGGGGAAGGGGAGTGGTTTAGGGGGGTGGGGGAGGGGAGTTGAGGCAGGGAGTGTGGGAGAGGAGTGGGGAAGGGGAGATGCGGTGAGGAGAGACAGAGGGGAGTGGGGGGGGGGAGTGGGAGAGGGGAGTGGGGGATGGGAGTGGGGGTGGGGAGTAGGGGGAGGGGAGTTGGGGGGGAGTTGGGGAGGGTAGTCGGGTAGGGGAGTTGGGGAGTTGAGTGGGGGAGTTGAGTGGGGGGTTGAGCGTGGGAGGGAAATGTGGGAGGGGAGTGTAGGAGGGGAGTGTGGAAGGGGAGTGTGGAAGGGGAGTTGGGGTGGGGAGTTGGGGTGGGGAGTTGGGGAGGGGAGTTGGGGAGGGTAGTTGGGGAGGGTAGTTGGGGAGGTTAGTGGGGGAGGGTAGTGAGGGAGAGGAGTGTGGAAGGGGAGTGGTGGAGGGGAGTGCGGTCGTGGAGTGCGGTAGGGGAGTGCGGTAGGGGAGTGGGGGTGTGGAGTGGAGTAGGGGCGTTGTGTAGGGGAGGGCAGTGAGGATTTGGAGGGAAGGGGAGTGGGATAGTGTATTGGGGGAGGGGAGTGGGCGAGGGGTGTGTGTTATGTGAGTGAGGTAGGGGAGTCTGGAAGGGGAGTGGGGAGGGGAGTGAGGTAGGGTAATCGGGGTAGGGGAGTGGATGACGTGCATGGGGTGGGGGAGGGGAGTGGGGGAGTGGAGTGAGTTAGGGAGTGGGGGAGGGGAGTGGGGGAGGGGAGTGGTGGAGCGGAGTGGGGAAGGGGAGTGCGGTAGGGGAGTGCGGTAACGAGTGGGATAGGGGAGTGGGGTAGGGGTGTGGTGATTTGGAATGGGGTAGTGGAGTTGTTGTGGGAAGTGGGGGAGTGGAGTGCGGTAGGGGAGTGCGTGAGGGTAGTGGGTGATGGGAGTGTGGCAGGAGAGGGCTGTGAAGAGTTGCAGGGAAGCGCAGAGGTGGACTGGAGTGGGGGGAGGGGAGTGTGGGGGGGAGGGGTGTGTGGGAGGGGGTGGCTAGGGGAGGGGGTAGGGGAATGTGGGAGGGGAGTGGGGTAGTGGAGTTGGGGAGCGGAGTGAGTTAGGGGAGTGGGGTAGGGATGTGGGAAAGTGGAGTGGGATAGGGGAGTGGCATAGGGGAGTGGGATAGGGGAGTGGGGGAGGTGTGTGGGGTAGGGGAGTTGGGTTGTGGAGGGCGGTGAGGAGGTGGAGGGAAGGGGAGTGGGGAAGGGGTGTGAGGTAGGAGAGTTGGGGAGTGGAGTGGGGGATGGGAGTGTTGTAGGGGAGGGCAGTGAGGAGGTGCAGGGAAGCGGAGTGGTGGACGGGAGGGGAGTGGGGTAGTGGAGAGGGGCAGGTGAGAGGGGGAGGGGAGTCGGGGAGGGGATTGGGGAGGAGAGTTGGGGAGGGGAGTGGGGGGGGTAGTGGAGTGGGGGAGTGGGGTGGGGGAGTGGAGTGGGGGAGTGGAGTGATGTGGGGGAGTGGGGTGTGGGGAGGGGGGTGAGGGGAGTGTGGGGAGGGGAGTTGGGGAAGGGGTGTGGGGGAGGGGAGTGGGGGAGGGGAGGTGGGGAGGGGAGTGGGGAGGGGAGTGGGGAGGGATGTGAGGGTAGTTAGTGGGGGAGGGGAGTGGGTGAGGGGAGTGGGGGAGGGGAGTGTGTGAGGGGAGCGGGGGAGGGGAGCGGGGGAGGGGAGAGCGGGAGGGGTGTGCGGGAAGGGAGTGGGATAGGGGAGTGAGGAATGGGAGTGAGGGAGGGGAGTGGGGTAAGGGGAGATGGTGAGGGGAGTTGGGGAGGTGACCTGGGAAGGGGACCTGGGGAGGGGACTTGGGGAGGGTACTTGGGGTAGAGGAGTGGGGTAGAGGAGTGCGGTAGAGGAGTGGGGAAGGAGATGAGAGGGGGAGGAGAAAGGGGGAGGAGAGAGGGGGAGGGGCGTGGGGGAGGTATGTGGGGTAGGGGAGTTGGGGACTGGAGCACAGTGAGGATGTGGAGAGAAGTGGAGTGAGGGAGGGGCTGGGGGAGTTGGGGACTGGAGTGCAGTGAGGAGGTGGAGGTAAGGGGAGTGGGGAAGGGGAGTGGGGAAGGGGAGTGGGGAAGGCGAGGTGGGTAGGGGAGTATGGGAGGGGAGTGAGGTAGGTAATTGGGGACGGGAGTGGGGTAGCGGAGTGGGCTAGTGGAGTGGGGTAGCGGAGTGGGGTAGTGGAGTGGGGTAGGGGTGTGGGGCAGGGGTGTGGGGCACGGGTGTGGGGGAGGGGAGTGGGGGAGGGGAGTGGCGGAGGGTAGCGGGGGATGGGAGTGGGGGAGGGGAGTTAGAGAGTGGGGGAGGGGAGTTTTGGAGGGGAGTTTTGGAGGGGAGTGTGACAGGGGAATTGTGAGGAGAGTGGGGTCGGGGAGAGGTGCAGGGGAGTGGGGGAGGGGATTTGGGGGTGGGGTGTGGGAGAGTGGGGGAGTGGGGAGGGGAGTGGGGGAGGGGAGTGGGGGAGGGGAGTTGGGGCGGGGAGTTGGGGAGGGGAGGGGAGTGGGGTTGGGGACTGGTGGAAGGAAGTCGGGTAGGGGAGTGAGGGAGGGGAGTGGTGTAGGGGAGTGGGGGAGTTGTGTAGGGGAGTGGGGGAGTGGGGGAGGGGAGGGCAGAGAGAAGGTGGGGTGAAGGGGAGTTGTGTAGGGAGTGGGCAGGGCAGTGGCGTAGGGGAGTTGGGTAGGGGAGGGCATTGTGGAGGAGAAGGAAGGGGAGTAGGGGAGGGGAGTGGAGGAGGGTAGTGGGGGAGGGGAGGGCAGTGAGGAGGTGGAGGAAAAGGGAGTGGGGAGGGGAGTGGTGTAGGGGAGGGCAGTGAGGATTTGGAGGGAAGGGATGTGGGGGAAGGGATGTGGGGAAGGGGAGTCGGGTCGGGGAGTGGGAAAGTGGAGTGGGATAGGGGAGTGGGGGAGGGGAGTGGGGGAGGGGAGTGGGGGTGGGGAGTGGGGGAGGGGAGTGGGGGAGTGGGGGAGGGGAGCGGGGGAGGGGATGTGGGGAGCGGAGTGGGCTAGTGGTGTGGAGTAGGGGTGTGGGGTAGGGTTGTGGGGGAGGGGAGTGGGGGAGGGGAGTGGGGTACGGTGGGCAGTGAGGAGGTGCAGGGATGCTGAATGGTGGACGGGAGTGGGGGATGGGAGGGGAGCGGGGGAGGGGGTGGGAAGGGGGCGGGGGAGGGGAGCGGGGGAGGGGGTTTGTGAAGGTGAGTGGCGGACAGGAGTTGGGGGAGGAGATTTGGGGAGTAGAGGAGAGGGGAGTGGGGGAGGGGAGTGGGGGAGGGGAGTTGGGGGAGGGGAGTTGGCGGAGGGGAGTTGGCGGAGGGGAGTTGGCGGAGGGGAGTGAGGGAGGGGAGTTGACGAGGGAAGTGAGGGAGGGGAGTGGGGGAGGGGAGTGGGATAGGGGAGTTGGATAGGGAATGGGGGATGGGAGTGGGGGAGGGGATTGGGGGAGGGGAGGGGGAAGGGGAGTTGTTTAGGGGAGTGAGAGACGGGAGTTGAGGCAGGGAGTGTGGGAGAGGAGTGGGGAAGGGGAGATGCGGAGAGGAGAGGAGAGGGGGAGGGGAGTCGGGTGGAGGAGTGGGAGAGGGGAGTGGGTTTGTGAGTGCGGTAGGGGAGTGTGGGAGGGGAGTGGGGGACAGTGAATGGGGTAGGGGAGTGGCGTAAGTGAGTGGGGGCAGGGAGAGGGGAGGGGAGTGGAGGGAAGGGGAGTTGGGGAGTGGAGTGGGGGAGGTGTGTGGGTTAGGAGAGTTGGGTAGTGGAGGGCAGTGAGGAGGTGGAGGGGAAGGGAGTGGGGTAGGAAAGTTGGGGAGCGGACTGCGGTAGGGATGTGATGTCAGGGAGTGGGGTAGCGGAGTGGGGTAAGGGTGTGTTGACGGGGAGTGGGGTAGGGGAGTGGAGTAGGGGAGTTGTGGAGGGGAGTGCGGTGGGGGAGTGGGGGTATAGAGTGGGGTAGGGGCGTGGTGTAGGGGAGGGCAGTGAGGATTTGGAGGGAAGGGGAGTGGAATGGGGTAGGGGAGTGGGGGAGGGGAGTGGGGTACGGTGGGCAGTGAGGAGGTGCAGGGATGCGGAATGGTGGACGGAGTGGGGGAGGGGAGGGGAGCGGGGGAGGGGGTGGGGAGGGGGCGGGGGAGGGGAGCGGGGGAGGGGGTTTGTGAAGGTGAGTGGCGGACAGGAATTGGGGGAGGAGATTTGGGGAGTAGAGGAGAGGGGAGTGGGGGAGGGGAGTTGGGGGAGGGGAGTTGGGGGAGGGGAGTTGGCGGAGGGGAGTTGGCGGAGGGGAGTGAGGGAGGGGAGTTGACGAGGGAAGTGAGGGAGGGGAGTGGGGGAGGGGAGTGGGATAGGGGAGTGGGATAGGGGAGTGGGGGATGGGAGTGGGGGAGGGGAGTGGGGGAGGGGAGGGGGAAGGGGAGTTGTTTAGGGGAGTGAGAGACGGGAGTTGAGGCAGGGAGTGTGGGAGAGGAGTGGGGAAGGGGAGATGCGGAGAGGAGAGGAGAGGGGGAGGGGAGTCGGGTGGAGGAGTGGGAGAGGGGATTGGGGTTTGTGAGTGCGGTAGGGGAATGTGGGAGGGGAATGGGGGACAGTGAATGGGGTAGGGGAGTGGCGTAAGTGAGTGGGGGCAGGGAGAGGGGAGGGGAGTGGAGGGAAGGGGAGTTGGGGAGTAGAGTGGGGGAGGTGTGTGGGTTAGGAGAGTTGGGTAGTGGAGGGCAGTGAGGAGGTGGAGGGGAGGGGAGTGGGGTAGGAAAGTTGGGGAGCGGACTGCGGTAGGGATGTGGTGTCAGGGAGTGGGGTAGCGGAGTGGGGTAGGGGAGTGGGGGTAGGGGAGTGGGGGTAGGGGAGTGGGGGAAGCGAGTGGGGGAAGCGAGTGGGGGAAGGGAGTGGGGGAAGGGTGTGGGGGAAGGGAGTGGGTTAGGAGAGTGGAGTGGTGTAGGGGATTGGGGTAGGGGAGTGCTGACGGGGAGTGGAGTAGGGGAGTGGGGTATGGGAGATTGTGAGGGAAGTGCGGGAGGAGTGTTGGGGGAGGGGAGTTGGGGAGGGGAGTGGGGTAGAGGAGTGGGGTAGTACAGTGCGGGAGGGGAGTTGCGGCAGGGGTTGGGGAGCGGAGTGGTTGCGGGGAGTTGCGGAGAGGAGAGGGGGAGGGGAGTGTAGTGGGGTGCAGGTGTGCGGTAGGGGAGTGGGGGAGGCTTGTTGGGTATGGGAGTGGGTGTGAGGAGTGGGGTATGGGTGTGCAGTAGGGGAGTGGGGAAGGGGACTGGGGGAGGGGAATGAGGGAGGGGAGTGGGGGACTGGGAGTGGGGTAGGGGAGTGGCAAAGGTCCGTGGGGGAGGGGAGAGGGGAGTGGAATGGGGGAGGGGCGTGGGGAGGGGAGTGGGGTGGGGAGTAGGGTGGGATGTGGAGCATGGGAGTTGGGTATGGGAGTTGGTGAGGGGGGTGGGGATGGAGAGTTCGGGAGAGGAGTGGGTGAGCGGAGTGGGGCAGGGGAGTGAGTGAGGGGAGTGAGGGTGGGGAATTGGGGATGGGAGTGGGGGTGGGGAGTGGGGTAGGGGTGTGGGGTAGGGGTGTGGGGTACGGGATGGGGTAGGGGAGTGGGGTAGGGGAGTGGGGGAGGGGAAAGAGGGAGGGGATTGAGGGAGGGGAGTGAGGGAGGGGAGATGGGGAGGATGTGAGAAGGGGAGTGAAGGAGGGGAGTGGAGTAGGGGAGTCGGGTATGGAAGTTAGTGCGGGGAGTTGAGGAGGACAGTGGGGGAGTGTAGTATGGGAGGGGAGTTGGGGAGTGGAGTTGGGGAGGGGAGTGAGGGAGGGGAGTTGAGAAGGGGTGTGGGGGAAGGGAGTGGGGTGGTAAGTGGTGCAGGGGAGTTGGGTATGGGAATTGGTGGGGGAGTGAGGGAGGAGAGTTGGGGATGGTAGTTGGGAAGGGGAGTTGGGGAGGGTTGGATAGGGGACCGCGGTAGGGGAGTGGGGGAAGTGAGTGGGGGAGGGGCATGGGGAGAGGTGGTTGCGGGGAGTTGCGGAGAGGAGAGGGGGAGGGGAGTGTGTGAGAGGAGTGGGGGAGTGTAGTGGGGTGTGAGAGTGGGGTAGGGGAGTGGGGAGGGGAGTTGGGGATGGGAGTGGGGGTATAGAGTGGGGTAGGGGTGTGGGGTAGGGGAGTGGGGTATGGAGTGTGGGAGGGGAGGGAGGGGAGTGGGGGAGAGGGAGTGGGGTAGGGGAGTGACATAGGTCCGTGGGGGTGGGGAGAGGGGAGTGGAGTAGGGGAGTGGGGGAGGGGAGTTGGTGTGAGGAGTGGGGGAGGGGAGTGGGGGAGGGGAGTGGGAGAGGGGAGTGGGGGAGGGGAGTGAGGTAGGGGAATGGGAAAGGCGACTGCGTTAGGGGAGTGGCAGAGGGGAGTGGGAGAGGGGAGTGGGCGACAAGGAATGGGGTAGGGGAGTGATGTAGGGGAGTGGGTGAGTGGAGTGGGGGAGGGGAATGGGGGAGGGGAGTGATGCAGGGAGTGGGAAAGGGGCGTGGGATCGGGGAGCGCAGTGAGGAGGTGGAGGGAAGGGGAGTGGGGAGGGGAGTGAGGATGTGTGTAGGGTCGAGGAGTTGGGTAGTGGAGGGCAGTGAGGAGGTGGAGGGAAGGGGAGTGGGGAAGGGGTGTGGTAGGAGAGGTGGGTACGGGAGTAGGGGAGGGTAGTGAGGTATGGGAGTTCGTGAGGGGAGTGGGGGAGGGGAGTGGGGGAGGGGAGTGATGTAGCGAGTGGGAAAGGGGCGTGGGATAGGGAAGCGCAGTGAGGAGGTGGAGGGAAGGGGAGTGGGGAGGGGAGTGAGGATGTGGGGAGGGTCGAGGTGTTGGGTAGTGGAGGGCAGTGAGGATGTGGAGGGAAAGGGAGTGGGGAAGGGGTGTGGTAGGAGATGTGGGTACGGGAGTAGGGGAGGGTAGTGAGGTATGGGAGTGGTTGAGGGGAGTGGGGTAGGGGAGCGTGGTAGGGGATTGGGGTAGGGGAGTGGGGTAGGGCAGTGTGGTAGGGGAGTGGGGTAGGGGAGTTGTAGAGGGAGTGCAGTAGGGGAATGGGGGAGGGGAGTGGGGTTGGGGATTGGGGGAGTGTACTGGGGGATGGGTGTGTGGTTGGGCAGGGCAGTGAAGAGGTGGAGGGAGCTGAGTGGTGGAGGGGAGTGGGTGAGGTGATTGGAGGAGGGGGTGTGGTAAGGGTGTGAGGTAGGGAAGTGAGGTAGGAGAATTGGGTAGGGGATGTGGTCAGGGAGTTTGGGAGGGGAGTGGGGGAGGGGAGGGGGGGAGGGGAGTGATGTAGGGAGTGGGAAAGGGGCGTGGGATAGGGAAGCGCAGTGAGGAGGTGGAGGGAAGGGGAGTGGTGAGGGGAGTGAGGATGTGTGTAGGGCCGAGGTGTTGGGTAGTGGAGGGCAGTGAGGAGGTGGCGGGAAGGGGAGTGGGGAAGGGATGTGGTAGGAGATGTGGGTACGGGAGTAGGGGAGGATAGTGAGGTATGGGAGTGGTGGAGGGGAGTGGGGTAGGGGAGTGTGTTAGGGGATTGGGGTAGGGGAGTTGTAGAGGGAGTGCAGTAGGGGAATGGGGGAGGGGAGTGGGGTTGGGGATTGGGGGAGTGTACTGGGGGATGGGAGTGTGGTTGGGCAGGGCAGTGAAGAGGTGGAGGGAACTGAGTGGTGGAGGGGAGTGGGTGAGGTGATTGGAGGAGGGGGTGTGGTAAGGGTGTGAGGTAGGGGAGTGAGGTAGGAGAATTGGGTAGGGGATGTGGTCAGGGAGTTTGGGAGGGGAGTGGGGGAGGGGAGTGGGGGAGGGGAGTTATGTAGGGAGTGGGAAAGGGGCGTGGGATAGGTGAGCGCAGTGAGGAGGTGGAGGGAAGGGGAGTGGGGAGGGGAGTGAGGATGTGTGTAGGGTCGAGGTGTTGGGTAGTGGAGGGCAGTGAGGAGGTGGAGGGAAGGGGAGTGGGGAAGGGGTGTGGTAGGAGATGTGGGTACGGGAGTAGGGGAGGGTAGTGAGGTATTGGAGTGGTGGAGGGGAGTGGGGTAGGGGAGAGTGGTAGGGGATTGGGGTAGGGGTGTGGGGTAGGGCAGTGTGGTAGGGGAGTGGGGTAGGGGAGTTGTAGAGGGAGTGGGGTAGGGGAGTGGGGGAGGGGAGTGGGGTAGGAGAGGTGGGTAGGGGTGTGGGGAGGGGAGTGAGGTAGGGGAGTGGGGAGGGGTGTGGAGGAGGGGAATGGGGTAGGGGAGTGGGGTAGGGGAGTTGTGGAGGGGAGTGGGGTAGGGGAGTGTGGTAGGGGAGTGGGGTAGGGGAGTGGGGTAGGGGAGTTGTGGAGGGCACTGCGGTCGGGGTGTGGGGTCGGGGAGTGGGGCAGGGGAGTGGGGGAGGGTAGTGGAGGATGGGATTGTCTTAGGTGAGGGCAGTGAAGAGGTGGAGGGAAGCGGAGTGGTGGATCGGAGTAGGGGAGGGGATTGGTGGTGGGGTGTGGTAAGGGAGTGGGTTCAGCGAATGGGGTAGGGGAGTGTGGTAGCGGAGTTGGGGAGGCTAGTTGGGGAGGGGAGTGGGGAGGAGAGTGGGGGAAGTTAATGTGGGAGGGGAGTGGACGAGGGGAGCTGGGGCGGGGAGAGGGGGAGGGGAGTGGGGAGAGGAGTTGGGGAGGGGAGTGGGGGATGGGTGTGGGGGAGGGAGGTGGGGGAGGGCTGTTGGGGGGATTTGGGGAGGGGTGTTCTGGAGGGAAGTGAGGGAGGGGAGTTGTTTTCCAGGGGAGTGGGGGAGGTGAGTTTGGGAGGGGAGTGGAGTAGGGGCTGGTGGTAAGGGAGTTGGTGAGGGGTGTGGGGTAGGGGAGTGGGGTAATGAGTTGGGTGGGGAGTGGGGGAGGGGAGGGGGGAGGGGAGTTGGGGAGGGGAGTTGGGTAGAGGAGTGGGGGTAAGGAGTGGGGTGCGGGAGTGGAGTAGGGGAGTGGGGGAGGTGAGTTGTGGAGGGGAGTGGGGGACAGGGAATGGGGGACAGGGGGAGTGGGGTAGGGGAGTGATATAGGGGGGTGGGTTAGGGGAGTGGTCGAGGGGAGTGGGGTAGGGGAGTGGGGTAGGGGAGTGGGGGAGGGGAGTGGGGGACAGGGAGTGGGGGATAGGTAATGGGGTAGGGGAGTGATATAGGGGAGTGGGGGAGGGGAGTGGGGGACAGGAAGTGGTGTAGGGGAGTGCGGTAGGTGAGTTGGGGTGGGGGGAGGGTAGTGGGGGAGGGGAGTGTGGTAGGGGGAGTGTGGGAAGGGAGTAGGGAAGGGGTGTGTTGTAAGGGAGTGGGGGATGGGAGTGGGGTAGGGGAGTGGGGTAGGGCAGTGATGTAGGGGTGTGTGGGAGTGGAGTGGAAAGGGGACTGGCGAGGGGAGTGGGGTAGGGGAGTGGGGCAGTGAGACGGGTGTGGAGTAGGGGAGGGGAGTGGGGGAGGGGAGTGGCGGCAGGAATGGGGTAGGGGAGTGCGGGAGGGAGTGAGCTGGGGAGTGAGGGAGGGTAGAGTGGGAGGGGAGCGGAGAGGGGAGTAGGGGCGCAGAGTTGGGGAGGGGAGTGGGGAGGGGTCTGGGGGAGGGGATTGGTGGAGGGGATTGGTGCAGGGGAGTTGGGGAAGGGAGTGGGCGAGAGGAGCTGCTGGTGGAGTTGGGGAGTGGAGCGGTTGAGGGGAGTTGGGGAGGGGAGTGTGGCGGGGAGTGGGGGAGGAGTGTGGGGTAGGAGAGTGAGGAGGGGAGTGGGGGAGGGGAGTGGGGGACAGGGAGTGGGGGAACAGGGATTGGGGGACAGGGGGTCTGGTAGGGGAGTGATAAAGGGGAGTGGGGTAGGGGAGTGGGTTAGGGGAGTGGGGGAGGGGAGTGGGGGACAGGGAGTGGGAGAGGGGAGTGGGGTATGGGAGTGGCGTAGGGGAGTGGGTGAAGGGAGTGGGAGTGGGGAGTGGGGGAAAGGAAGTGGGGTAGGGGAGTGCGGTAGGTGAGTCAGGGCTGGGAGAGGGGAGTGGGGGAGGGGAGCGTGGTAGGGGAGTGTGGTCGGGGAGTGTGGGAGGGGAGTTCGGTAGGGGGAGTGTGGGAAGGGAGTAGGGAAGGGGAGTGTGGGAGGGGAGTGGGGGATGGGAGTGGTGTAGGGGAGTGGGGTAGGTGAATGATGTAGGGGAGTGTGGGAGTGGAGTGGTAAGGGGACTGGGGAGGGGAGTGCGGTAGGGGAGTGGAGGCATTGAGAGGGGAGTGGAGTGGGGAAGGGGAGTAGGGTAGGGGAGTGGCAGCAGGAATGGGGTAGGGGAGTGGGGGAGGGAAGTGGGCTGGGGAGTGTGGGAGGGTAGTGTGGGAGGGGAGGGAAGAGGTGTGTAGGGGAGCGGAGTTGGGGAGGGGAGTGTGGAGGGGAGTGGGGGAGCGGATTGGCGGAGGGGAGTGGGGGAGGGGAGTGGGGGAGGGGCGATAGTGATGGAGTTGGGGAGTGGAGCGGTTGAGGGGAGTTGGGGAGGGGAGTGGGGGAGGGGAGTGGGGGAGGGGTGTGGGGTAGGAGAGTGAGGGAGGGCAGTGGGGGAAGCAGTGGGATAGGGGAGTGTGGTTGGGGGTGGGGTTGGGAAGTGGGGGAGGGGAATGAAGTAGGGAAGTTGGGAGGGGAGTGGGGAAGGGGAGTGGGAGAGGGGTGGCTGGGTGGGATGTGGGGTATGGGAGTGAGGGAGGGGTGTTAGGGGGTAGTGGTATCGGGGAATGGTGTATGGGAGTGGGGGATGGGATTTGGGGAACAAAGTGATGAGCTCAAAGGAGGAGAAGGTGCAAGAGGAGTTGTGGGGGGAGAGAGAGAGTAAAATGTGATAGGGGCGATTTGGCTAGGGTGGAATATTAACACACTGACAGAGAACACAGATTAATATTAACACACTCACTGACACACTGTGTATATCATGACCCACAGTCAGATACACCCTGTGAAGTGTAAAACACCCCCACTGCCCTCAGGAATATTAACACACTGACAGAGAACACAGATTAATATTAACACACTCACTGACACACTGTGTATATCATGACCCACAGTCAGATACACCCTGTGAAGTGTAAAACATACCCACTGTCCTCAGGAATATTAACACCTGACAGAGAACACAGATTAGTATTAACACACTCACTGACACACTGTGTACATCATGACCCACAGTCAGATACACCCTGTGAAGTGTAAAACACCCCCACTGTCCTCAGTAATATTAACACACTGACAGAGAACACAGATTAATATTAACACACTCACTGACACACTGTGTATATCATGACCCACAGTCAGATACACCCTGTGAAGTGTAAAACACCCCCACTGTCCTCAGTAATATTAACACACTGACAGAGAACACAGATTAATATTAACACACTCACTGACACACTGTGTATATCATGACCCACAGTCAGATACACCCTGTGAAGTGTAAAACATCCCCACTGTCCTCAGTAATATTAACACACTGACAGAGAACACAGATTAATATTAACACACTCACTGACACACTGTGTATATCATGACCCACAGTCAGATACACCCTGTGAAGTGTAAAACATCCCCACTGTCCTCAGTAATATTAACACACTGACAGAGAACACAGATTAATATTAACACACTCACTGACACACTGTGTATATCATGACCCACAGTCAGATACACCCTGTGAAGTGTAAAACATCCCCACTGTCCTCAGTAATATTAACACACTGACAGAGAACACAGATTAATATTAACACACTCACTGACACACTGTGTATATCATGACCCACAGTCAGATACACCCTGTGAAGTGTAAAACACCCCCACTGTCCTCAGTAATATTAACACACTGACAGAGAACACAGATTAATATTAACAGACTCACTGACACTCTGTGTATATCATGACCCACAGTCAGATACACCCTGTGAAGTGTAAAACACCCCCACTGTCCTCAGTAATATTAGCACACTGACAGAGAACACAGATTAATATTAACACACTCACTGACACACTGTGTACATCATGACCCAGAGTCAGATACACCCTGTGAAGTGTAAAACACCCCCACTGTCCTCAGGAATATTAACACACTGACAGAGAACACAGATTAATATTAACACACTCACTGACACACTGTGTACATCATGACCCACAGTCAGATACACCCTGTGAAGTGTAAAACACCCCCACTGTCCTCAGCAATATTAACACACTGACAGAGAACACAGATTAATATTAACACACTCACTGATACACTGTGTATATCATGACCCA
The DNA here is from genome assembly GCF_036365525.1 of Heterodontus francisci. Taxonomy (NCBI): domain Eukaryota; kingdom Metazoa; phylum Chordata; class Chondrichthyes; order Heterodontiformes; family Heterodontidae; genus Heterodontus; species Heterodontus francisci. The sequence goes on from NW_027141956.1 coordinate 3,331,768, forward strand.
CAGTCACATAAACACTGTGAAGTGTAAAACACCCCCACTGTCCTCAGTAATATTAACACACTGACAGAGTACACAGATTAATATTAACACACTCACTGACACACTGTGTATATCATGACCCACAGTCAGATACACCCTGTGAAGTGTAAAACACCCCCACTGTCCTCAGTAATATTAACACACTGACAGAGTACACAGATAAATATTAAAACACTCACTGACACACTGTGCACATCATGACCCAGAGTCAGATACACCCTGTGAAGTGTAAAACACCCCCACTGTCCTCAGTAATATTAACACACTGACAGAGAACACAGATTAATATTAACACACTCACTGACACACTGTGTACATCATGACCCACATTCAGATACACCCTGTGAAGTGTAAAACACCCCCACTGTCCTCAGCAATATTAACACACTGACAGAGAACACAGATTAATATTAACACACTCACTGATACACTGTGTATATCATGACCCACAGTCAGATAAACACTGTGAAGTGTAAAACACCCCCACTGTCCTCAGTAATATTAACACACTGACAGAGTACACAGATTAATATTAACACACTCACTGACACACTGTGTATATCATGACCCACAGTCAGATACACCCTGTGAAGTGTAAAACACCCCCACTGTCCTCAGTAATATTAACACACTGACAGAGAACACAGATTAATATTAACACACTCACTGACACACTGTGTACATCATGACCCAGAGTCAGATACACCCGGTGAAGTGTAAAACACCCCCACTGTCCTCAGTAATATTAACACACTGACAGAGAACACAGATTAATATTAAAACACTCACTGACACACTGTGTACATCATGACCCAGAGTCAGATACACCCTGTGAAGTGTAAAACACCCCCACTGTCCTCAGGAATATTAACACACTGACAGAGAACACAGATTAATATTAACACACTCACTGACACACTGTGTACATCATGACCCACAGTCAGATACACCCTGTGAAGTGTAAAACACCCCCACTGTCCTCAGCAATATTAACACACTGACAGAGTACACAGATTAATATTAACACACTCACTGACACACTGTGTACATCATGACCCACAGTCAGATAAACACTGTGAAGTGTAAAACACCCCCACTGTCCTCAGTAATATTAACACACTGACAGAGGACACAGATTAATATTAACACACTCACTGACACACTGTGTATATCATGACCCACAGTCAGATACACCCTGTGAAGTGTAAAACACCCCCACTGTCCTCAGTAATATTAACACACTGACAGAGTACACAGATTAATATTAACACACTCACTGACACACTGTGTATATCATGACCCACAGTCAGATACACCCTGTGAAGTGTAAAACACCCCCACTGTCCTCAGCAATATTAACACACTGACAGAGAACACAGATTAATATTAACACACTCACTGACACACTGTGTATATCATGACCCACAGTCAGATACACCCTGTGAAGTGTAAAACACCCCCACTGTCCTCAGTAATATTAACACACTGACAGAGAACACAGATTAATATTAACACACTCACTGACACACTGTGTACATCATGACCCAGAGTCAGATACACCCGGTGAAGTGTAAAACACCCCCACTGTCCTCAGTAATATTAACACACTGACAGAGAACACAGATTAATATTAACATACTCACTGACACACTGTGTACATCATGACCCACAGTCAGATACACCCTGTGAAGTGTAAAACACCCCCACTGTCCTCAGTAATATTAACACACTGACAGAGTACACAGATTAATATTAACACACTCACTGACACACTGTGTACATCATGACCCACAGTCAGATACACCCTGTGAAGTGTAAAACACCCCCACTGTCCTCAGTAATATTAACACACTGACAGAGAACACAGATTAATATTAACACACTCACTGACACACTGTGTACATCATGACCCACAGTCAGATACACCCTGTGAAGTGTAAAACACCCCCACTGTCCTCAGTAGTATTAACACACTGACAGAGAACACAGATTAATATTAACACACTCACTGACACACTGTGTATATCATGACCCACAGTCTGATACACCCTGTGAAGTGTAAAACACCCCCACTGTCCTCAGTAATATTAGCACAATGACAGAGAACACAGATTAATATTAACACACTCACTGACACACTGTGTATATCATGACCCACAGTCAGATACACCCTGTGAAGTGTAAAACACCCCCACTGTCCTCAGGAATATTAACCCACTGACAGAGAACACAGATTAATATTAACACACTCACTGACACACTGTGTATATCATGACCCACAGTCAGATAAACCCTGTGAAGTGTAAAACACCCCCACTGTCCTCAGGAATATTAACACCCTGACAGAGAACACAGATTAATATTAACACACTCACTGACACACTGTGTACATCATGACCCACAGTCAGATAAACCCTGTGAAGTGTAAAACACCCCCACTGTCCTCAGGAATATTAACACACTGACAGAGAACACAGATTAATATTAACACACTCACTGACACACTGTGTACATCATGACCCACAGTCAGATACACCCTGTGAAGTGTAAAACACCCCCACTGTCCTCAGGAATATTAACACACTGACAGAGAACACAGATTAATATTAACACACTCACTGACACACTGTGTACATTATGACCCACAGTCAGATACACCCTGTGAAGTGTAAAACATCCCCACTGCCCTCAGGAATATTAACACACTGACAGAGAACACAGATTAATATTAACACACTCACTGACACACTGTGTACATTATGACCCACAGTCAGATACACCCTGTGAAGTGTAAAACATCCCCACTGTCCTCAGTAATATTAACACACTGACAGAGTACACAGATTAATATTAACACACTCACTGACACACTGTGTATATCATGACCCACAGTCAGATACACCCTGTGAAGTGTAAAACACCCCCACTGTCCTCAGCAATATTAACACACTGACAGAGAACACAGATTAATATTAACACACTCACTGACACACTGTGTATATCATGACCCACAGTCAGATACACCCTGTGAAGTGTAAAACACCCCCACTGTCCTCAGTAATATTAACACACTGACAGAGAACACAGATTAATATTAACACACTCACTGACACACTGTGTACATCATGACCCAGAGTCAGATACACCCGGTGAAGTGTAAAACACCCCCACTGTCCTCAGTAATATTAACACACTGACAGAGAACACAGATTAATATTAAAACACTCACTGACACACTGTGTACATCATGACCCAGAGTCAGATACACCCTGTGAAGTGCAAAACACCCCCACTGTCCTCAGGAATATTAACACACTGACAGAGAACACAGATTAATATTGACACACTCACTGACACACTGTGTACATCATGACCCACAGTCAGATACACCCTGTGAATTGTAAAACACCCCCACTGTCCTCAGCAATATTAACACACTGACAGAGAACACAGATTAATATTAACACACTCACTGATACACTGTGTATATCATGACCCACAGTCAGATAAACACTGTGAAGTGTAAAACACCCCCACTGTCCTCAGTAATATTAACACACTGACAGAGGACACAGATTAATATTAACACACTCACTGACACACTGTGTACATCATGACCCACAGTCAGATACACCCTGTGAAGTGTAAACACCCCCACTGTCCTCAGGAATATTAACACACTGACAGAGAACACAGATTAATATTAACACACTCACTGACACACTCTGTATATCATGACCCACAGTCAGATACACCCTGTGAAGTGTAAAACACCCCCACTGTCCTCAGGAATATTAACACACTGACAGAGAACACAGATTAATATTAACACACTCACTGACACACTGTGTATATCATGACCCACAGTCAGATACACCCTGTGAAGTGTAAAACACCCCCACTGTCCTCAGTAATATTAACACACTGACAGAGAACACAGATTAATATTAACACACTCACTGACACACTGTGTATATCATGACCCACAGTCAGATACACCCTGTGAAGTGTAAAACACCCCCACTGTCCTCAGTAATATTAACACACTGACAGAGTACACAGATTAATATTAACACACTCACTGACACACTGTGTATATCATGACCCACAGTCAGATACACCCTGTGAAGTGTAAAACACCCCCACTGTCCTCAGGAATATTAACACACTGACAGAGAACACAGATTAATATTAACACACTCACTGACACACTGTGCATATCATGACCCACAGTCAGATACACCCTGTGAAGTGTAAAACACCCCCACTGTCCTCAGTAATATTAACACACTGACAGAGAACACAGATTAATATTAACACACTCACTGACACACTGTGTACATCATGACCCAGAGTCAGATACACCCGGTGAAGTGTAAAACACCCCCACTGTCCTCAGTAATATTAACACACTGACAGAGAACACAGATTAATATTAACACACTCACTGACACACTGTGTACATAATGACCCACAGTCAGATACACCCTGTGAAGTGTAAAACACCCCCACTGTCCTCAGTAATATTAACACACTGACAGAGAACACAGATTAATATTAACACACTCACTGACACACTGTGTATATCATGACCCACAGTCAGATACACCCTGTGAAGTGTAAAACACCCCCACTGTCCTCAGTAATATTAACACACTGACAGAGAACACAGATTAATATTAACACACTCACTGACACACTGTGTATATCATGACCCACAGTCAGATAAACCCTGTGAAGTGTAAAACACCCCCACTGTCCTCAGTAATATTAACACACTGACAGAGAACACAGATTAATATTAACACACTCACTGACACACTGTGTATATCATGACCCACAGTCAGATACACCCTGTGAAGTGTAAAACACCCCCACTGTCATCAGGAATATTAACACACTGACAGAGAACACAGATTAATATTAACACTCTCACTGACACACTGTGTAATTCATGACCCACAGCCAGATACACCCTGTGAAGTGTAAAACACCCCCACTGTCCTCAGGAATATTAACACACTGACAGAGAACACAGATTAATATTAACACACTCACTGACACACTGTGTATATCATGACCCACAGTCAGATAAACCCTGTGAAGTGTAAAACATCCCACTGTCCTCAGTAATATTAACACATTGACAGAGAACACAGATTAATATTAACACACTCACTGACACACTGTGTACATCATGACCCACAGTCAGATACACCCTGTGAAGTGTAAAACACCCCACTGTCCTCAGGAATATTAACACACTGACAGAGAACACAGATTAATATTAACACACTCACTGACACACTGTGTATATCATGACCCACAGCCAGATACACCCTGTGAAGTGTAAAACACCCCACTGTCCTCGGTAATACTAACACCTGACAGAGAACACAGATTAATATTAACACACTCACTGACACACTGTGTATATCATGACCCACAGTCAGATACACTCTGTGAAGTGTAAAACACCCCCACTGTCCTCAGTAATATTAACACACTGACAGAGAACACAGATTAATATTAACACACTCACTGACACACTGTGTATATCATGACCCACAGTCAGATGCACCCTGTGAAGTGTAAAACACCCCCACTGTCCTCAGCAATATTAGCACACTGACAGAGAACACAGATAAATATTAACACACTCACTGACACACTGTGTATATCATGACCCACAGTCAGATACACCCTGTGAAGTGTAAAACATCCCCACTGTCCTCAGTAATATTAACACACTGACAGAGAACACAGATTAATATTAACACACTCACTGACACACTGTGTATATCATGACCCACAGTCAGATACACCCTGTGAAGTGTAAAACATCCCCACTGTCCTCAGTAATATTAACACACTGACAGAGAACACAGATTAATATTAACACACTCACTGACACACTGTGTATATCATGACTCACAGTCAGATACACCCTGTGAAGTGTAAAACACCCCCACTGTCCTGAGTAATATTAACACACTGACAGAGAACACAGATTAATATTAACACACTCACTGACACACTTTGTACATCATGACCCATAGTCAGATACACCCTGTGAAGTGTAAAACACCCCCACTGTCCTCAGGAATATTAACACACTGACAGAGAACACAGATTAATATTAACACACTCACTGACACACTGTGTATATCATGACCCACAGTCAGATACACCCTGTGAAGTGTAAAACACCCCCACTGTCCTCAGTAATATTAACACACTGACAGAGTACACAGATTAATATTAACACACTCACTGACACACTGTGTATATCATGACCCACAGTCAGATACACCCTGTGAAGTGTAAAACACCCCCACTGTCCTCAGGAATATTAACACACTGACAGAGAACACAGATTAATATTAACACACTCACTGACACACTGTGCATATCATGACCCACAGTCAGATACACCCTGTGAAGTGTAAAACACCCCCACTGTCCTCAGTAATATTAACACACTGACAGAGAACACAGATTAATATTAACACACTCACTGACACACTGTGTACATCATGACCCAGAGTCAGATACACCCGGTGAAGTGTAAAACACCCCCACTGTCCTCAGTAATATTAACACACTGACAGAGAACACAGATTAATATTAACACACTCACTGACACACTGTGTACATCATGACCCACAGTCAGATACACCCTGTGAAGTGTAAAACACCCCCACTGTCCTCAGTAATATTAACACACTGACAGAGAACACAGATTAATATTAACACACTCACTGACACAGTGTGTATATCATGACCCACAGTCAGATACACCCTGTGAAGTGTAAAACACCCCCACTGTCCTCAGTAATATTAACACACTGACAGATAACAGAGATTAATATTAACACACTCACTGACACACTGTGTATATCATGACCCACAGTCAGATAAACTCTGTGAAGTGTAAAACACCCCCACTGTCCTCAGTAATATTAACACACTGACAGAGAACACAGATTAATATTAACACACTCACTGACACACTGTGTATATCATGACCCACAGTCAGATACACCCTGTGAAGTGTAAAACACCCCCACTGTCATCAGGAATATTAACACACTGACAGAGAACACAGATTAATATTAACACTCTCACTGACACACTGTGTAATTCATGACCCACAGCCAGATACACCCTGTGAAGTGTAAAACACCCCCACTGTCCTCAGGAATATTAACACACTGACAGAGAACACAGATTAATATTAACACACTCACTGACACACTGTGTATATCATGACCCACAGTCAGATAAACCCTGTGAAGTGTAAAACATCCCACTGTCCTCAGTAATATTAACACATTGACAGAGAACACAGATTAATATTAACACACTCACTGACACACTGTGTACATCATGACCCACAGTCAGATACACCCTGTGAAGTGTAAAACACCCCCACTGTCCTCAGTAATATTAACACACTGACAGAGAACACAGATTAATATTAACACACTCACTGACACACTGTGTATATCATGACCCACAGTCAGATATACCCTGTGAAGTGTAAAACACCCCCACTGTCCTCAGTAATATTAACACACTGACAGAGAACACAGATTAATATTAACACACTCACTGACACACTGTGTATATCATGACCCACAGCCAGATACACCCTGTGAAGTGTAAAACACCCCACTGTCCTCGGTAATATTAACACATTGACAGAGAACACAGATTAATATTAACACACTCACTGACACACTGTGTATATCATGACCCACAGCCAGATACACCCTGTGAAGTGTAAAACACCCCACTGTCCTCGGTAATACTAACACCTGACAGAGAACACAGATTAATATTAACACACTCACTGACACACTGTGTATATCATGACCCACAGTCAGATACACTCTGTGAAGTGTAAAACACCCCCACTGTCCTCAGTAATATTAACACACTGACAGAGAACACAGATTAATATTAACACACTCACTGACACACTGTGTATATCATGACCCACAGTCAGATGCACCCTGTGAAGTGTAAAACACCCCCACTGTCCTCAGCAATATTAGCACACTGACAGAGAACACAGATAAATATTAACACACTCACTGACACACTGTGTATATCATGACCCACAGTCAGATACACCCTGTGAAGTGTAAAACATCCCCACTGTCCTCAGTAATATTAACACACTGACAGAGAACACAGATTAATATTAACACACTCACTGACACACTGTGTATATCATGACCCACAGTCAGATACACCCTGTGAAGTGTAAAACACCCCCACTGTCCTGAGTAATATTAACACACTGACAGAGAACACAGATTAATATTAACACACTCACTGACACACTTTGTACATCATGACCCATAGTCAGATACACCCTGTGAAGTGTAAAACACCCCCACTGTCCTCAGGAATATTAACACACTGACAGAGAACACAGATTAATATTAACACACTCACTGACACACTGTGTATATCATGACCCACAGTCAGATACACCCTGTGAAGTGTAAAACACCCCCACTGTCCTCAGTAATATTAACACACTGACAGAGAACACAGATTAATATTAACACACTCACTGACACACTGTGTATATCATGACCCACAGTCAGATACACCCTGTGAAGTGTAAAACACCCCCACTGTCCTCAGGAATATTAACACACTGACAGAGAACACAGATTAATATTAACACACTCACTGACACACTGTGTAAATCATGACTTAGAGTCAGATACACCCTGCGAAGTGTAAAACACCCCCACTGTCCTCAGGAATATTAACACACTGACAGAGAACACAGATTAATATTAACACACTCACTGACACACTGTGTATATCATGACCCACAGTCAGATACACCCTGTGAAGTGTAAAACACCCCCACTGTCCTCAGTAATATTAACACACTGACAGAGAACACAGATTAATATTAACACACTCACTAAAACACTGTGTAAATCATGACCCACAGTCAGATACACCCTGTGAAGTGTAAAACATCCCCACTGTCCTCAGTAATATTAACACACTGACAGAGAACACAGATTAATATTAACACACTCACTGACACACTTTGTACATCATGACCCATAGTCAGATACACCCTGTGAAGTGTAAAACACCCACACTGTCCTCAGGAATATTAACACACTGACAGAGAACACAGATTAATATTAACACACTCACTGACACACTGTGTATATCATGACCCACAGTCAGATAAACCCTGTGAAGTGTAAAACACCCCCACTGTCCTCAGTAATATTAACACACTGACAGAGAACACAGATTAATATTAACACACTCACTGACACACTGTGTACATCATGACCCACAATCAGATACACCCTCTGAAGTGTAAAACACCCCACTGTCCTCAGGAATATTAACACACTGACAGAGAACACAGATTAATATTAACACTCTCACTGACACACTGTGTATATCATGACCCACAGTCAGATACACCCTGTGAAGTGTAAAACACCCCCACTGTCCTCAGTAATATTAACACACTGACAGAGAACACAGATTAATATTAACACACTCACTGACACACTGTGTACATCATGACCCACAGTCAGATAAACCCTGTGAAGTGTAAAACATCCCACTGTCCTCAGTAATATTAACACATTGACAGAGAACACAGATTAATATTAACACACTCACTGACACACTGTGTACATCATGACCCACAGTTAGATACACCCTGTGAAGTGTAAAACACCCCCACTGCCCTCAGTAATATTAACACCTGACAGAGAACACAGATTAATATTAACACACTCACTGACACACTGTGTATATCATGACCCACAGTCAGATACACTCTGTGAAGTGTAAAACACCCCCACTGTCCTCAGTAATATTAACACACTGACAGAGAACACAGATTAATATTAACACACTCACTGACGCACTGTGTATATCATGACCCACAGTCAGATAAACCCTGTGAAGTGTAAAACACCCCCACTATCCTCAGTAATATTAACACACTGACAGAGAATACAGATTAATATTAACACACTCACTGACACACTGTGTGTATCATGACCCACAGTCAGATAAACCCTGTGAAGTGTAAAACACCCCCACTGTCCTCAGTAATATTAACACACTGACAGAGAACACAGATTAATATTAACACACTCACTGACACACTGTGTATATCATGACCCACAGTCAGATACACCCTGTGAAGTGTAAAACACCCCCACTGTCCTCAGGAATATTAACACACTGACAGAGAACACAGATTAATATTAACACACTCACTGACACACTGTGTACATCATGACCCACAGTCAGATACACCCTGTGAAGTGTAAAACACCCCCACTGTCCTCAGTAATATTAACACACTGACAGAGAACACAGATTAATATTAACACACTCACTGACACACTGTGTATATCATGACCCACAGTCAGATGCACCCTGTGAAGTGTAAAACACCCCCACTGTCCTCAGGAATATTAACATACTGACAGAGTACACAGATTAATATTAACACACTCACTGACACACTGTGTACATCATGACCCACAGTCAGATACACCCTGTGAAGTGTAAAACACCCCCACTGTCCTCAGTAATATTAACACACTGACAGAGAACACAGATTAATATTAACACACTCACTGACACACTGTGTACATCATGACCCAGAGTCAGATACACCCTGTGAAGTGTAAAACACCCCCACTGTCCTCAGTAATATTAACACACTGACAGAGAACACAGATTAATATTAACACACTCACTGACACACTGTGTATATCATGACCCACAGTCAGATACACCCTGTGAAGTGTAAAACACCCCCACTGTCCTCAGGAATATTAACACACTGACAGAGAACACAGATTAATATTAACACACTCACTGACACACTGTGTGTATCATGACCCACAGTCAGATAAACCCTGTGAAGTGTAAAACACCCCCACTGTCCTCAGGAATATGAACACACTGACAGAGAACACAGATTAATATTAACACACTCACTGACACACTGTGTATATCATGACCCACAGTCAGATACACCCTGTGAAGTGTAAAACATCCCCACTGTCCTCAGTAATATTAACACACTGACAGAGAACACAGATTAATATTAACACACTCACTGACACACTGTGTATATCATGACCCACAGTCAGATACACCCTGTGAAGTGTAAAACACCCCCACTGTCCTCAGTAATATTAACACACTGACAGAGAACACAGATTAATATTAACACACTCACTGACACACTGTGTATATCATGACCCACAGTCAGATACACCCTGTGAAGTGTAAAACATCCCCACTGTCCTCAGTAATATTAACACACTGACAGAGAACACAGATTAATATTAACACACTCACTGACACACTGTGTACATCATGACCAACAGTCAGATACACCCTGTGAAGTGTAAAACATCCCCACTGTCCTCAGTAATATTAACACACTGACAGAGAACACAGATTAATATTAACACACTCACTGACACACTGTGTATATCATGACCCACAGTCAGATACACCCTGTGATGTGTAAAACACCCCCACTGTCCTCAGTAATATTAACACACTGACAGAGAACACAGATTAATATTAACACACTCACTGACACACTGTGTATATCATGACCCACAGTCAGATAAACCCTGTGAAGTGTAAAACACCCCCACTGTCCTCAGTAATATTAACACACTGACAGAGAACACAGATTAATATTAACACACTCACTGACACACTGTGTATATCATGACCCACAGTCAGATACACCCTGTGAAGTGTAAAACACCCCCACTGTCCTCAGGAATATTAACACACTGACAGAGAACACAGATTAATATTAACACACTCACTGACACACTGTGTATATCATGACCCATAGTCAGATAAACCCTGTGAAGTGTAAAACATCCCCACTGTCCTCAGCAATATTAACACACTGACAGAGAACACAGATTAATATTAACACACTCACTGACACACTGTGTACATCATGACCCACAATCAGATACACCCTCTGAAGTGTAAAACACCCCACTGTCCTCAGGAATATTAACACACTGACAGAGAACACAGATTAATATTAACACTCTCACTGACACACTGTGTATATCATGACCAACAGTCAGATACACCCTGTGAAGTGTAAAACACCCCCACTGTCCTCAGTAATATTAACACACTGACAGAGAACACAGATTAATATTAACACACTCACTGACACACTGTGTACATCATGACCCACAGTCAGATAAACCCTGTGAAGTGTAAAACATCCCACTGTCCTCAGTAATATTAACACATTGACAGAGAACACAGATTAATATTAACACACTCACTGACACACTGTGTACATCATGACCCACAGTTAGATACACCCTGTGAAGTGTAAAACACCCCCACTGCCCTCAGTAATATTAACACCTGACAGAGAACACAGATTAATATTAACACACTCACTGACACACTGTGTATATCATGACCCACAGTCAGATACACTCTGTGAAGTGTAAAACACCCCCACTGTCCTCAGTAATATTAACACACTGACAGAGAACACAGATTAATATTAACACACTCACTGACACACTGTGTATATCATGACCCACAGTCAGATAAACCCTGTGAAGTGTAAAACACCCCCACTGTCCTCAGGAATATTAACACACTGACAGAGAATACAGATTAATATTAACACACTCACTGACACACTGTGTGTATCATGACCCACAGTCAGATAAACCCTGTGAAGTGTAAAACACCCCCACTGTCCTCAGTAATATTAACACACTGACAGAGAACACAGATTAATATTAACACACTCACTGACACACTGTGTATTTCATGACCCACTGTCAGATACACCCGGTGAAGTGTAAAACACCCCCACTGTCCTCAGTAATATTAAAACACTGACAGAGAACACAGATTAATATTAACACACTCACTGACACACTGTGTATATCATGACCCACAGTCAGATACACCCTGTGAAGTGTAAAACACCCCCACTGTCCTCAGTAATATTAACACACTGACAGAGAACACAGATTAATATTAACACACTCACTGACACACTGTGTATTTCATGACCCACTGTCAGATACACCCGGTGAAGTGTAAAACACCCCCACTGTCCTCAGTAATATTAAAACACTGACAGAGAACACAGATTAATATTAACACACTCACTGACACACTGTGTATATCATGACCCACAGTCAGATACACCCTGTGAAGTGTAAAACACCCCCACTGTCCTCAGTAATATTAACACACTGACAGAGAACACAGATTAATATTAACACACTCACTGACACACTGTGTATACCATGACTCACAGTCAGATAAACCCTGTGAAGTGTAAAACACCCCCACTGTCCTCAGTAATATTAACACACTGACAGAGAACACAGATTAATATTAACACACTCACTGACACACTGTGTATATCATGACCCACAGTCAGATACACCCTGTGAAGTGTAAAACACCCCCACTGTCCTCAGGAATATTAACACACTGACAGAGAACACAGATTAATATTAACACACTCACTGACACACTGTGTACATCATGACCCACAGTCAGATACACCCTGTGAAGTGTAAAACACCCCCACTGTCCTCAGTAATATTAACACACTGACAGAGAACACAGATTAATATTAACACACTCACTGACACACTGTGTATATCATGACCCACAGTCAGATGCACCCTGTGAAGTGTAAAACACCCCCACTGTCCTCAGGAATATTAACACACTGACAGAGAACACAGATTAATATTAACACACTCACTGACACACTGTGTACATCATGACCCACAGTCAGATACACCCTGTGAAGTGTAAAACACCCCCACTGTCCTCAGTAATATTAACACACTGACAGAGAACACAGATTAATATTAACACACTCACTGACACACTGTGTATATCATGACCCACAGTCAGATACACCCTGTGAAGTGTAAAACACCCCCACTGTCCTCAGGAATATTAACACACTGACAGAGAACACAGATTAATATTAACACACTCACTGACACACTGTGTGTATCATGACCCACAGTCAGATAAACCCTGTGAAGTGTAAAACACCCCCACTGTCCTCAGGAATATGAACACACTGACAGAGAACACAGATTAATATTAACACACTCACTGACACACTGTGTATATCATGACCCACAGTCAGATACACCCTGTGAAGTGTAAAACATCCCCACTGTCCTCAGTAATATTAACACACTGACAGAGAACACAGATTAATATTAACACACTCACTGACACACTGTGTACATCATGACCAACAGTCAGATACACCCTGTGAAGTGTAAAACACCCCCACTGTCCTCAGGAATATTAACACACTGACAGAGTACACAGATTAATATTAACACACTCACTGACACACTGTGTACATCATGACCCACAGTCAGGTACACCCTGTGAAGTGTAAAACACCCCCACTGTCCTCAGGAATATTAACACACTGACAGAGTACACAGATTAATATTAACACACTCACTGACACACTGTGTATATCATGACCCACAGTCAGATACACCCTGTGAAGTGTAAAACACCCCCTCTGTCCTCAGTAATATTAACACAATGACAGAGAACACAGATTAATATTAACACACTCACTGACACACTGTGTATATCATGACCCACAGTCAGATACACCCTGTGAAGTGTAAAACATCCCCACTGTCCTCAGTAATATTAACACACTGACAGAGAACACAGATTAATATTAACACACTCACTGACACACTGTGTATATCATGACCCACAGTCAGATACACCCTGTGAAGTGTAAAACACCCCCACTGTCCTCAGCAATATTAACACACTGACAGAGAACTCAGATTAATATTAACACACTCACTGACACACTGTGTACATCATGACCCACAGTCAGATACACCCTGTGATGTGTAAAACACCCCCACTGTCCTCGGTAATATTAACACACTGACAGAGAACACAGATTAATATTAACACACTCACTGACACACTGTGTACATCATGACCCACAGTCAGATACACCCTGTGAAGTGTAAAACACCCCCACTGTCCTCAGGAATATTAACACACTGACAGAGAACACAGATTAATATTAACACACTCACTGACACACTGAGTATATCATGACCCACAGTCAGATACACCCTGTGAAGTGTAAAACACCCCTACTGTCCTCAGGAATATTAACACACTGACAGAGAACACAGATTAATATTAACACACTCACTGACACACTCTGTATATCATGACCCACAGTCAGATACACCCTGTGAAGTGTAAAACACCCCCACTGTCCTCAGTATTATTAACACACTGACAGAGAACACAGATTAATATTAACACACTCACTGACACACTGTGTATATCATGACCCACAGTCAGATACACCCTGTGAAGTGTAAAACACCCCCACTGTCCTCAGGAATATTAACACACTGACAGAGAACACAGATTAATATTAACACACTCACTGACACACTGTGTTCATCATGACCCACAGTCAGATACACCCTGTGAAGTGTAAAACACCCCCACTGTCCTCAGTAATATTAACACACTGACAGAGAACACAGATTAATATTAACACACTCACTGACACACTGTGTATATCATGACCCACAGTCAGATGCACCCTGTGAAGTGTAAAACACCCCCACTGTCCTCAGGAATATTAACATACTGACAGAGTACACAGATTAATATTAACACACTCACTGACACACTGTGTACATCATGACCCACAGTCAGATACACCCTGTGAAGTGTAAAACACCCCCACTGTCCTCAGTAATATTAACACACTGACAGAGAACACAGATTAATATTAACACACTCACTGACACACTGTGTACATCATGACCCAGAGTCAGATACACCCTGTGAAGTGTAAAACACCCCCACTGTCCTCAGTAATATTAACACACTGACAGAGAACACAGATTAATATTAACACACTCACTGACACACTGTGTATATCATGACCCACAGTCAGATACACCCTGTGAAGTGTAAAACACCCCCACTGTCCTCAGGAATATTAACACACTGACAGAGAACACAGATTAATATTAACACACTCACTGACACACTGTGTGTATCATGACCCACAGTCAGATAAACCCTGTGAAGTGTAAAACACCCCCACTGTCCTCAGGAATATGAACACACTGACAGAGAACACAGATTAATATTAACACACTCACTGACACACTGTGTATATCATGACCCACAGTCAGATACACCCTGTGAAGTGTAAAACATCCCCACTGTCCTCAGTAATATTAACACACTGACAGAGAACACAGATTAATATTAACACACTCACTGACACACTGTGTATATCATGACCCACAGTCAGATACACCCTGTGAAGTGTAAAACACCCCCACTGTCCTCAGTAATATTAACACACTGACAGAGAACACAGATTAATATTAACACACTCACTGACACACTGTGTATATCATGACCCACAGTCAGATACACCCTGTGAAGTGTAAAACATCCCCACTGTCCTCAGTAATATTAACACACTGACAGAGAACACAGATTAATATTAACACACTCACTGACACACTGTGTACATCATGACCAACAGTCAGATACACCCTGTGAAGTGTAAAACATCCCCACTGTCCTCAGTAATATTAACACACTGACAGAGAACACAGATTAATATTAACACACTCACTGACACACTGTGTATATCATGACCCACAGTCAGATACACCCTGTGATGTGTAAAACACCCCCACTGTCCTCAGTAATATTAACACACTGACAGAGAACACAGATTAATATTAACACACTCACTGACACACTGTGTATATCATGACCCACAGTCAGATAAACCCTGTGAAGTGTAAAACACCCCCACTGTCCTCAGTAATATTAACACACTGACAGAGAACACAGATTAATATTAACACACTCACTGACACACTGTGTATATCATGACCCACAGTCAGATACACCCTGTGAAGTGTAAAACACCCCAACTGTCCTCAGGAATATTAACACACTGACAGAGAACACAGATTAATATTAACACACTCACTGACACACTGTGTATATCATGACCCACAGTCAGATACACCCTGTGAAGTGTAAAACACCCCCACTGTCCTCAGTAATATTAACACACTGACAGAGAACACAGATTAATATTAACACACTCACTGACACACTGTGTACATCATGACCCACAGTCAGATAAACCCTGTGAAGTGTAAAACATCCCACTGTCCTCAGTAATATTAACACATTGACAGAGAACACAGATTAATATTAACACACTCACTGACACACTGTGTACATCATGACCCACAGTTAGATACACCCTGTGAAGTGTAAAACACCCCCACTGCCCTCAGTAATATTAACACCTGACAGAGAACACAGATTAATATTAACACACTCACTGACACACTGTGTATATCATGACCCACAGTCAGATACACTCTGTGAAGTGTAAAACACCCCCACTGTCCTCAGTAATATTAACACACTGACAGAGAACACAGATTAATATTAACACACTCACTGACACACTGTGTATATCATGACCCACAGTCAGATAAACCCTGTGAAGTGTAAAACACCCCCACTGTCCTCAGGAATATTAACACACTGACAGAGAATACAGATTAATATTAACACACTCACTGACACACTGTGTGTATCATGACCCACAGTCAGATAAACCCTGTGAAGTGTAAAACACCCCCACTGTCCTCAGTAATATTAACACACTGACAGAGAACACAGATTAATATTAACACACTCACTGACACACTGTGTATTTCATGACCCACTGTCAGATACACCCGGTGAAGTGTAAAACACCCCCACTGTCCTCAGTAATATTAAAACACTGACAGAGAACACAGATTAATATTAACACACTCACTGACACACTGTGTATATCATGACCCACAGTCAGATACACCCTGTGAAGTGTAAAACACCCCCACTGTCCTCAGTAATATTAACACACTGACAGAGAACACAGATTAATATTAACACACTCACTGACACACTGTGTATTTCATGACCCACTGTCAGATACACCCGGTGAAGTGTAAAACACCCCCACTGTCCTCAGTAATATTAAAACACTGACAGAGAACACAGATTAATATTAACACACTCACTGACACACTGTGTATATCATGACCCACAGTCAGATACACCCTGTGAAGTGTAAAACACCCCCACTGTCCTCAGTAATATTAACACACTGACAGAGAACACAGATTAATATTAACACACTCACTGACACACTGTGTATACCATGACTCACAGACAGATAAACCCTGTGAAGTGTAAAACACCCCCACTGTCCTCAGTAATATTAACACACTGACAGAGAACACAGATTAATATTAACACACTCACTGACACACTGTGTATATCATGACCCACAGTCAGATACACCCTGTGAAGTGTAAAACACCCCCACTGTCCTCAGGAATATTAACACACTGACAGAGAACACAGATTAATATTAACACACTCACTGACACACTGTGTACATCATGACCCACAGTCAGATACACCCTGTGAAGTGTAAAACACCCCCACTGTCCTCAGTAATATTAACACACTGACAGAGAACACAGATTAATATTAACACACTCACTGACACACTGTGTACATCATGACCCACAGTCAGATACACCCTGTGAAGTGTAAAACACCCCCACTGTCCTCAGTAATATTAACACACTGACAGAGAACACAGATTAATATTAACACACTCACTGACACACTGTGTATATCATGACCCACAGTCAGATACACCCTGTGAAGTGTAAAACACCCCCACTGTCCTCAGGAATATTAACACACTGACAGAGAACACAGATTAATATTAACACACTCACTGACACACTGTGTGTATCATGACCCACAGTCAGATAAACCCTGTGAAGTGTAAAACACCCCCACTGTCCTCAGGAATATGAACACACTGACAGAGAACACAGATTAATATTAACACACTCACTGACACACTGTGTATATCATGACCCACAGTCAGATACACCCTGTGAAGTGTAAAACATCCCCACTGTCCTCAGTAATATTAACACACTGACAGAGAACACAGATTAATATTAACACACTCACTGACACACTGTGTACATCATGACCAACAGTCAGATACACCCTGTGAAGTGTAAAACACCCCCACTGTCCTCAGGAATATTAACACACTGACAGAGTACACAGATTAATATTAACACACTCACTGACACACTGTGTACATCATGACCCACAGTCAGGTACACCCTGTGAAGTGTAAAACACCCCCACTGTCCTCAGGAATATTAACACACTGACAGAGTACACAGATTAATATTAACACACTCACTGACACACTGTGTATATCATGACCCACAGTCAGATACACCCTGTGAAGTGTAAAACACCCCCTCTGTCCTCAGTAATATTAACACAATGACAGAGAACACAGATTAATATTAACACACTCACTGACACACTGTGTATATCATGACCCACAGTCAGATACACCCTGTGAAGTGTAAAACATCCCCACTGTCCTCAGTAATATTAACACACTGACAGAGAACACAGATTAATATTAACACACTCACTGACACACTGTGTATATCATGACCCACAGTCAGATACACCCTGTGAAGTGTAAAACACCCCCACTGTCCTCAGCAATATTAACACACTGACAGAGAACTCAGATTAATATTAACACACTCACTGACACACTGTGTACATCATGACCCACAGTCAGATACACCCTGTGATGTGTAAAACACCCCCACTGTCCTCGGTAATATTAACACACTGACAGAGAACACAGATTAATATTAACACACTCACTGACACACTGTGTACATCATGACCCACAGTCAGATACACCCTGTGAAGTGTAAAACACCCCCACTGTCCTCAGGAATATTAACACACTGACAGAGAACACAGATTAATATTAACACACTCACTGACACACTGAGTATATCATGACCCACAGTCAGATACACCCTGTGAAGTGTAAAACACCCCTACTGTCCTCAGGAATATTAACACACTGACAGAGAACACAGATTAATATTAACACACTCACTGACACACTCTGTATATCATGACCCACAGTCAGATACACCCTGTGAAGTGTAAAACACCCCCACTGTCCTCAGTATTATTAACACACTGACAGAGAACACAGATTAATATTAACACACTCACTGACACACTGTGTATATCATGACCCACAGTCAGATACACCCTGTGAAGTGTAAAACACCCCCACTGTCCTCAGGAATATTAACACACTGACAGAGAACACAGATTAATATTAACACACTCACTGACACACTGTGTTCATCATGACCCACAGTCAGATACACCCTGTGAAGTGTAAAACACCCCCACTGTCCTCAGTAATATTAACACACTGACAGAGAACACAGATTAATATTAGCACACTCACTGACACACTGTGTATAACATGACCCACAGTCAGATACACCCTGTGAAGTGTAAAACACCCCCACTGTCCTCAGTAATATTAACACACTGACAGAGAACACAGATTAATATTAACACACTCACTGACACACTGTGTATATCATGACCCACAGTCAGATAAACCCTGTGAAGTGTAAAACACCCCCACTGTCCTCAGTAATATTAACACCTGACAGAGAACACAGATTAATATTAACACACTCACTGACACACTGTGTATATCATGACCCACAGTCAGATACACCCTGTGAAGTGTAAAACACCCCCACTGTCCTCAGTAATATTTACACACTGACAGAGTACACAGATTAATATTAACACACTGACTGACACACTGTGTATATCATGACCCACAGTCAGATACACCCTGTGAAGTGTAAAACACCCCCACTGTCCTCAGTAATATTAACACCTGACAGAGAACACAGATTAATATTAACACACTCACTGACACACTGTGTATATCATGACCCACAGTCAGATACACCCTGTGAAGTGTAAAACACCCCCACTGTCCTCAGGAATATTAACACACTGACAGAGAACACAGATTAATATTAACACACTCACCGACACACTGTGTATATCATGACCCACAGTCAGATACACCCTGTGAAGTGTAAAACACCCCCACTGTCCTCAGGAATATTAACACACTGACAGAGAACACAGATTAATATTAACACACTCACTGACACACTGTGTACATCATGACCCAGAGTCAGATACACCCTGTGAAGTGTAAAACACCCCCACTGTCCTCAGGAATATTAACACACTGACAGAGAACACAGATTAATATTAACACACTCACTGACACACTGTGTATATCATGACCCAGAGTCAGATACACCCTGTGAAGTGTAAAACATCCCCACTGTCCTCAGTAATATTAACACACTGACAGAGAACACAGATTAATATTAACACACTCACTGACACACTGTGTATATCATGACCCACAGTCAGATACACCCTGTGAAGTGTAAAACATCCCCACTGTCCTCAGTAATATTAACACACCGACAGAGAACACAGATTAATATTAACACACTCACTGACACACTGTGTATATCATGACCCACAGTCAGATACACCCGGTGAAGTGTAAAACACCCCCACTGTCCTCAGTAATATTAACACACTGACAGAGAACACAGATTAATAGTAACACACTCACTGACACACTGTGTATATCATGACCCACAGTCAGATACACCCTGTGAAGAGTAAAACATCCCCACTGTCCTCAGTAATATTAACACACTGACAGAGAACACAGATTAATATTAACACACTCACTGACACACTGTGTATATCATGACCCAGAGTCAGATACACCCTGTGAAGTGTAAAACATCCCCACTGTCCTCAGTAATATTAACACACTGACAGAGAACACAGATTAATATTAACACACTCACTGACACACTGTGTATATCATGACCCACAGTCAGATACACCCTGTGAAGTGTAAAACATCCCCACTGTCCTCAGTAATATTAACACACCGACAGAGAACACAGATTAATATTAACACACTCACTGACACACTGTGTATATCATGACCCACAGTCAGATACACCCGGTGAAGTGTAAAACACCCCCACTGTCCTCAGTAATATTAACACACTGACAGAGAACACAGATTAATATTAACACACTCACTGACACACTGTGTATATCATGACCCACAGTCAGATACACCCTGTGAAGAGTAAAACATCCCCACTGTCCTCAGTAATATTAACACACTGACAGAGAACACAGATTAATATTAACACACTCACTGACACACTGTGTATATCATGACCCACAGTCAGATACACCCTGTGAAGTGTAAAACACCCCCACTGTCCTCAGTAATATTAACACACTGACAGAGAACACAGATTAATATTAACACACTCACTGAAACACTGTGTAAATCATGACCCACAGTCAGATACACCCTGTGAAGTGTAAAACATCCCCACTGTCCTCAGTAATATTAACACACTGACAGAGAACACAGATTAATATTAACACACTCACTGACACACTTTGTACATCATGACCCATAGTCAGATACACCCTGTGAAGTGTAAAACACCCCCACTGTCCTCAGGAATATTAACACACTGACAGAGAACACAGATTAATATTAACACACTCACTGACACACTGTGTATATCATGACCCACAGTCAGATAAACCCTGTGAAGTGTAAAACACCCCCACTGTCCTCAGTAATATTAACACACTGACAGAGAACACAGATTAATATTAACACACTCACTGACACACTGTGTACATCATGACCCACAGTCAGATACACCCTGTGAAGTGTAAAACACCCCAACTGTCCTCAGTAATATTAACACACTGACAGAGAACACAGATTAATATTAACACACTCACTGACACACTGTGTATATCATGACCCACAATCAGATACACCCTCTGAAGTGTAAAACACCCCACTGTCCTCAGGAATATTAACACACTGACAGAGAACACAGATTAATATTAACACTCTCACTGACACACTGTGTATATCATGACCCACAGTCAGATACACCCTGTGAAGTGTAAAACACCCCCACTGTCCTCAGTAATATTAACACACTGACAGAGAACACAGATTAATATTAACACACTCAATGACACACTGTGTACATCATGACCCACTGTCAGATAAACCCTGTGAAGTGTAAAACATCCCCACTGTCCTCAGTAATATTAACACACTGACAGAGGACACAGATTAATATTAACACACTCACTGACACACTGTGTATATCATGACCCACAGTCAGATACACCCTGTGAAGTGTAAAACACCCCCACTGTCCTCAGGAATATTAACACACTGACAGAGAACACAGATTAATATTAACACACTCACTGACACACTGTGTATATCATGACCCAGAGTCAGATACACCCTGTGAAGTGTAAAACATCCCCACTGTCCTCAGGAATATTAACACACTGACAGAGAACACAGATTAATATTAACACACTCACTGACACACTGTGTATATCATGACCCACAGTCAGATACACCCTGTGAAGTGTAAAACACCCCCACTGTCCTCAGTAATATTAACACATTGACAGAGAACACAGATTAATATTAACACACTCACTGACACACTGTGTACATCATGACCCACAGTTAGATACACCCTGTGAAGTGTAAAACACCCCCACTGCCCTCAGTAATATTAACACCTGACAGAGAACACAGATTAATATTAACACACTCACTGACACACTGTGTATATCATGACCCACAGTCAGATACACTCTGTGAAGTGTGAAACACCCCCACTGTCCTCAGTAATATTAACACACTGACAGAGAACACAGATTAATATTAACACACTCACTGACACACTGAGTATATCATGACCCACAGTCAGATAAACCCTGTGAAGTGTAAAACACCCCCACTATCCTCAGGAATATTAACACACTGACAGAGAATACAGATTAATATTAACACACTCACTGACACACTGTGTGTATCATGACCCACAGTCAGATAAACCCTGTGAAGTGTAAAACACCCCCACTGTCCTCAGGAATATTAACACACTGACAGAGAACACAGATTAATATTCACACACTCACTGACACACTGTGTATATCATGACCCACAGTCAGATACACCCTGTGAAGTGTAAAACACCCCCACTGTCCTCAGGAATATTAACACACTGACAGAGAACACAGATTAATATTAACACACTCACTGACACACTGTGTACATCATGACCCACAGTCAGATACACCCTGTGAAGTGTAAAACACCCCCACTGTCCTCAGGAATATTAACACACTGACAGAGAACACAGATTAATATTAACACACTCACTGACACACTGTGTATATCATGACCCACAGTCAGATACACCCTGTGAAGTGTAAAACACCCCCACTGTCCTCAGTAATATTAACACACTGACAGAGAACACAGATTAATATTAACACACTCACTGACACACTGTGTATATCATGACCCACAGTCAGATACACCCTGTGAAGTGTAAAACACCCCCACTGTCCTCAGGAATATTAACACACTGACAGAGAACACAGATTAATATTAACACACTCACTGACACACTGTGTATATCATGACCCACAGTCAGATGCACCCTGTGAAGTGTAAAACACCCCCACTGTCCTCAGGAATATTAACACACTGACAGAGAACACAGATTAATATTAACACACTCACTGACACACTGTGTACATCATGACCCAGAGTCAGATACACCCTGTGAAGTGTAAAACACCCCCACTGTCCTCAGTAATATTAACACACTGACAGAGAACACAGATTAATATTAACACACTCACTGACACACTGTGTATATCATGACCCACAGTCAGATACACCCTGTGAAGTGTAAAACACCCCCACTGTCCTCAGGAATATTAACACACTGACAGAGAACACAGATTAATATTAACACACTCACTGACACACTGTGTGTATCATGACCCACAGTCAGATAAACCCTGTGAAGTGTAAAACACCCCCACTGTCCTCAGTAATATTAACACACTGACAGAGAACACAGATTAATATTAACACACTCACTGACACACTGTGTACATCATGACCCACAGTCAGATACACCCTGTGAAGTGTAAAACACCCCCACTGTCCTCAGGAATATGAACACACTGACAGAGAACACAGATTAATATTAACACACTCACTGACACACTGTGTATATCATGACCCACAGTCAGATACACCCTGTGAAGTGTAAAACATCCCCACTGTCCTCAGTAATATTAACACACTGACAGAGAACACAGATTAATATTAACACACTCACTGACACACTGTGTACATCATGACCAACAGTCAGATACACCCTGTGAAGTGTAAAACACCCCCACTGTCCTCTGTAATATTAACACACTGACAGAGAACACAGATTAATATTAACACACTCACTGACACACTGTGTATATCATGACCCACAGTCAGATACACCCTGTGAAGTGTAAAACACCCCCACTGTCCTCAGCAATATTAACACACTGACAGAGAACTCAGATTAATATTAACACACTCACTGACACACTGTGTACATCATGACCCACAGTCAGATACACCCTGTGAAGTGTAAAACACCCCCACTGTCCTCAGGAATATTAACACACTGACAGAGAACACAGATTAATATTAACACACTCACTGACACACTGTGTATATCATGACCCACAGTCAGATACACCCTGTGAAGTGTAAAACACCCCTACTGTCCTCAGGAATATTAACACACTGACAGAGAACACAGATTAATATTAACACACTCACTGACACACTCTGTATATCATGACCCACAGTCAGATACACCCTGTGAAGTGTAAAACACCCCCACTGTCCTCAGTATTATTAACACACTGACAGAGAACACAGATTAATATTAACACACTCACTGACACACTGTGTATATCATGACCCACAGTCAGATACACCCTGTGAAGTGTAAAACACCCCCACTGTCCTCAGGAATATTAACACACTGACAGAGAACACAGATTAATATTAACACACTCACTGACACACTGTGTTCATCATGACCCACAGTCAGATACACCCTGTGAAGTGTAAAACACCCCCACTGTCCTCAGTAATATTAACACACTGACAGAGAACACAGATTAATATTAACACACTCACTGACACACTGTGTATAACATGACCCACAGTCAGATACACCCTGTGAAGTGTAAAACACCCCCACTGTCCTCACTAATATTAACACCTGACAGAGAACACAGATTAATATTAACACACTCACTGACACACTGTGTATATCATGACCCACAGTCAGATACACCCTGTGAAGTGTAAAACACCCCCACTGTCCTCAGTAATATTTACACACTGACAGAGAACACAGATTAATATTAACACACTGACTGACACACTGTGTATATCATGACCCACAGTCAGATACACCCTGTGAAGTGTAAAACACCCCCACTGTCCTCAGTAATATTAACACCTGACAGAGAACACAGATTAATATTAACACACTCACTGACACACTGTGTATATCATGACCCACAGTCAGATACACCCTGTGAAGTGTAAAACACCCCCACTGTCCTCAGGAATATTAACACACTGACAGAGAACACAGATTAATATTAACACACTCACCGACACACTGTGTATATCATGACCCACAGTCAGATACACCCTGTGAAGTGTAAAACACCCCCACTGTCCTCAGGAATATTAACACACTGACAGAGAACACAGATTAATATTAACACACTCACTGACACACTGTGTACATCATGACCCAGAGTCAGATACACCCTGTGAAGTGTAAAACACCCCCACTGTCCTCAGGAATATTAACACACTGACAGAGAACACAGATTAATATTAACACACTCACTGACACACTGTGTATATCATGACCCAGAGTCAGATACACCCTGTGAAGTGTAAAACATCCCCACTGTCCTCAGTAATATTAACACACTGACAGAGAACACAGATTAATATTAACACACTCACTGACACACTGTGTATATCATGACCCACAGTCAGATACACCCTGTGAAGTGTAAAACATCCCCACTGTCCTCAGTAATATTAACACACCGACAGAGAACACAGATTAATATTAACACACTCACTGACACACTGTGTATATCATGACCCACAGTCAGATACACCCTGTGAAGAGTAAAACATCCCCACTGTCCTCAGTAATATTAACACACTGACAGAGAACACAGATTAATATTAACACACTCACTGACACACTGTGTATATCATGACCCACAGTCAGATACACCCTGTGAAGTGTAAAACACCCCCACTGTCCTCAGTAATATTAACACACTGACAGAGAACACAGATTAATATTAACACACTCACTGACACACTGTGTATATCATGACCCACAGTCAGATACACCCTGTGAAGTGTAAAACATCCCCACTGTCCTCAGTAATATTAACACACTGACAGAGAACACAGATTAATATTAACACACTCACTGACACACTGTGTATATCATGACCCACAGTCAGATGCACCCTGTGAAGTGTAAAACACCCCCACTGTCCTCAGTAATATTAACACCTGACAGAGAACACAGATTAATATTAACACACTCACTGACACACTGTGTATATCATGACCCACAGTCAGATACACCCTGTGAAGTGTAAAACACCCCCACTGTCCTCAGTAATATTAACACACTGACAGAGAACACAGATTAATATTAACACACTCACTGACACACTGTGTATATCATGACCCACAGTCAGATACACCCTGTGAAGTGTAAAACATTCCCACTGTCCTCAGTAATATTAGCTCACTGACAGAGAACACAGATTAATATTAACACACTCACTGACACACTGTGTATATCATGACCCACAGTCAGATACACCCTGTGAAGTGTAAAACACCCCCACTGTCCTCAGTAATATTAACACACTGACAGAGAACACAGATTAATATTAACACACTCACTGACACACTGTGTATATCATGACCCACTGTCAGATACACCCTGTGAAGTGTAAAACACCCCCACTGTCCTCAGGAATATTAACACACTGACAGAGAACACAGATTAATATTAACACACTCACTGACACACTGTGTGTATCATGACCCACAGTCAGATAAACCCTGTGAAGTGTAAAACACCCCCACTGTCCTCAGGAATATGAACACACTGACAGAGAACACAGATTAATATTAACACACTCACTGACACACTGTGTATATCATGACCCACAGTCAGATACACCCTGTGAAGTGTAAAACATCCCCACTGTCCTCAGTAATATTAACACACTGACAGAGAACACAGATTAATATTAACACACTCACTGACACACTGTGTACATCATGACCAACAGTCAGATACACCCTGTGAAGTGTAAAACACCCCCACTGTCCTCTGTAATATTATCACACTGACAGAGAACACAGATTAATATTAACACACTCACTGACACACTGTGTATATCATGACCCACAGTCAGATACACCCTGTGAAGTGTAAAACACCCCCACTGTCCTCAGCAATATTATCACACTGACAGAGAACACAGATTAATATTAACACACTCACTGACACACTGTGCATATCATGACCCACAGTCAGATACACCCTGTGAAGTGTAAAACACCCCCACTGTCCTCAGCAATATTAACACACTGACAGAGAACACAGATTAATATTAACACACTCACTGACACACTGTGTATATCATGACCCACAGTCAGATACACCCTGTGAAGTGTAAAACACCCCCACTGTCCTCAGGAATATTAACACACTGACAGAGAACACAGATTAATATTAACACACTCACTGACACACTGTGTATATCATGACCCACAGTCAGATACACCCGGTGAAGTGTAAAACACCCCCACTGTCCTCAGTAATATTAACACACTGACAGAGAACACAGATTAATATTAACACACTCACTGACACACTGTGTACATCATGACCCACAGTCAGATACACCCTGTGAAGTGTAAAACACCCCCACTGTCCTCAGTAATATTAACACACTGACAGAGAACACAGATTAATATTAACACACTCACTGACACACTGTGTACATCATGACCCACAGTCAGATACACCCTGTGAAGTGTAAAACACCCCCACTGTCCTCAGGAATATTAACACACTGACAGAGAACACAGATTAATATTAACACACTCACTGACACACTGTGTATATCATGACCCACAGTCAGATACACCCTGTGAAGTGTAAAACACCCCCACTGTCCTCAGGAATATTAACACACTGACAGAGAACACAGATTAATATTAACACACTCACTGACACACTCTGTATATCATGACCCACAGTCAGATACACCCTGTGAAGTGTAAAACACCCCCACTGTCCTCAGTATTATTAACACACTGACAGAGAACACAGATTAATATTAACACACTCACTGACACACTGTGTATATCATGACCCACAGTCAGATACACCCTGTGAAGTGTAAAACACCCCCACTGTCCTCAGTAATATTAACACCTGACAGAGAACACAGATTAATATTAACACACTCACTGACACACTGTGTATATCATGACCCACAGTCAGATACACCCTGTGAAGTGTAAAACACCCCCACTGTCCTCAGGAATATTAACACACTGACAGAGAACACAGATTAATATTAACACACTCACTGACACACTGTGTACATCATGACCCACAGTCAGATAAACCCTGTGAAGTGTAAAACACCCCCAATGTCCTCAGCAATATTAACACACTGACAGAGAACACAGATTAATATTAACACACTCACTGACACACTGTGTATATCATGACCCACAGTCAGATACACCCTGTGAAGTGTAAAACACCCCCACTGTCCTCAGGAATATTAACACACTGACAGAGAACACAGATTAATATTAACACACTCACCGACACACTGTGTATATCATGACCCACAGTCAGATACACCCTGTGAAGTGTAAAACACCCCCACTGTCCTCAGGAATATTAACACACTGACAGAGAACACAGATTAATATTAACACACTCACCGACACACTGTGTATATCATGACCCAGAGTCAGATACACCCTGTGAAGTGTAAAACACCCCCACTGTCCTCAGGAATATTAACACACTGACAGAGAACACAGATTAATATTAACACACTCACCGACACACTGTGTATATCATGACCCACAGTCAGATACACCCTGTGAAGTGTAAAACATCCCCACTGTCCTCAGTAATATTAACACACTGACAGAGAACACAGATTAATATTAACACACTCACTGACACACTGTGTATATCATGACCCACAGTCAGATACACCCGGTGAAGTGTAAAACACCCCCACTGTCCTCAGTAATATTAACACACTGACAGAGAACACAGATTAATATTAACACACTCACTGACACACTGTGTATATCATGACCCACAGTCAGATACACCCGGTGAAGTGTAAAACACCCCCACTGTCCTCAGTAATATTAACACACTGACAGAGAACACAGATTAATATTAACACACTCACTGACACACTGTGTATATCATGACCCACAGTCAGATACACCCTGTGAAGTGTAAAACATCCCCACTGTCCTCAGTAATATTAACACACTGACAGAGAACGCAGATTAATATTAACACACTCACTGACACACTGTGTATATCATGACCCACAGTCAGATACACCCTGTGAAGTGTAAAACACCCCCACTGTCCTCAGTAATATTAACACACTGACAGAGAACACAGATTAATATTAACACACTCACTGACACACTGTGTATATCATGACCCACAGTCAGATGCACCCTGCGAAGTGTAAAACACCCCCACTGTCCTCAGTAATATTAACACCTGACAGAGAACACAGATTAATATTAACACACTCACTGACACACTGTGTATATCATGACCCACAGTCAGATACACCCTGTGAAGTGTAAAACACCCCCACTATCCTCAGTAATATTAACACACTGACAGAGAACACAGATTAATATTAACACACTCACTGACACACTGTGTATATCATGACCCACAGTCAGATACACCCTGTGAAGTGTAAAACATTCCCACTGTCCTCAGTAATATTAGCACACTGACAGAGAACACAGATTAATATTAACACACTCACTGACACACTGTGTATATCATGACCCACAGTCAGATACACCCTGTGAAGTGTAAAACACCCCCACTGTCCTCAGGAATATTAACACACTGATAGAGAACACAGATTAATATTAACACATTCACTGACACACTGTGTATATCATGACCCACAGTCAGATACACCCTGTGAAGTGTAAAACACCCCCACTGTCCTCAGTAATATTAACACACTGACAGAGAACACAGATTAATATTGACACACTCACTGACACACTGTGTATATCATGACCCACAGTCAGATACACCCTGTGAAGTGTAAAACACCCCCACTGTCCTCAGTAATATTAACACACTGACAGAGAACACAGATTAATATTGACACACTCACTGACACACTGTGTATATCATGACCCACAGTCAGATACACCCTGTGAAGTGTAAAACACCCCCACTGTCCTCAGTAATATTAACACACTGACAGAGAACACAGATTAATATTAACACACTCACTGACACACTGTGTATATCATGACCCACAGTTAGATACACCCTGTGAAGTGTAAAACACCCCCACTGTCCTCAGGAATATTAACACACTGACAGAGAACACAGATTAATATTAACACACTCACTGACACACTGTGTATATCATGACCCACAGTCAGATAAACCCTGTGAAGTGTAAAACACCCCCACTGTCCTCAGGAATATTAACACACTGACAGAGAACACAGATTAATATTAACACACTCACTGACACACTGTGTATATCATGACCCACAGTCAGATAAACCCTGTGAAGTGTAAAACACCCCCACTGTCCTCAGGAATATTAACACACTGACAGAGAACACAGATTAATATTAACACACTCACTGACACACTGTGTACATCATGACCCACTGTCAGATACACCCTGTGAAGTGTAAAACACCCCCACTGTCCTCAGTAATATTAACACATTGACAGAGAACACAGATTAATATTAACACACTCACTGACACACTGTGTACATCATGACCCACAGTCAGATAAACCCTGTGAAGTGTAAAACATCCCACTGTCCTCAGTAATATTAACACATTGACAGAGAACACAGATTAATATTAACACACTCACTGACACACTGTGTACATCATGACCCACAGTCAGATACACCCTGTGAAGTGTAAAACACCCCCACTGTCCTCAGTAATATTAACACCCTGACAGAGAACACAGATTAATATTAACACACTCACTGACACACTGTGTATATCATGACCCACAGTCAGATACACCCTGTGAAGTGTAAAACACCCCCACTGTCCTCAGTAATATTAACACACTGACAGAGAACACAGATTAATATTAACACACTCACTGACACACTGTGTATATCATGACCCACAGTCAGATACATCCTGTGAAGTGTAAAACATCCCCACTGTCCTCAGTAATATTAACACACTGACAGAGAACACAGATTAATATTAACACACTCACTGACACACTGTGTATATCATGACCCACAGTCAGACACACCCTGTGAAGTGTAAAACACCCCCACTGTCCTCGGTAATATTAACACCTGACAGAGAACACAGATTAATATTAACACACTCACTGACACACTGTGTATATCATGACCCACAGTCAGATACACCCTCTGAAGTGTAAAACACCCCTACTGTCCTCAGGAATATTAACACACTGACAGAGAACACAGATTAATATTAACACACTCACTGACACACTGTGTATATCATGACCCACAGTCAGATACACCCTGTGAAGTGTAAAACACCCCCACTGTCCTCAGTAATATTAACACACTGACAGAGTACACAGATTAATATTAACACACTCACTGACACACTGTGACATCATGACCCACAGTCAGATACACCCTGTGAAGTGTAAAACACCCCCACTGTCCTCAGTAATATTAACACACTGACAGAGAACACAGATTAATATTAACACACTCACTGACACACTGTGTATATCATGACCCACAGTCAGATACACCCTGTGAAGTGTAAAACACCCCCACTGTCCTCAGTAATATTAACACACTGACAGAGAACACAGATTAATATTAACACACTCACTGACACACTGTGTATATCATGACCCACAGTCAGATACACCCTGTGAAGTGTAAAACACCCCCACTGTCCTCAGTAATATTAACACACTGACAGAGAACACAGATTAATATTAACACACTCACTGACACACTGTGTATATCATGACCCACAGTCAGATACACCCTGTGAAGTGTAAAACATCCCCACTGTCCTCAGTAATATTAACACACTGACAGAGAACACAGATTAATATTAACACACTCACTGACACACTGTGTATATCATGACCCACAGTCAGATAAACACTGTGAAGTGTAAAACACCCCCACTGTCCTCAGGAATATTAACACACTGACAGAGAACACAGATTAATATTAACACACTCACTGACACACTGTGTACATCATGACCCACAGTCAGATACACCCTGTGAAGTGTAAAACACCCCAACTGTCCTCTGTAATATTAACACACTGACAGAGAACACAGATTAATATTAACACACTCACTGACACACTGTGTACATCATGACCCACAGTCAGATACACCCTGTGAAGTGTAAAACACCCCCACTGTCCTCAGTAATATTAACACACTGACAGAGTACACAGATTAATATTAACACACTCACTGACACACTGTGTACATCATGACCCTGTGAAGTGTAAAACACCCCCACTGTCCTCGGTAATATTAACACCTGACAGAGAACACAGATTAATATTAACACACTCACTGACACACTGTGTATATCATGACCCACAGTCAGATACACCCTGTGAAGTGTAAAACACCCCCACTGTCCTCAGGAATATTAACACACTGACAGAGAACACAGATTAATATTAACACACTCACTGACACACTGTGTATATCATGACCCACAGTCAGATAAACCCTGTGAAGTGTAAAACACCCCCACTGTCCTCAGTAATATTAACACACTGACAGAGAACACAGATTAATATTAACACACTCACTGACACACTGTGTATACCATGACTCACAGTCAGATACACCCTGTGAAGTGTAAAACACCCCCACTGTCCTCAGTAATATTAACACACTGACAGAGAAGACAGATTAATATTAACACACTCACTGACACACTGTGTATATCATGACCCACAGTCAGATACACCCTGTGAAGTGTAAAACACCCCACTGTCCTCGGTAATATTAACACCTGACAGAGAACACAGATTAATATTAACACACTCACTGACACACTGTGTATATCATGACCCACAGTCAGATACACCCTCTGAAGTGTAAAACACCCCTACTGTCCTCAGGAATATTAACACACTGACAGAGAACACAGATTAATATTAACACACTCACTGACACACTGTGTATATCATGACCCACAGTCAGATACACCCTGTGAAGTGTAAAACACCCCCACTGTCCTCAGTAATATTAACACACTGACAGAGTACACAGATTAATATTAACACACTCACTGACACACTGTGACATCATGACCCACAGTCAGATACACCCTGTGAAGTGTAAAACACCCCCACTGTCCTCAGTAATATTAACACACTGACAGAGAACACAGATTAATATTAACACACTCACTGACACACTGTGTATATCATGACCCACAGTCAGATACACCCTGTGAAGTGTAAAACACCCCCACTGTCCTCAGTAATATTAACACACTGACAGAGAACACAGATTAATATTAACACACTCACTGACACACTGTGTATATCATGACCCACAGTCAGATACACCCTGTGAAGTGTAAAACATCCCCACTGTCCTCAGTAATATTAACACACTGACAGAGAACACAGATTAATATTAACACACTCACTGACACACTGTGTATATCATGACCCACAGTCAGATAAACACTGTGAAGTGTAAAACACCCCCACTGTCCTCAGGAATATTAACACACTGACAGAGAACACAGATTAATATTAACACACTCACTGACACACTGTGTACATCATGACCCACAGTCAGATACACCCTGTGAAGTGTAAAACACCCCAACTGTCCTCAGTAATATTAACACACTGACAGAGAACACAGATTAATATTAACACACTCACTGACACACTGTGTACATCATGACCCACAGTCAGATACACCCTGTGAAGTGTAAAACACCCCCACTGTCCTCAGTAATATTAACACACTGACAGAGTACACAGATTAATATTAACACACTCACTGACACACTGTGTACATCATGACCCTGTGAAGTGTAAAACACCCCCACTGTCCTCGGTAATATTAACACCTGACAGAGAACACAGATTAATATTAACACACTCACTGACACACTGTGTATATCATGACCCACAGTCAGATACACCCTGTGAAGTGTAAAACACCCCCACTGTCCTCAGGAATATTAACACACTGACAGAGAACACAGATTAATATTAACACACTCACTGACACACTGTGTATATCATGACCCACAGTCAGATACACCCTGTGAAGTGTAAAACACCCCCACTGTCCTCAGTAATATTAACACACTGACAGAGAACACAGATTAATATTAACACACTCACTGACACACTGTGTATACCATGACTCACAGTCAGATACACCCTGTGAAGTGTAAAACACCCCCACTGTCCTCAGTAATATTAACACACTGACAGAGAACACAGATTAATATTAACACACTCACTGACACACTGTGTATATCATGACCCACAGTCAGATACACCCTGTGAAGTGTAAAACACCCCCACTGTCCTCAGTAATATTAACACACTGACAGAGAACACAGATTAATATTAACACACTCACTGACACACTGTGTATATCATGACCCACAGTCAGATACACTCTGTGAAGTGTAAAACATCCCCACTGTCCTCAGTAATATTAACACACTGACAGAGAACACAGATTAATATTAACACACTCACTGACACACTGTGTATACCATGACTCACAGTCAGATACACCCTGTGAAGTGTAAAACACCCCCACTGTCCTCAGTAATATTAACACACTGACAGAGAACACAGATTAATATTAATACACTCACTGACACACTGTGTACATCATGATCCACAGTCAGATACACCCTGTGAAGTGTAAAACACCCACACTGTCCTCAGTAATATTAACACACTGACAGAGAACACAGATTAATATTAACACACTCACTGACACACTGTGTATATCATGACCCACAGTCAGATACACCCTGTGAAGTGTAAAACACCCCCACTGTCCTCAGTAATATTAACACACTGACAGAGAACACAGATTAATATTAACACACTCACTGACACACTGTGTATATCATGACCCACAGTCAGATACACTCTGTCAAGTGTAAAACATCCCCACTGTCCTCAGTAATATTAACACACTGACAGAGAACACAGATTAATATTAACACACTCACTGACACACTGTGTATACCATGACTCACAGTCAGATACACCCTGTGAAGTGTAAAACACCCCCACTGTCCTCAGTAATATTAACACACTGACAGAGAACACAGATTAATATTAATACACTCACTGACACACTGTGTACATCATGATCCACAGTCAGATACACCCTGTGAAGTGTAAAACACCCCCACTGTCCTCAGTAATATTAACACACTGACAGAGAACACAGATTAATATTAACACACTCACTGACACACTGTGTATATCATGACCCACAGTCAGATACACCCTGTGAAGTGTAAAACACCCCCACTGTCCTCAGTAATATTAACACACTGACAGAGAACACAGATTAATATTAACACACTCACTGACACACTGTGACATCATGACCCACAGTCAGATACACCCTGTGAAGTGTAAAACACCCCCACTGTCCTCAGTAATATTAACACACTGACAGAGTACACAGATTAATATTAACACACTCACTGACACACTGTGTACATCATGACCCACAGTCAGATACACCCTGTGAAGTGTAAAACACCCCCACTGTCCTCGGTAATATTAACACCTGACAGAGAACACAGATTAATATTAACACACTCACTGACACACTGTGTATATCATGACCCACAGTCAGATACACCCTGTGAAGTGTAAAACACCCCCACTGTCCTCAGGAATATTAACACACTGACAGAGAACACAGATTAATATTAACACACTCACTGACACACTGTGTATATCATGACCCACAGTCAGATACACCCTGTGAAGTGTAAAACACCCCCACTGTCCTCAGTAATATTAACACACTGACAGAGTACACAGATTAATATTAACACACTCACTGACACACTGTGACATCATGACCCACAGTCAGATACACCCTGTGAAGTGTAAAACACCCCCACTGTCCTCAGGAATATTAACACACTGACAGAGAACACAGATTAATATTAACACACTCACTGACACACTGTGTACATCATGACCCACAGTCAGATACACCCTGTGAAGTGTAAAACACCCCCACTGTCCTCAGGAATATTAACACACTGACAGAGAACACAGATTAATATTAACACACTCACTGACACACTATGTATATCATGACCCACAGTCAGATAAACCCTGTGAAGTGTAAAACACCCCCACTGTCCTCAGTAATATTAACACACTGACAGAGAACACAGATTAATATTAACACACTCACTGACACACTGTGTATATCATGACCCACAGTCAGATACACCCTGTGAAGTGTAAAACATCCCCACTGTCCTCAGTAATATTAACACACTGACAGAGAACACAGATTAATATTAACACACTCACTGACACACTGTGTATATCATGACCCACAGTCAGATACACCCTGTGAAGTGTAAAACACCCCCACTGTCCTCAGTAATATTAACACACTGACAGAGAACACAGATTAATATTAAAACACTCACTGACACACTGTGTATATCATGACCCACAGTCAGATAAACCCTGTGAAGTGTAAAACACCCCCACTGTCCTCAGTAATATTAACACACTGACAGAGAACACAGATTAATATTAACACACTCACTGACACACTGTGTATATCATGACCCACAGTCAGATACACCCTGTGAAGTGTAAAACACCCCCACTGTCCTCAGTAATATTAACACACTGACAGAGAACACAGATTAATATTAAAACACTCACTGACACACTGTGTATATCATGACCCACAGTCAGATACACCCTGTGAAGTGTAAAACACCCCCACTGTCCTCAGTAATATTAACACACTGACAGAGAACACAGATTAATATTAACACACTCACTGACACACTGTGTATATCATGACCCACAGTCAGATACACCCTGTGAAGTGTAAAACACCCCCACTGTCCTCAGCAATATTAACACCTGACAGAGAACACAGATTAATATTAACACACTCACTGGCACACTGTGTACATCATGACCCACAGCCAGATACACCCTGTGAAGTGTAAAACACCCCCACTGTCCTCAGGAATATTAACACACTGACAGAGAACACAGATTAATATTAACACACTCACCGACACACTGTGTACATCATGACCCACAGTCAGATACACCCTGTGAAGTGTAAATCACCCCCACTGTCCTCAGTAATATTAACACACTGACAGAGAACACAGATTAATATTAACACACTCACTGACACACTGTGTATATCATGACCCACAGTCAGATACACCCTGTGAAGTGTAAAACACCCCCACTGTCCTCAGGAATATTAACACACTGACAGAGAACACAGATTAATATTAACACGCTCACTCTGGCAGTGCCATAGACATTTATAAGTGCAAAGTAGTAATTGTACCTCGCAGTACAGGAACCTCTGACAGGGTAATTGTACCTCGCAGTGCAGGAACCTCTGACAGGGTAATTGTACCTCGCAGTGCAGGAACCTCTGACAGGGTAATTGTACCTCGCAGTGCAGGAACCTCTGACAGGGTAATTGTACCTCGCAGTACAGTAACCTCTGACAGGGTAATTGTACCTCGCAGTGCAGGAACCTCTGACTGGGTAATTGTACCTCGCAGTGCAGGAACCTCTGACAGGGTAATTGTACCTCGCAGTGCAGGAACCTCTGACAGGGTAATTGTACCTCGCAGTGCAGGAACCTCTGACAGGGTAATTGTACCTCGCAGTGCAGGAACCTCTGACAGTGTAATTGTACCTCGCAGTGCAGGAACCTCTGACAGGGTAATAGTACCTCGCAGTACAGGAACCTCTGACAGGGTAATTGTACCTCGCAGTACAGGAACCTCTGACAGGGTAATTGTACCTCGCAGTACAGGAACCTCTGACAGGGTAATTGTACCTCACAGTACAGGAACCTCTGACAGGGTAATTGTACCTCGCAGTACAGGAACCTCTGACAGGGTAATTGTACCTCGCAGTACAGGAACCTCTGACAGGGTAATTGGACCTCGCAGTTCAGGAACCTCTGACAGGGTAATTGTACCTCGCAGTACAGGAACCTCTGACAGTGTAATTGTACCTCGCAGTACAGGAACCTCTGACAGGGTAATTGTACCTCGCAGTGCAGGAACCTCTGACAGGGTAATTGTACCTCGCAGTACAGGAACCTCTGACAGGGTAATTGTACCTCGCAGTACAGGAACCTCTGACAGGGTAATTGTACCTCGCAGTACAGGAACCTCTGACAGGATAATTGTACCTCGCAGTACAGGAACCTCTGACAGGGTAATTGTACCTCGCAGTACAGGAACCTCTGACAGGGTAATTGTACCTCGCAGTGCAGGAACCTCTGACAGGGTAATTGTACCTCGCAGTACAGGAACCTCTGACAGGGTAATTGTACCTCGCAGTGCAGGAACCTCTGACAGGGTAATTGTACCTCGCAGTGCAGGAACCTCTGACAGGGTAATTGTACCTCGCAGTGCAGGAACCTCTGACAGTGTAATAGTACCTCGCAGTACAGGAACCTCTGACAGTGTAATTGTACCTCGCAGTACAGGAACCTCTGACAGGGTAATTGTACCTCGCAGTACAGGAACCTCTGACAGGGTAATTGTACCTCGCAGTTCAGGAACCTCTGACAGGGTAATTGTACCTCGCAGTACAGGAACCTCTGACAGGGTAATTGTACCTCGCAGTACAGGAACCTCTGACAGGGTAATTGTACCTCGCAGTACAGGAACCTCTGACAGTGTAATTGTACCTCGCAGTACAGGAACCTCTGACAGGGTAATTGTACCTCGCAGTGCAGGAACCTCTGACAGGGTAATTGTACCTCGCAGTACAGGAACCTCTGACAGGGTAATTGTACCTCGCAGTACAGGAACCTCTGACAGGGTAATTGTACCTCGCAGTACAGGAACCTCTGACAGGATAATTGTACCTCGCAGTACAGGAACCTCTGACAGGGTAATTGTACCTCGCAGTGCAGGAACCTCTGACAGGGTAATTGTACCTCGCAGTACAGGAACCTCTGACAGGGTAATTGTACCTCGCAGTGCAGGAACCTCTGACAGGGTAATTGTACCTCGCAGTGCAGGAACCTCTGACAGGGTAATTGTACCTCGCAGTACAGGAACCTCTGACAGGGTAATTGTACCTCGCAGTGCAGGAACCTCTGACAGGGTAATTGTACCTCGCAGTACAGGAACCTCTGACAGTGTAATTGTACCTCGCAGTACAGGAACCTCTGACAGGGTAATTGTACCTCGCAGTGCAGGAACCTCTGACAGGGTAATTGTACCTCGCAGTGCAGGAACCTCTGACAGGGTAATTGTACCTCGCAGTACAGGAACCTCTGACAGGGTAATTGTACCTCGCAGTACAGGAACCTCTGACAGGGTAATTGTACCTCGCAGTGCAGGAACCTCTGACAGGGTAATTGTACCTCGCAGTGCAGGAACCTCTGACAGGCTAATTGTACCTCGCAG
This sequence comes from Heterodontus francisci, assembly GCF_036365525.1. Taxonomy (NCBI): domain Eukaryota; kingdom Metazoa; phylum Chordata; class Chondrichthyes; order Heterodontiformes; family Heterodontidae; genus Heterodontus; species Heterodontus francisci. Next base: position 3,372,975 of record NW_027141956.1, read on the forward strand.
TGCAGGAACCTCTGACAGGGTAATTGTGCCTCGCAGTACAGGAACCTCTGACAGTGTAATTGTCCCTCACAGTACAGGAACCTCTGACAGGGTAATTGTCCCTCACAGTACAGGAACCTCTGACAGGGTAATTGTACCTCACAGTACAGGAACCTCTGACAGTGTAATTGTACCTCGCAGTACAGGAACCTCTGACAGGGTAATTGTACCTCGCAGTACAGGAACCTCTGACAGGGTAATTGTACCTCGCAGTACAGGAACCTCTGACAGGGTAATTGTACCTCGCAGTACAGGAACCTCTGACAGGGTAATTGGACCTCGCAGTTCAGGAACCTCTGACAGGGTAATTGTACCTCGCAGTACAGGAACCTCTGACAGGGTAATTGTACCTCGCAGTACAGGAACCTCTGACAGGGTAATTGTACCTCGCAGTACAGGAACCTCTGACAGTGTAATTGTACCTCGCAGTACAGGAACCTCTGACAGGGTAATTGTACCTCGCAGTGCAGGAACCTCTGACAGGGTAATTGTACCTCGCAGTACAGGAACCTCTGACAGGGTAATTGTACCTCGCAGTACAGGAACCTCTGACAGGGTAATTGTACCTCGCAGTACAGGAACCTCTGACAGGATAATTGTACCTCGCAGTACAGGAACCTCTGACAGGGTAATTGTACCTCGCAGTGCAGGAACCTCTGACAGGGTAATTGTACCTCGCAGTACAGGAACCTCTGACAGGGTAATTGTACCTCGCAGTGCAGGAACCTCTGACAGGGTAATTGTACCTCGCAGTGCAGGAACCTCTGACAGGGTAATTGTACCTCGCAGTACAGGAACCTCTGACAGGGTAATTGTACCTCGCAGTGCAGGAACCTCTGACAGGGTAATTGTACCTCGCAGTACAGGAACCTCTGACAGTGTAATTGTACCTCGCAGTACAGGAACCTCTGACAGGGTAATTGTACCTCGCAGTGCAGGAACCTCTGACAGGGTAATTGTACCTCGCAGTGCAGGAACCTCTGACAGGGTAATTGTACCTCGCAGTACAGGAACCTCTGACAGGGTAATTGTACCTCGCAGTACAGGAACCTCTGACAGGGTAATTGTACCTCGCAGTGCAGGAACCTCTGACAGGGTAATTGTACCTCGCAGTGCAGGAACCTCTGACAGGCTAATTGTACCTCGCAGTGCAGGAACCTCTGACAGGGTAATTGTGCCTCGCAGTACAGGAACCTCTGACAGTGTAATTGTCCCTCACAGTACAGGAACCTCTGACAGGGTAATTGTCCCTCACAGTACAGGAACCTCTGACAGGGTAATTGTACCTCACAGTACAGGAACCTCTGACAGTGTAATTGTACCTCGCAGTACAGGAACCTCTGACAGGGTAATTGTACCTCGCAGTACAGGAACCTCTGACAGGGTAATTGTACCTCGCAGTACAGGAACCTCTGACAGGGTAATTGTACCTCGCAGTACAGGAACCTCTGACAGGGTAATTGTACCTCGCAGTACAGGAACCTCTGACAGTGTAATTGTACCTCGCAGTACAGGAACCTCTGACAGGGTAATTGTACCTCGCAGTACAGGAACCTCTGACAGTGTAATTGTACCTCGCAGTGCAGGAACCTCTGACAGGGTAATTGTACCTCGCAGTACAGGAACCTCTGACAGGGTAATTGTACCTCGCAGTACAGGAACCTCTGACAGGGTAATTGTACCTCGCAGTGCAGGAACCTCTGACAGGGTAATTGTACCTCGCAGTACAGGAACCTCTGACAGGGTAATTGTACCTCGCAGTGCAGGAACCTCTGACAGGGTAATTGTACGTCGCAGTGCAGGAACCTCTGACAGGGTAATTGTACCTCGCAGTACAGGAACCTCTGACAGTGTAATTGTACCTCACAGTGCAGGAACCTCTGACAGGGTAATTGTACCTCGCAGTACAGGAACCTCTGACAGGGTAATTGTACCTCGCAGTACAGGAACCTCTGACAGGGTAATTGTACCTCGCAGTGCAGGAACCTCTGACAGGGTAATTGTACCTCGCAGTGCAGGAACCTCTGACAGGGTAATTGTACCTCGCAGTACAGGAACCTCTGACAGTGTAATTGTACCTCGCAGTACAGGAACCTCTGACAGTGTAATTGTACCTCGCAGTGCAGGAACCTCTGACAGGGTAATTGTACCTCGCAGTACAGGAACCTCTGACAGGGTAATTGTACCTCGCAGTGCAGGAACCTCTGACAGGGTAATTGTACCTCGCAGTGCAGGAACCTCTGACAGGGTAATTGTACCTCGCAGTGCAGGAACCTCTGACAGGGTAATTGTACCTCGCAGTACAGGAACCTCTGACAGTGTAATTGTACCTCGCAGTACAGGAACCTCTGACAGGGTAATTGTACCTCGCAGTGCAGGCACCTCTGACAGTGTAATTGTACCTCGCAGTGCAGGAACCTCTGACAGGGTAATTGTACCTCGCAGTACAGGAACCTCTGACAGGGTAATTGTACCTCGCAGTACAGGAACCTCTGACAGTGTAATTGTACCTCGCAGTGCAGGAACCTCTGACAGGGTAATTGTACCTCGCAGTACAGGAACCTCTGACAGGGTAATTGTACCTCACAGTACAGGAACCTCTGACAGGGTAATTGTACCTCGCAGTACAGGAACCTCTGACAGGGTAATTGTACCTCGCAGTACAGGAACCTCTGACAGGGTAATTGTACCTCGCAGTACAGGAACCTCTGACAGTGTAATTGTACCTCGCAGTACAGGAACCTCTGACAGGGTAATTGTACCTCGCAGTACAGGAACCTCTGACAGGGTAATTGTACCTCGCAGTACAGGAACCTCTGACAGGGTAATTGTACCTCGCAGTACAGGAACCTCTGACAGGGTAATTGTACCTCGCAGTGCAGGAACCTCTGACAGGGTAATTGTACCTCACAGTGCAGGAACCTCTGACAGGGTAATTGTACCTCGCAGTACAGGAACCTCTGACAGTGTAATTGTACCTCGCAGTACAGGAACCTCTGACAGGGTAATTGTACCTTGCAGTGCAGGAACCTCTGACAGTGTAATTGTACCTCGCAGTACAGGAACCTCTGACAGGGTAATTGTACCTCGCAGTGCAGGAACCTCTGACAGGGTAATTGTACCTCGCAGTACAGGAACCTCTGACAGGGTAATTGTACCTCGCAGTGCAGGAACCTCTGACAGGGTAATTGTACCTCACAGTGCAGGAACCTCTGACAGGGTAATTGTACCTCGCAGTACAGGAACCTCTGACAGTGTAATTGTACCTCGCAGTACAGGAACCTCTGACAGGGTAATTGTACCTCGCAGTGCAGGAACCTCTGACAGGGTAATTGTACCTCGCAGTACAGGAACCTCTGACAGTGTAATTGTACCTCGCAGTGCAGGAACCTCTGACAGGGTAATTGTACCTCGCAGTGCAGGAACCTCTGACAGGATAATTGTACCTCGCAGTACAGGAACCTCTGACAGGGTAATTGTACCTCGCAGTACAGGAACCTCTGACAGGGTAATTGTACCTCGCAGTACAGGAACCTCTGACAGGATAATTGTACCTCGCAGTACAGGAACCTCTGACAGGGTAATTGTACCTCGCAGTACAGGAACCTCTGACAGGGTAATTGTACCTCGCAGTACAGGAACCTCTGACAGGGTAATTGTACCTCGCAGTGCAGGAACCTCTGACAGGGTAATTGTACCTCGCAGTACAGGAACCTCTGACAGGGTAATTGTACCTCGCAGTACAGGAACCTCTGACAGGGTAATTGTACCTCACAGTACAGGAACCTCTGACAGGGTAATTGTACCTCGCAGTACAGGAACCTCTGACAGGGTAATTCTACCTCGCAGTACAGGAACCTCTGACAGGGTAATTGTACCTCGCAGTACAGGAACCTCTGACAGGGTAATAGTACCTCGCAGTGCAGGAACCTCTGACAGGGTAATTGTACCTCGCAGTACAGGAACCTCTGACAGGGTAATTGTACCTCGCAGTACAGGAACCTCTGACAGGGTAATTGTACCTCGCAGTACAGGAACCTCTGACAGTGTAATTGTACCTCGCAGTACAGGAACCTCTGACAGGGTAATTGTACCTCACAGTGCAGGAACCTCTGACCGGGTAATTGTACCTCGCAGTACAGGAACCTCTGACAGGGTAATTGTACCTCGCAGTACAGGAACCTCTGACAGGGTAATTGTACCTCGCAGTACAGGAACCTCTGACAGGGTAATTGTACCTCGCTGTACAGGAACCTCTGACAGGGTAATTGTACCTCGCAGTACAGGAACCTCTGACAGGGTAATTGTACCTCGCAGTGCAGGAACCTCTGACAGGGTAATTGTACCTCGCAGTACAGGAACCTCTGACAGGGTAATTGTACCTCGCAGTACAGGAACCTCTGACAGTGTAATTGTACCTCGCAGTACAGGAACCTCTGACAGGGTAATTGTACCTCACAGTACAGGAACCTCTGACAGGGTAATTGTACCTCACAGTACAGGAACATCTGACAGGGTAATTGTAGCTCGCAGTGCAGGAACCTCTGACAGGGTAATTGTACCTCGCAGTACAGGAACCTCTGACAGGGTAATTGTACCTCGCAGTGCAGGAACCTCTGACAGGGTAATTGTACCTCGCAGTGCAGGAACCTCTGACAGGGTAATTGTACCTCACAGTACAGGAACCTCTGACAGGGTAATTGTACCTCGCAGTACAGGAACCTCTGACAGTGTAATTGTACCTCGCAGTACAGGAACCTCTGACAGGGTAATTGTACCTCGCAGTACAGGAACCTCTGACAGTGTAATTGTACCTCGCAGTACAGGAACCTCTGACAGTGTAATTGTACCTCGCAGTACAGGAACCTCTGACAGGGTAATTGTACCTCGCAGTACAGGAACCTCTGACAGTGTAATTGTACCTCGCAGTACAGGAACCTCTGACAGGGTAATTGTACCTCGCAGTACAGGAACCTCTGACAGGGTAATTGTACCTCGCAGTACAGGAACCTCTGACAGGGTAATTGTACCTCGCAGAGCAGGAACCTCTGACAGGGTAATTGTACCTCGCAGTACAGGAACCTCTGACAGGGTAATTGTACCTCGCAGTACAGGAACCTCTGACAGGGTAATTGTACCTCGCAGTACAGGAACCTCTGACAGGGTAATTGTACCTCGCAGTGCAGGAACCTCTGACAGGGTAATTGTACCTCGCAGTACAGGAACCTCTGACAGGGTAATTGTACCTCGCAGTACAGGAACCTCTGACAGGGTAATTGTACCTCGCAGTGCAGGAACCTCTGACAGGGTAATTGTACCTCGCAGTGCAGGAACCTCTGACAGGGTAATTGTACCTCGCAGTACAGGAACCTCTGACAGGGTAATTGTACCTCGCAGTGCAGGAACCTCTGACAGTGTAATTGTACCTCGCAGTACAGGAACCTCTGACAGGGTAATTGTACCTCGCAGTACAGGAACCTCTGACAGGGTAATTGTACCTCGCAGTACAGGAACCTCTGACAGGGTAATTGTACCTCGCAGTACAGGAACCTCTGACAGTGTAATTGTACCTCGCAGTACAGGAACCTCTGACAGGGTAATTGTACCTCACAGTACAGGAACCTCTGACAGGGTAATTGTACCTCGCAGTACAGGAACCTCTGACAGGGTAATTGTACCTCGCAGTGCAGGAACCTCTGACAGGGTAATTGTACCTCGCAGTGCAGGAACCTCTGACAGTGTAATTGTACCTCGCAGTGCAGGAACCTCTGACAGGGTAATTGTACCTCGCAGTGCAGGAACCTCTGACAGGGTAATTGTACCTCGCAGTACAGGAACCTCTGACAGTGTAATTGTACCTCGCAGTACAGGAACCTCTGACAGGGTAATTGTCCCTCGCAGTACAGGAACCTCTGACAGGGTAATTGTACCTCGCAGTACAGGAACCTCTGACAGGGTAATTGTACCTCGCAGTGCAGGAACCTCGGACAGGGTAATTGTACCTCGCAGTACAGGAACCTCTGACAGGGTAATTGTACCTCGCAGTACAGGAACCTCTGACAGTGTAATTGTACCTCACAGTGCAGGAACCTCTGACAGGGTAATTGTACCTCACAGTGCAGGAACCTCTGACAGGGTAATTGTACCTCGCAGTGCAGGAACCTCTGACAGGGGAATTGTACCTCGCAGTACAGGAACCTCTGACAGGGTAATTGTACCTCGCAGTACAGGAACCTCTGACAGGGTAATTGTACCTCGCAGTACAGGAACCTCTGACAGGGTAATTGTACCTCGCAGTGCAGGAACCTCTGACAGGGTAATTGTACCTCGCAGTACAGGAACCTCTGACAGGGTAATTGTACCTCGCAGTGCAGGAACCTCTGACAGGGTAATTGTACCTCACAGTACAGGAACCTCTGACAGGGTAATTGTACCTCGCAGTACAGGAACCTCTGACAGGGTAATTGTACCTCACAGTACAGGAACCTCTGACAGGGTAATTGTACCTCGCAGTACAGGAACCTCTGACAGGGTAATTGTACCTCGCAGTACAGGAACCTCTGACAGGGTAATTGTACCTCGCAGTACAGGAACCTCTGACAGGGTAATTGTACCTCGCAGTACAGGAACCTCTGACAGGGTAATTGTCCCTCGCAGTACAGGAACCTCTGACAGGGTAATTGTACCTCGCAGTGCAGGAACCTCTGACAGGGTAATTGTACCTCGCAGTACAGGAACCTCTGACAGGGTAATTGTACATCGCAGTACAGGAACCTCTGACAGGGTAATTGTACCTCGCAGTGCAGGAACCTCTGACAGGGTAATTGTACCTCGCAGTACAGGAACCTCTGACAGGGTAATTGTACCTCGCAGTACAGGAACCTCTGACAGGGTAATTGTACCTCGCAGTACAGGAACCTCTGACAGTGTAATTGTACCTCGCAGTACAGGAACCTCTGACAGGGTAATTGTCCCTCGCAGTACAGGAACCTCTGACAGGGTAATTGTACCTCGCAGTACAGGAACCTCTGACAGGGTAATTGTACCTCGCAGTGCAGGAACCTCTGACAGTGTAATTGTACCTCTCAGTGCAGGAACCTCTGACAGGGTAATTGTACCTCACAGTACAGGAACCGCTGACAGGGTAATTGTACCTCGCAGTGCAGGAACCTCTGACAGTGTAATTGTACCTCGCAGTACAGGAACCTCTGACAGGGTAATTGTACCTCGCAGTACAGGAACCTCTGACAGGGTAATTGTACCTCGCAGTGCAGGAACCTCTGACAGGGTAATTGTACCTCGCAGTACAGGAACCTCTGACAGTGTAATTGTACCTCGCAGTGCAGGAACCTCTGACAGGGTAATTGTACCTCGCAGTGCAGGAACCTCTGACAGGGTAATTGTACCTCGCAGTGCAGGAACCTCTGACAGCGTAATTGTACCTCGCAGTACAGGAACCTCTGACAGGGTAATTGTACCTCGCAGTACAGGAACCTCTGACAGGGTAATTGTACCTCGCAGTACAGGAACCTCTGACAGGGTAATTGTACCTCGCAGTACTGGAACCTCTGACAGTGTAATTGTACCTCGCAGTGCAGGAACCTCTGACAGGGTAATTGTACCTCGCAGTACAGGAACCTCTGACAGGGTAATTGTACCTCGCAGTACAGGAACCTCTGACAGTGTAATTGTACCTCGCAGTACAGGAACCTCTGACAGGGTAATTGTACCTCGCAGTGCAGGAACCTCTGACAGTGTAATTGTACCTCGCAGTACAGGAACCTCTGACAGGGTAATTGTACCTCGCAGTACAGGAACCTCTGACCGGGTAATTGTACCTCGCAGTACAGGAACCTCTGACAGTCTAATTGTACCTCGCAGTACAGGAACCTCTGACAGGATAATTGTACCTCGCAGTACAGGAACCTCTGACAGGGTAATTGTACCTCGCAGTACAGGAACCTCTGACAGGGTAATTGTACCTCGCAGTGCAGGAACCTCTGACAGGGTAATTGTACCTCGCAGTACAGGAACCTCTGACAGGGTAATTGTACCTCGCAGTGCAGGAACCTCTGACAGGGTAATTGTACCTCGCAATACAGGAACCTCTGACAGTGTAATTGTACCTCGCAGTGCAGGAACCTCTGACAGGGTAATTGTACCTCGCAGTGCAGGAACCTCTGACAGTGTAATTGTACCTCGCAGTACAGGAACCTCTGACAGGGTAATTGTACCTCGCAGTGCAGGAACCTCTGACAGGGTAATTGTACCTCGCAGTACAGGAACCTCTGACAGGGTAATTGTACCTCGCAGTACAGGAACCTCTGACAGGGTAATTGTACCTTGCAGTGCAGGAACCTCTGACAGTGTAATTGTACCTCGCAGTGCAGGAACCTCTGACAGGGTAATTGTACCTCGCAGTGCAGGAACCTCTGACAGGGTAATTGTACCTCGCAGTACAGGAACCTCTGACAGGGTAATTGTACCTCGCAGTACAGGAACCTCTGACAGGGTAATTGTACCTCACAGTGCAGGAACCTCTGACAGGGTAATTGTACCTCGCAGTGCAGGAACCTCTGATAGTGTAATTGTACCTCGCAGTACAGGAACCTCTGACAGGGTAATTGTACCTCACAGTGCAGGAACCTCTGACAGGGTAATTGTACCTCGCAGTACAGGAACCTCTGACAGTGTAATTGTACCTCGCAGTACAGGAACCTCTGACAGTGTAATTGTACCTCACAGTACAGGAACCTCTGACAGTGTAATTGTCCCTCGCAGTACAGGAACCTCTGACAGGGTAATTGTACCTCGCAGTGCAGGAACCTCTGACAGGGTAATTGTACCTCGCAGTACAGGAACCTCTGACAGGGTAATTGTACCTCGCAGTACAGGAACCTCTGACAGGGTAATTGTACCTCGCAGTACAGGAACCTCTGACAGGGTAATTGTACCTCACAGTACAGGAACCTCTGACAGGGTAATTGTACCTCGCAGTGCAGGAACCTCTGACAGGGTAATTGTACCTCGCAGTGCAGGAACCTCTGACAGGGTAATAGTACCTCGCAGTGCAGGAACCTCTGACAGGGTAATTGTACCTCGCAGTGCAGGAACCTCTGACAGGGTAATTGTCCCTCGCAGTGCAGGAACCTCTAGCAGCACAATAGCATCTTGCAATGCAGAGGCCTTTCCTGTGCATTTGCCCATGTAATGCAATGGGACTTGCTGTGTAAAATCCAATTGTAATGCGAATTTCCCATGCAGTGCTGCAGCCCCTTGTAGTGCAAAAAACACCTTGAGATGTCATAGAATGTTGCAATGCAACAAGCATTTGAAATCCCATTTAAGTTATGGTGCACTAGACCCTTACAATGCAACACAAAAACTTGTAGTACAATAGCCTTTGCAGTACAACATCCACTAACAAAGCAATAGCCCCATGCAGTGCAATCTCCACTCACAGTGTAACAACAACATGCATTGTAATAGTCTCTAAGAGTGACATAGCAATAACGTGAAGAAATGCTATAGCCTTTTGAACACAACAGACCATGATAATTCAGTAGCCTCTTGCAGTGCAAAAGCTCTTTGGTGTGCAATAGACCCTGACAATGTATTTTCCCCTTACAGTGCAACAGTTCTATGCTTTGCATAACATGCTTATGGTACAAAAGCCAGGTGCAGTCCAAGAGCAAATTGCCTTTTGATACCCTATTGAAATATAATATCCTCTCACAATGGAAACCATCTCGCAATACAAAATTTCCCTGCAGTGCAATAGCTATTTGTTTTGCAATTGTGACTTTCAATACAATAGACACTTGCCATGTAACATCCAGTTGCAATGTAATGGAACCATTAGTGTGCATGATCCTTGTATTGCAATAGCCTCTTGCAGTGCAATAGCAGCTTGCAATGCAGGGACCTTTGGTAGTGCAATAACTCCTTCCAATGCAAAGGTCTTTGAGTTTTCAATAGAGCGTGGTGTGCAACATCCACTTGCAATGAAAATGCAAAGGCACCTTGCAATACAAGAACTATTTGCAGAGCAAAAACTCCAGCAATGCAACACGCATTTCATTGCAATAGCGCTTGCAGTCCAACAGTCCCTCTCTTGCAGACTATTATCCTTGCAATGTCAGAGCCCCTTTCAATGCAATGGCCCCTTTCAATACAACATCCACATGCAACGCAAGAAAACCAAGAATGTTTGGCAATGAACTGAAACAACTACTTGCAATGCAATAGGGCTAAGTCATGCAATAGCCCATTGATAACATTGCACACTGGCAAAGTAATGGACTTTTACAGAGCAATAGCTCATCGGAGTGCAATTGCCCTTTGCAATGCAATAACCTGAAGCAGTACATTGGGGGCTTACAATACAGTATCCATGATTAATACAATAACACTTTACATTACAATGGCCTCTTACACTGTAATATCTTCTTGTAGTGTGAACACTCTTGCAGTTCAATAGCTACGTGCTGGAAAGCAGAAGCCTCTTGCAAAGAAATACCCTTTGTAATTCAATCACCTCTTGCACGGTGACAGCACCTTGCAATGCAGGATACACTGACAGTTTAATAGTCCTTTGTAATTCAATCACCTCTTGCACGGTGACAGCACCTTGCAATGCAGGATACAATGACAGTTTAATAGTCCTTTGTAATTCAATCACCTCTTGCACGGTGACAGCACCTTGCAATGCAGGATACACTGACAGTTTAATAGTCCTTTGTAATTCAATCACCTCTTGCACGGTGACAGCACCTTGCAATGCAGGATACAATGACAGTTTAATAGTCCTTTGTAATTCAATCACCTCTTGCACGGTGACAGCACCTTGCAATGCAGGATACACTGACAGTTTAATAGTCCTTTATAATTCGCCAGAGCTGGCGGGCAGCCATAAAGACAGGGCTAAATTGTGGAGAGTCGAAGAGACTTAGTAGTTGGCAGGAAAAAAGACAGAGGCGCAAGGGGAGAGCCAACTGTGCAACAGCCCCAACAAACAAATTTCTCTGCAGCACCTGTGGAAGAGCCTGTCACTCCAGAATTGGCCTTTATAGCCACTCCAGGCGCTGCTTCACAAACCACTGACCACCTCCAGGCGCGTATCCATTGTCTCTCGAGATAAGGAGGCCCAAAAGAAAAGAATAATTCAATCACCTCTTGCACGGTGACAGCACCTTGCAATGCAGGATACACTGACAGTTTAATAGTCCTTTGTAATTCAATCACCTCTTGCACGGTGACAGCACCTTGCAATGCAGGATACAATGACAGTTTAATAGTCCTTTGTAATTCAATCACCTCTTGCACGGTGACAGCACCTTGCAATGCAGGATACACTGACAGTTTAATAGTCCTTTGTAATTCAATCACCTCTTCCACGGTGACAGCACCTTGCAATGCAGGATACACTGACAGTTTAATAGTCCTTTGTAATTCAATCACCTCTTGCACGGTGACAGCACCTTGCAATGCAGGATACACTGACAGTTTAATAGTCCTTTGTAATTCAATCACCTCTTGCACGGTGACAGCACCTTGCAATGCAGGATACACTGACAGTTTAATAGTCCTTTGTAATTCAATCACCTCTTGCACGGTGACAGCACCTTGCAATGCAGGATACACTGACAGTTTAATAGTCCTTTGTAATTCAATCACCTCTTCCACGGTGACAGCACCTTGCAATGCAGGAAACAATGACAGTTTAATAGTCCTTTGTAATTCAATCACCTCTTGCACGGTGACAGCACCTTGCAATGCAGGATACACTGACAGTTTCATAGTCCTTTGTAATTCAATCACCTCTTGCACGGTGACAGCACCTTGCAATGCAGGATACACTGACAGTTTAATAGTCCTTTGTCATTCAATCACCTCTTGCACGGTGACAGCACCTTGCAATGCAGGATACACTGACAGTTTAATAGTCCTTTGTAATTCAATCACCTCTTGCACGGTGACAGCACCTTGCAATGCAGGATACAATGACAGTTTAAGGACTGGAGAGGCCTTTGACAGTGCAATCACCCTTGCAGTTTAACATCCACATGGAGTTGTCACACAAACCACAGCTGTGATAATACAACAATCGTGAAAATAACTCCAAAGAGCTCCAGAAACCATCTTTGTCTTTAAGGAAAAAAAATCAGCCTTTAATTTACAAAATGAACAATGTATCCAAAATGGCATTGAAAGAAAACAAATCTTGGTCTTTGTGTGTTGAAACTGTCTGACAAGGACAAAGGACAAATGGTCAAAGCTAACAGGTGTCAAATGAACACATCCTATACCATGCTAAAACATTCCTGAATTGAATATCTCCTACTGAAAGAAAGAAGATGTGAAGTCACCATATTCTGGGTCACAGTGCAGTCACCATGGGTCAGAGAGCAGAGTGTCTGCCTCCAGGAGGTACAAGATAACACAGCTTTACATTAAAGTGTCTTTCAGCAAAACATTAACATATTGTTTGTCTTTGCTCCATGACCTTCTGGTCTGTTATTCTGTGACCTTGTCCTATCAACACCTTCTCTTTTGTTATCTCTTACCCCACCCCCGCTTTACTTGCTTAAATTCTTTTACATTTCTTATATCTGTTAGTTCTGATGAAGGGTCACAGAGCTGAAACGTTAACTCCGTTTCTCTCTGCACAGATGTTGCCCGACCTGCTGAATATTTCCAGCACTCTCTGTTTTTATTAACTCTGTTTCTCTCTCCACAGATGTTGCCCGACCTGCTGAGTATTTCCAGCACTCTCTGTTTTTATTAACTCTGTTTCTCTCTCCACAGATGTTGCCCGACCTGCTGAGTATTTCCAGCACTCTCTGTTTTTATTAACTCTGTTTCTCTCTCCACAGATGTTGCCCGACCTGCTGAGTATTTCCAGCACTCTCTGTTTTTATTAACTCTGTTTCTGTCTCCACAGATGTTGCCCGACCTGCTGATTATTTCCAGCACTCTCTGTTTTTATTAACTCTGTTTCTCTCTCCACAGATGTTGCCCGACCTGCTGAATATTTCCAGCACTCTCTGTTTTTATTAACTCTGTTTCTCTCTCCACAGATGTTGCCCGACCTGCTGAGTATTTCCAGCACTCTCTGTTTTTATTAACTCTGTTTCTGTCTCCACAGATGTTGCCCGACCTGCTGATTATTTCCAGCACTCTCTGTTTTTATTAACTCTGTTTCTCTCTCCACAGATGTTGCCCGACCTGCTGAATATTTCCAGCACTCTCTGTTTTTATTAACTCCGTTTCTCTCTCCACAGATGTTGCCCGACCTGCTGAGTATTTCCAGCACTCTCTGTTTTTATTAACTCTGTTTCTCTCTCCACAGATGTTGCCCGACCTGCTGAATATTTCCAGCACTCTCTGTTTTTATTAACTCTGTTTCTCTCTCCACAGATGTTGCCCGACCTGCTGAATATTTCCAGCACTCTCTGTTTTTATTAACTCTGTTTCTCTCTCCACAGATGCTGCCCGACCTGCTGAGTATTTCCAGCACTCTCTGTTTTTATTAACTCTGTTTCTCTCTCCACAGATGTTGCCCGACCTGCTGAGTATTTCCAGCACTCTCTGTTTTTATTAACTCCGTTTCTCTCTCCACAGATGTTGCCCGACCTGCTGAGTATTTCCAGCACTCTCTGTTTTTATTAACTCTGTTTTTCTCTCCACAGATGTTGCCCGACCTGCTGAATATTTCCAGCACTCTCTGTTTTTATGAACTCTGTTTCTCTCTCCACAGATGTTGCCCGACCTGCTGAATATTTCCAGCACTCGCTGTTTTTATTAACTCTGTTTCTCTCTCCACAGATGTTGCCCGACCTGCTGAGTATTTCCAGCACTCTCTGTTTTTATTAACTCTGTTTCTCTCTCCACAGATGTTGCCCGACCTGCTGAGTATTTCCAGCACTCTCTGTTTTTATTAACTCTGTTTCTCTCTCCACAGATGTTGCCCGACCTGCTGAATATTTCCAGCACTCTCTGTTTTTATTAACTCTGTTTCTCTCTCCACAGATGTTGCCCGACCTGCTGAATATTTCCAGCACTCTCTGTTTTTATTAACTCTGTTTCTCTCTCCACAGATGTTGCCCGACCTGCTGAATATTTCCAGCACTCGCTGTTTTTATTAACTCTGTTTCTCTCTCCACAGATGTTGCCCGACCTGCTGAGTATTTCCAGCACTCTCTGTTTTTATTAACTCTGTTTCTCTCTCCACAGATGCTGCCCGACCTGCTGAATATTTCCAGCACTCTCTGTTTTTATTAACTCTGTTTCTCTCTCCACAGATGCTGCCCGACCTGCTGAGTATTTCCAGCACTCTCTGTTTTTATTAACTCCGTTTCTCTCTCCACAGATGCTGCCCGACCTGCTGAGTATTTCCAGCACTCTCTGTTTTTATTAACTCTGTTTCTCTCTCCACAGATGTTGCCCGACCTGCTGAATATTTCCAGCACTCGCTGTTTTTATTAACTCTGTTTCTCTCTCCACAGATGTTGCCCGACCTGCTGAGTATTTCCAGCACTCTCTGTTTTTATTAACTCCATTTCTCTCTCCACAGATGTTGCCCGACCTGCTGAGTATTTCCAGCACTCTCTGTTTTTATTAACTCTGTTTCTCTCTCCACAGATGTTGCCCGACCTGCTGAGTATTTCCAGCACTCTCTGTTTTTATTAACTCTGTTTTTCTCTCCACAGATGTTGCCCGACCTGCTGAGTATTTCCAGCACTCTCTGTTTTTATTAACTCTGTTTCTCTCTCCACAGATGTTGCCCGACCTGCTGAGTATTTCCAGCACTCTCTGTTTTTATTAACTCCGTTTCTCTCTCCACAGATGTTGCCCGACCTGCTGAGTATTTCCAGCACTCTCTGTTTTTATTAACTCTGTTTTTCTCTCCACAGATGTTGCCCGACCTGCTGAATATTTCCAGCACTCTCTGTTTTTATGAACTCTGTTTCTCTCTCCACAGATGTTGCCCGACCTGCTGAATATTTCCAGCACTCGCTGTTTTTATTAACTCTGTTTCTCTCTCCACAGATGTTGCCCGACCTGCTGAATATTTCCAGCACTCTCTGTTTTTATTAACTCCGTTTCTCTCTCCACAGATGTTGCCCGACCTGCTGAATATTTCCAGCACTCTCTGTTTTTATTAACTCTGTTTTTCTCTCCACAGATGTTGCCCGACCTGCTGAATATTTCCAGCACTCTCTGTTTTTATGAACTCTGTTTCTCTCTCCACAGATGTTGCCCGACCTGCTGAATATTTCCAGCACTCGCTGTTTTTATTAACTCTGTTTCTCTCTCCACAGATGTTGCCCGACCTGCTGAGTATTTCCAGCACTCTCTGTTTTTATTAACTCTGTTTCTCTCTGCACAGATGTTGCCCGACCTGCTGAATATTTCCAGCACTCTCTGTTTTTATTAACTCTGTTTCTCTCTCCACAGATGTTGCCCGACCTGCTGAGTATTTCCAGCACTCTCTGTTTTTATTAACTCTGTTTCTCTCTCCACAGATGTTGCCCGACCTGCTGAGTATTTCCAGCACTCTCTGTTTTTATTAACTCTGTTTCTCTCTCCACAGATGTTGCCCGACCTGCTGAATATTTCCAGCACTCTCTGTTTTTATTAACTCTGTTTCTCTCTCCACAGATGTTGCCCGACCTGCTGAATATTTCCAGCACTCTCTGTTTTTATTAACTCTGTTTCTCTCTCCACAGATGTTGCCCGACCTGCTGAATATTTCCAGCACTCGCTGTTTTTATTAACTCTGTTTCTCTCTCCACAGATGTTGCCCGACCTGCTGAGTATTTCCAGCACTCTCTGTTTTTATTAACTCTGTTTCTCTCTCCACAGATGCTGCCCGACCTGCTGAATATTTCCAGCACTCTCTGTTTTTATTAACTCTGTTTCTCTCTCCACAGATGCTGCCCGACCTGCTGAGTATTTCCAGCACTCTCTGTTTTTATTAACTCCGTTTCTCTCTCCACAGATGCTGCCCGACCTGCTGAGTATTTCCAGCACTCTCTGTTTTTATTAACTCTGTTTCTCTCTCCACAGATGTTGCCCGACCTGCTGAATATTTCCAGCACTCGCTGTTTTTATTAACTCTGTTTCTCTCTCCACAGATGTTGCCCGACCTGCTGAGAATTTCCAGCACTCTCTGTTTTTATTAACTCCATTTCTCTCTCCACAGATGTTGCCCGACCTGCTGAGTATTTCCAGCACTCTCTGTTTTTATTAACTCTGTTTTTCTCTCCACAGATGTTGCCCGACCTGCTGAGTATTTCCAGCACTCTCTGTTTTTATTAACTCTGTTTCTCTCTCCACAGATGTTGCCCGACCTGCTGAATATTTCCAGCACTCTCTGTTTTTATTAACTCTCTTTCTCTCTCCACAGATGTTGCCCGACCTGCTGAATATTTCCAGCACTCTCTGTTTTTATTAACTCCATTTCTCTCTCCACAGATGTTGCCCGACCTGCTGAGTATTTCCAGCAATCTCTGTTTTTATTAACTCTGTTTCTCTCTCCACAGATGTTGCCCGACCTGCTGAGTATTTCCAGCACTCTCTGTTTTTATTAACTCCATTTCTCTCTCCACAGATGTTGCCCGACCTGCTGAGTATTTCCAGCTGTCTCTGTTTTTATTAACTCCATTTCTCTCTCCACAGATGTTGCCCGACCTGCTGAGTATTTCCAGCACTCTCTGTTTTTATTAACTCTGTTTCTCTCTCCACAGATGTTGCCCGACCTGCTGAGTATTTCCAGCACTCTCTGTTTTTATGAACTCTGTCTGGAGACGCTGTCAATCAGCCTCTCAATGTAACAGAGTATTGTTTTTGTAACAGGTATTAGTACCGCAACCTCAGCGCTCCAGTGACCTGGGTTCGGTTCTGTTTACTGCCACAGCCTCACAGCTCCAGTGTCCCGGGTTCAGTTCTGTTTACTGCCACAGTCTCACAGCTCCAGTGACCCAGGTTCGGTTCTGTTTACTGCCACAGTCTCACCGCTCCAGTGACCTGGGTTCGGTTCTGTTTACTGCCACAGTCTCACCGCTCCAGTGACCTGGGTTCAGTTCTGTTTGCTGCCACAGTCTCACAGCTCCAGTGACCCGGGTTCGGTTCTGTTTACTGCCACAGTCTTACCGCTCCAGTGACCTGGGTTCGGTTCTGTTTACTGCCACAGTCTCACAGCTCCAGTGACCCGGGTTCGGTTCTGTTTACTGCCACAGTCTCACCGCTCCAGTGACCTGGGTTCGGTTCTGTTTACTGCCACAGTCTCACAGCTCCAGTGTCCTGGGTTCGGTTCTGTTTACTGCCACAGTCTCACAGCTCCACTGACCTGGGTTCGGTTCTGTTTTCTGCCACAGTCTCACAGCTCCAGTGACCTGGGTTCGGTTCTGTTTACTGCCACAGTCTCACAGCTCCAGTGTCCCGGGTTCAGTTCTGTTTACTGCCACAGTCTCACAGCTCCAGTGTCCCGGGTTCGGTTCTGTTTACTGCCACAGTCTTACCGCTCCAGTGACCTGGGTTCGGTTCTGTTTACTGCCACAGTCTCACAGCTCCAGTGACCCGGGTTCGGTTCTGTTTACTGCCACAGTCTCACCGCTCCAGTGACCTGGGTTCGGTTCTGTTTACTGCCACAGTCTCACAGCTCCAGTGTCCTGGGTTCGGTTCTGTTTACTGCCACAGTCTCACAGCTCCACTGACCTGGGTTCGGTTCTGTTTTCTGCCACAGTCTCACAGCTCCAGTGACCTGGGTTCGGTTCTGTTTACTGCCACAGTCTCACAGCTCCAGTGTCCCGGGTTCAGTTCTGTTTACTGCCACAGTCTCACAGCTCCAGTGTCCCGGGTTCGGTTCTGTTTACTGCCACAGTCTCACAGCTCCAGTGTCCCGGGTTCGGTTCTGTTTACTGCCACAGTCTCACAGCTCCAGTGACCCGGGTTCAGTTCTGTTTACTGCCACAGTCTCACAGCTCCAGTGTCCCGGGTTCGGTTCTGTTTACTGCCACAGTCTCACAGCTCCAGTGACCTGGGTTCGGTTCTGTTTACTGCCACAGTCTCACAGCTCCAGTGTCCTGGGTTCGGTTCTGTTTACTGCCACAGTCTCACAGCTCCAGTGACTTGGGTTCGGTTCTGTTTACTGCCACAGTCTCACAGCTCCAGTGACCTGGGTTCGGTTCTGTTTACTGCCACAGTCACACAGCTCCAGTGACCTGGGTTCGGTTCTGTTTACTGCCACAGTCTCACAGCTCCAGTGACCCGGGTTCAGTTCTGTTTACTGCCACAGTCTCACAGCTCCAGTGACCCGGGTTCAGTTCTGTTTACTGCCACAGTCTCACAGCTCCAGTGTCCCGGGTTCGGTTCTGTTTACTGCCACAGTCTCACAGCTCCAGTGTCCTGGGTTCGGTTCTGTTTACTGCCACAGTCTCACAGCTCCAGTGACCCGGGTTCGGTTCTGTTTACTGCCACAGTCTCACAGCTCCAGTGTCCTGGGTTCGGTTCTGTTTACTGCCACAGTCTCACAGCTCCAGTGTCCCGGGTTCGGTTCTGTTTACTGCCACAGTCTCACAGCTCCAGTGTCCCGGGTTCGGTTCTGTTTACTGCCACAGTCTCACAGCTCCAGTGACCTGGGTTCGGTTCTGTTTACTGCCACAGTCTCACAGCTCCAGTGTCCCGGGTTCGGTTCTGTTTACTGCCACAGTCTCACAGCTCCAGTGACCTGGGTTCGGTTCTGTTTACTGCCACAGTCTCACAGCTCCAGTGACCCGGGTTCGGTTCTGTTCACTGCCACAGTCTCACAGCTCCAGTGACCCGGGTTCAGTTCTGTTTACTGCCACAGTCTCACAGCTCCAGTGTCCCGGGTTCGGTTCTGTTTACTGCCACAGTCTCACAGCTCCAGTGTCCCGGGTTCGGTTCTGTTTACTGCCACAGTCTCACAGCTCCAGTGACCTGGGTTTGGTTCTGTTTACTGCCACAGTCTCACAGCTCCAGTGACCCGGGTTTGGTTCTGTTTACTGCCACAGTCTCACAGCTCCAGTGACCCGGGTTCGGTTCTGTTTACTGCCACAGTCTCACAGCTCCAGTGTCCCGGGTTCGGTTCTGTTTACTGCCACAGTCTCACAGCTCCAGTGTCCCGGGTTCGGTTCTGTTTACTCCCACAGTCTCACAGCTCCAGTGACCCGGGTTCAGTTCTGTTTACTGCCACAGTCTCACAGCTCCAGTGACCCGGGTTCGGTTCTGTTCACTGCCACAGTCTCACAGCTCCAGTGACCCGGGTTCAGTTCTGTTTACTGCCACAGTCTCACAGCTCCAGTGTCCCGGGTTCGGTTCTGTTTACTGCCACAGTCTCACAGCTCCAGTGTCCCGGGTTCGGTTCTGTTTACTGCCACAGTCTCACAGCTCCAGTGACCTGGGTTCGGTTCTGTTTACTGCCACAGTCTCACAGCTCCAGTGACCCGGGTTTGGTTCTGTTTACTGCCACAGTCTCACAGCTCCAGTGACCCGGGTTCGGTTCTGTTTACTGCCACAGTCTCACAGCTCCAGTGTCCCGGGTTCGGTTCTGTTTACTGCCACAGTCTCACAGCTCCAGTGACCCGGGTTCGGTTCTGTTTACTGCCACAGTCTCACAGCTCCAGTGACCCGGGTTCGGTTCTGTTTACTGCCACAGTCTCACAGCTCCAGTGACCCGGGTTCGGTTCTGTTTACTGCCACAGTCTCACAGCTCCAGTGACCCGGGTTCGGTTCTGTTTACTGCCACAGTCTCACAGCTCCAGTGTCCCGGGTTCGGTTCTGTTTACTGCCACAGTCTCACAGCTCCAGTGACCCGGGTTCGGTTCTGTTTACTGCCACAGTCTCACAGCTCCAGTGACCCGGGTTCGGTTCTGTTTACTGCCACAGTCTCACAGCTCCAGTGACCCGGGTTCAGTTCTGTTTACTGCCACAGTCTCACAGCTCCAGTGTCCCGGGTTCGGTTCTGTTTACTGCCACAGTCTCACAGCTCCAGTGACCCGGGTTCGGTTCTGTTTACTGCCACAGTCTCACAGCTCCAGTGTCCCGGGTTCGGTTCTGTTCACTGCCACAGTCTCACAGCTCCAGTGTCCCGGGTTCAGTTCTGTTTACTGCCACAGTCTCACAGCTCCAGTGACCTGGGTTCGGTTCTGTTTACTGCCACAGTCTCACAGCTCCAGTGACCCGGGTTCGGTTCTGTTTACTGCCACAGTCTCACCGCTCCAGTGACCTGGGTTCGGTTCTGTTTACTGCCACAGTCTCACAGCTCCAGTGACCTGGGTTCAGTTCTGTTTACTGCCACAGTCTCACAGCTCCAGTGACCTGGGTTCAGTTCTGTTTACTGCCACAGTCTCACAGCTCCAGTGTCCCGGGTTCGGTTCTGTTTACTGCCACAGTCTCACAGCTCCAGTGACCTGGGTTCGGTTCTGTTTACTGCCACAGTCTCACAGCTCCAGTGACCTGGGTTCGGTTCTGTTTACTGCCACAGCCTCACAGCTCCAGTGACCTGGGTTCGGTTCTGTTTACTGCCACAGTCTCACAGCTCCAGTGTCCCGGGTTCAGTTCTGTTTACTGCCACAGTCTCGCAGCTCCAGTGACCTGGGTTCGGTTCTGTTTACTGCCACAGTCTCACAGCTCCAGTGACCTGGGTTCGGTTCTGTTTACTGCCACAGTCTCACAGCTCCAGTGTCCCGGGTTCGGTTCTGTTTACTGCCACAGTCTCACAGCTCCAGTGACCTGGGTTCGGTTCTGTTTACTGCCACAGTCTCACAGCTCCAGTGTCCCGGGTTCGGTTCTGTTTACTGCCACAGTCTCACCGCTCCAGTGACCTGGGTTCGGTTCTGTTTACTGCCACAGTCTCACAGCTCCAGTGTCCCGGGTTCGGTTCTGTTTACTGCCACAGTCTCACAGCTCCAGTGTCCCGGGTTCGGTTCTGTTTACTGCCACAGTCTCACAGCTCCAGTGACCTGGGTTTGGTTCTGTTTACTGCCACAGTCTCACAGCTCCAGTGTCCTGGGTTTGGTTCTGTTTACTGCCACAGTCTCACAGCTCCAGTGACCCGGGTTCGGTTCTGTTTACTGCCACAGCCTCACAGCTCCAGTGACCCGGGTTCGGTTCTGTTTACTGCCACAGTCTCACAGCTTCAGTGTCCTGGGTTTGGTTCTGTTTACTGCCACAGTCTCACAGCTCCAGTGACCTGGGTTTGGTTCTGTTTACTGCCACAGTCTCACAGCTCCAGTGACCCGGGTTCGGTTCTGTTTACTGCCACAGTCTCACAGCTCCAGTGACCCGGGTTCGGTTCTGTTTACTGCCACAGCCTCACAGCTCCAGTGACCTGGGTTCGGTTCTGTTTACTGCCACAGTCTCACAGCTCCAGTGACCTGGGTTCGGTTCTGTTTACTGCCACAGTCTCACAGATCCAGTGACCTGGGTTCGGTTCTGTTTACTGCCACAGTCTCACAGCTCCAGTGTCCTGGGTTCGGTTCTGTTTACTGCCACAGTCTCACAGCTCAAGTGACCCGGGTTCAGTTCTGTTTACTGCCACAGTCTCACAGCTCCAGTGTCCTGGGTTCGGTTCTGTTTACTGCCACAGTCTCACAGCTCAAGTGACCCGGGTTCAGTTCTGTTTACTGCCACAGTCTCACAGCTCCAGTGACCCGGGTTCGGTTCTGTTTACTGCCACAGCCTCACAGTTCCAGTGACCCGGGTTCGGTTCTGTTTACTGCCACAGTCTCACAGCTCCAGTGTCCTGGGTCCGGTTCTGTTTACTGCCACAGTCTCACAGCTCCAGTGACCCGGGTTCGGTTCTGTTTACTGCCACAGTCTCACAGCTCCAGTGACCCGGGTTCGGTTCTGTTTACTGCCACAGTCTCACAGCTCCCGTGACCCGGGTTCGGTTCTGTTTACTGCCACAGTCTCACAGCTCCAGTGTCCCGGGTTCGGTTCTGTTTACTGCCACAGTCTCACAGCTCCAGTGACCCGGGTTCTGTTCTGTTTACTGTCACAGTCTCACAGCTCCAGTGTCCCGGGTTCGGTTCTGTTTACTGCCACAGTCTCACAGCTCCAGTGACCTGGGTTCAGTTCTGTTTACTGCCACAGTCTCACAGCTCCAGTGACCCGGGTTCGGTTCTGTTTACTGCCACAGTCTCACAGCTCCAGTGACCCGGGTTCAGTTCTGTTTACTGCCACAGTCTCACAGCTCCAGTGACCCGGGTTCGGTTCTGTTTACTGCCACAGTCTCACAGCTCCAGTGACCCGGGTTCAGTTCTGTTTACTGCCACAGTCTCACAGCTCCAGTGTCCCGGGTTCGGTTCTGTTTACTGCCACAGTCTCACAGCTCCAGTGACCCGGGTTCGGTTCTGTTTACTGCCACAGTCTCACAGCTCCAGTGTCCCGGGTTCGGTTCTGTTCACTGCCACAGTCTCACAGCTCCAGTGTCCCGGGTTCAGTTCTGTTTACTGCCACAGTCTCACAGCTCCAGTGTCCCGGGTTCGGTTCTGTTTACTGCCACAGTCTCACAGCTCCAGTGACCCGGGTTCGGTTCTGTTTACTGCCACAGTCTCACAGCTCCAGTGACCTGGGTTCGGTTCTGTTTACTGCCACAGTCTCACAGCTCCAGTGACCCGGGTTCGGTTCTGTTTACTGCCACAGTCTCACCGCTCCAGTGACCTGGGTTCGGTTCTGTTTACTGCCACAGTCTCACAGCTCCAGTGACCTGGGTTCAGTTCTGTTTACTGCCACAGTCTCACAGCTCCAGTGACCTGGGTTCAGTTCTGTTTACTGCCACAGTCTCACAGCTCCAGTGTCCCGGGTTCGGTTCTGTTTACTGCCACAGTCTCACAGCTCCAGTGACCTGGGTTCGGTTCTGTTTACTGCCACAGTCTCACAGCTCCAGTGTCCCGGGTTCAGTTCTGTTTACTGCCACAGTCTCGCAGCTCCAGTGACCTGGGTTCGGTTCTGTTTACTGCCACAGTCTCACAGCTCCAGTGACCTGGGTTCGGTTCTGTTTACTGCCACAGTCTCACAGCTCCAGTGTCCCGGGTTCGGTTCTGTTTACTGCCACAGTCTCACAGCTCCAGTGACCCGTGTTCGGTTCTGTTTACTGCCACAGTCTCACAGCTCCAGTGACCTGGGTTCAGTTCTGTTTACTGCCACAGTCTCACAGCTCCAGTGTCCTGGGTTTGGTTCTGTTTACTGCCACAGTCTCACAGCTCCAGTGACCCGGGTTCGGTTCTGTTTACTGCCACAGTCTCACAGCTCCAGTGTCCTGGGTTTGGTTCTGTTTACTGCCACAGTCTCACAGCTCCAGTGACCTGGGTTTGGTTCTGTTTACTGCCACAGTCTCACAGCTCCAGTGACCCGGGTTCGGTTCTGTTTACTGCCACAGTCTCACAGCTCCAGTGACCCGGGTTCGGTTCTGTTTACTGCCACAGCCTCACAGCTCCAGTGACCTGGGTTCGGTTCTGTTTACTGCCACAGTCTCACAGCTCCAGTGACCTGGGTTCGGTTCTGTTTACTGCCACAGCCTCACAGCTCCAGTGACCTGGGTTCGGTTCTGTTTACTGCCACAGTCTCACAGCTCCAGTGTCCTGGGTTCGGTTCTGTTTACTGCCACAGTCTCACAGCTCAAGTGACCCGGGTTCAGTTCTGTTTACTGCCACAGTCTCACAGCTCCAGTGACCCGGGTTCGGTTCTGTTTACTGCCACAGCCTCACAGTTCCAGTGACCCGGGTTCGGTTCTGTTTACTGCCACAGTCTCACAGCTCCAGTGACCTGGGTTCGGTTCTGTTTACTGCCACAGTCTCACAGCTCCAGTGACCCGGGTTCGGTTCTGTTTACTGCCACAGTCTCACAGCTCCAGTGACCTGGGTTCGGTTCTGTTTACTGCCACAGTCTCACAGCTCCAGTGTCCCGGGTTCGGTTCTGTTTACTGCCACAGTCTCACAGCTCCAGTGACCTGGGTTCGGTTCTGTTTACTGCCACAGTCTCACAGCTCCAGTGACCTGGGTTCGGTTCTGTTTACTGCCACAGTCTCACAGCTCCAGTGGCCCGGGTTCGGTTCTGTTTACTGCCACAGTCTCACAGCTCCCGTGACCCGGGTTCGGTTCTGTTTACTGCCACAGTCTCACAGCTCCAGTGACCTGGGTTCAGTTCTGTTTACTGCCACAGTCTCACAGCTCCAGTGACCTGGGTTCAGTTCTGTTTACTGCCACAGTCTCACAGCTCCAGTGTCCCGGGTTCGGTTCTGTTTACTGCCACAGTCTCACAGCTCCAGTGACCTGGGTTCGGTTCTGTTTACTGCCACAGCCTCACAGCTCCAGTGACCTGGGTTCGGTTCTGTTTACTGCCACAGTCTCACAGCTCCAGTGTCCCGGGTTCAGTTCTGTTTACTGCCACAGTCTCGCAGCTCCAGTGACCTGGGTTCGGTTCTGTTTACTGCCACAGTCTCACAGCTCCAGTGACCTGGGTTCGGTTCTGTTTACTGCCACAGTCTCACAGCTCCAGTGTCCCGGGTTCGGTTCTGTTTACTGCCACAGTCTCACAGCTCCAGTGACCCGGGTTCGGTTCTGTTTACTGCCACAGTCTCACCGCTCCAGTGACCTGGGTTCGGTTCTGTTTACTGCCACAGTCTCACAGCTCCAGTGACCTGGGTTCGGTTCTGTTTACTGCCACAGTCTCACAGCTCCAGTGTCCTGGGTTTGGTTCTGTTTACTGCCACAGTCTCACAGCTCCAGTGTCCTGGGTTTGGTTCTGTTTACTGCCACAGTCTCACAGCTCCAGTGACCCGGGTTCGGTTCTGTTTACTGCCACAGTCTCACAGCTCCAGTGTCCTGGGTTTGGTTCTGTTTACTGCCACAGTCTCACAGCTCCAGTGTCCTGGGTTTGGTTCTGTTTACTGCCACAGTCTCACAGCTCCAGTGTCCTGGGTTTGGTTCTGTTTACTGCCACAGTCTCACAGCTCCAGTGACCCGGGTTCGGTTCTGTTTACTGCCACAGTCTCACAGCTCCAGTGTCCTGGGTTTGGTTCTGTTTACTGCCACAGTCTCACAGCTCCAGTGACCTGGGTTCGGTTCTGTTTACTGCCACAGTCTCACAGCTCCAGTGACCTGGGTTTGGTTCTGTTTACTGCCACAGTCTCACAGCTCCAGTGACCCGGGTTCGGTTCTGTTTACTGCCACAGTCTCACAGCTCCAGTGACCCGGGTTCGGTTCTGTTTACTGCCACAGCCTCACAGCTCCAGTGACCTGGGTTCGGTTCTGTTTACTGCCACAGTCTCACAGCTCCAGTGACCTGGGTTCGGTTCTGTTTACTGCCACAGTCTCACAGCTCCCGTGACCCGGGTTCGGTTCTGTTTACTGCCACAGTCTCACAGCTCCAGTGTCCCGGGTTCGGTTCTGTTTACTGCCACAGTCTCACAGCTCCAGTGACCCGGGTTCTGTTCTGTTTGCTGCCACAGTCTCACAGCTCCAGTGACCCGGGTTCGGTTCTGTTTACTGCCACAGTCTCACAGCTCCAGTGTCCTGGGTTCAGTTCTGTTTACTGTCACAGTCTCACAGCTCCAGTGTCCTGGGTTCGGTTCTGTTTACTGCCACAGTCTCACAGCTCCAGTGACCTGGGTTCAGTTCTGTTTACTGCCACAGTCTCACAGCTCCAGTGTCCCGGGTTCGGTTCTGTTTACTGCCACAGTCTCACAGCTCCAGTGACCTGGGTTCGGTTCTGTTTACTGCCACAGCCTCACAGCTCCAGTGACCTGGGTTCGGTTCTGTTTACTGCCACAGTCTCACAGCTCCAGTGTCCCGGGTTCAGTTCTGTTTACTGCCACAGTCTCGCAGCTCCAGTGACCTGGGTTCGGTTCTGTTTACTGCCACAGTCTCACAGCTCCAGTGTCCCGGGTTCGGTTCTGTTTACTGCCACAGTCTCACAGCTCCAGTGACCTGGGTTCGGTTCTGTTTACTGCCACAGTCTCACAGCTCCAGTGACCTGGGTTTGGTTCTGTTTACTGCCACAGTCTCACAGCTCCAGTGTCCTGGGTTTGGTTCTGTTTACTGCCACAGTCTCACAGCTCCAGTGACCCGGGTTCGGTTCTGTTTACTGCCACAGTCTCACAGCTCCAGTGTCCTGGGTTTGGTTCTGTTTACTGCCACAGTCTCACAGCTCCAGTGACCTGGGTTTGGTTCTGTTTACTGCCACAGTCTCACAGCTCCAGTGACCCGGGTTCGGTTCTGTTTACTGCCACAGTCTCACAGCTCCAGTGACCCGGGTTCGGTTCTGTTTACTGCCACAGCCTCACAGCTCCAGTGACCTGGGTTCGGTTCTGTTTACTGCCACAGTCTCACAGCTCCAGTGACCTGGGTTCGGTTCTGTTTACTGCCACAGTCTCACAGCTCCAGTGTCCTGGGTTCGGTTCTGTTTACTGCCACAGTCTCACAGCTCCAGTGACCCGGGTTCAGTTCTGTTTACTGCCACAGTCTCACAGCTCCAGTGACCCGGGTTCGGTTCTGTTTACTGCCACAGTCTCACAGCTCCAGTGACCTGGGTTCGGTTCTGTTTACTGCCACAGCCTCACAGCTCCAGTGACCTGGGTTCGGTTCTGTTTACTGCCACAGTCTCACAGCTCCAGTGTCCTGGGTTCGGTTCTGTTTACTGCCACAGTCTCACAGCTCCAGTGACCCGGGTTCAGTTCTGTTTACTGCCACAGTCTCACAGCTCCAGTGACCCGGGTTCGGTTCTGTTTACTGCCACAGTCTCACAGCTCCAGTGACCTGGGTTCGGTTCTGTTTACTGCCACAGTCTCACAGCTCCAGTGACCTGGGTTCGGTTCTGTTTACTGCCACAGCCTCACAGTTCCAGTGACCCGGGTTCGGTTCTGTTTACTGCCACAGTCTCACAGCTCCAGTGACCTGGGTTCGGTTCTGTTTACTGCCACAGTCTCACAGCTCCAGTGACCCGGGTTCGGTTCTGTTTACTGCCACAGTCTCACAGCTCCAGTGTCCTGGGTTCGGTTCTGTTTACTGCCACAGTCTCACAGCTCCAGTGACCCGGGTTCTGTTCTGTTTACTGCCACAGTCTCACAGCTCCAGTGATCTGGGTTTGGTTCTGTTTACTGCCACAGTCTCACAGCTCCAGTGTCCCGGGTTCGGTTCTGTTTACTGCCACAGTCTCACAGCTCCAGTGTCCCGGGTTCGGTTCTGTTTACTGCCACAGTCTCACAGCTCCAGTGACCTGGGTTCGGTTCTGTTTACTGCCACAGTCTCACAGCTCCAGTGTCCTGGGTTCAGTTCTGTTTTCTGCCACAGTCTCACAGCTCCAGTGACCTGGGTTCAGTTCTGTTTACTGCCACAGTCTCACAGCTCCAGTGTCCTGGGTTCGGTTCTGTTTACTGCCACAGTCTCACAGCTCCAGTGTCCTGGGTTCGGTTCTGTTTACTGCCACAGTCTCACAGCTCCAGTGACCTGGGTTCGGTTCTGTTTACTGCCACAGTCTCACAGCTCCAGTGACCCGGGTTCGGTTCTGTTTACTGCCACAGTCTCACAGCTCCAGTGACCCGGGTTCGGTTCTGTTTACTGCCACAGTCTCACAGCTCCAGTGTCCCGGGTTCGGTTCTGTTTACTGCCACAGTCTGACAGCTCCAGTGTCCCGGGTTCGGTTCTGTTTACTGCCACAGTCTCACAGCTCCAGTGACCCGGGTTCGGTTCTGTTTACTGCCACAGTCTCACAGCTCCAGTGATCTGGGTTCGGTTCTGTTTCCTGCCACAGTCTCACAGCTCCAGTGTCCCGGGTTCGGTTCTGTTTACTGCCACAGTCTCACAGCTCCAGTGACCCGGGTTCGGTTCTGTTTACTGCCACAGTCTCACAGCTCCAGTGACCCGGGTTCGGTTCTGTTTACTGCCACAGTCTCACAGCTCCAGTGTCCCGGGTTCGGTTCTGTTTACTGCCACAGTCTCACAGCTCCAGTGACCTGGGTTCGGTTCTGTTTACTGCCACAGTCTCACAGCTCCAGTGTCCCGGGTTCGGTTCTGTTTACTGCCACAGTCTCACAGCTCCCGTGACCCGGGTTCGGTTCTGTTTACTGCCACAGTCTCACAGCTCCAGTGACCCGGGTTCGGTTCTGTTTACTGCCACAGTCTCACAGCTCCAGTGACCCGGGTTCGGTTCTGCTAACTGCCACAGTCTCACAGCTCCAGTGTCCTGGGTTCGGTTCTGTTTACTGCCAAAGTCTCACAGCTCCAGTGTCCCGGGTTCGGTTCTGTTTACTGCCACAGTCTCACAGCTCCAGTGACCTGGGTTCGGTTCCGTTTACTGCCACAGTCTCACAGCTCCAGTGTCCCGGGTTCGGTTCTGTTTACTGCCACAGTCTCACAGCTCCAGTGTCCTGGGTTCGGTTCCGTTTACTGCCACAGTCTCACACCTCCAGTGACCCGGGTTCGGTTCTGTTTACTGCCACAGTCTCACAGCTCCAGTGTCCCGGGTTCAGTTCTGTTTACTGCCACAGTCTCACAGCTCCAGTGTCCCGGGTTCGGTTCTGTTTACTGCCACAGTCTCACAGCTCCAGTGACCCGGGTTCAGTTCTGTTTACTGCCACAGTCTCACAGCTCCAGTGACCCGGGTTCAGTTCTGTTTACTGCCACAGTCTCACAGCTCCAGTGTCCCGGGTTCGGTTCTGTTTACTGCCACAGTCTCACAGCTCCAGTGTCCCGGGTTCGGTTCTGTTTACTGCCACAGTCTCACAGCTCCAGTGACCCGGATTCGGTTCTGTTTACTGCCACAGTCTCACAGCTCCAGTGACCTGGGTTCGGTTCTGTTTACTGCCACAGCCTCACAGCTCCAGTGACCTGGGTTCGGTTCTGTTTACTGCCACAGTCTCACAGCTCCAGTGTCCCGGGTTCGGTTCTGTTTACTGCCACAGTCTCACAGCTCCAGTGACCCGGATTCGGTTCTGTTTACTGCCACAGTCTCACAGCTCCAGTGACCTGGGTTCGGTTCTGTTTACTGCCACAGCCTCACAGCTCCAGTGACCTGGGTTCGGTTCTGTTTACTGCCACAGTCTCACAGCTCCAGTGTCCCGGGTTCGGTTCTGTTTACTGCCACAGTCTCACAGCTCCAGTGACCTGGGTTCGGTTCTGTTTACTGCCACAGTCTCACAGCTCCAGTGACCTGGGTTCGGTTCTGTTTACTGTCACAGTCTCACAGCTCCAGTGACCCGGGTTCAGTTCTGTTTACTGCCACAGACTCACAGCTCCAGTGTCCCGGGTTCGGTTCTGTTTACTGCCACAGTCTCACAGCTCCAGTGACCCGGGATCAGTTCTGTTTACTGCCACAGTCTCACAGCTCCAGTGTCCCGGGTTCGGTTCTGTTCACTGCCACAGTCTCACAGCTCCAGTGTCCCGGGTTCAGTTCTGTTTACTGCCACAGTCTCACAGCTCCAGTGACCTGGGTTCGGTTCTGTTTACTGCCACAGTCTCACAGCTCCAGTGACCCGGGTTCGGTTCTGTTTACTGCCACAGTCTCACCGCTCCAGTGACCTTGGTTCGGTTCTGTTTACTGCCACAGTCTCACAGCTCCAGTGACCTGGGTTCAGTTCTGTTTACTGCCACAGCCTCACAGCTCCAGTGACCTGGGTTCAGTTCTGTTTACTGCCACAGTCTCACAGCTCCAGTGACCTGGGTTCGGTTCTGTTTACTGCCACAGTCTCACAGCTCCAGTGTCCCGGGTTCGGTTCTGTTTACTGCCACAGTCTCACAGCTCCAGTGACCTGGGTTCAGTTCTGTTTACTGCCACAGTCTCACAGCTCCAGTGACCTGGGTTCGGTTCTGTTTACTGCCACAGTCTCACAGCTCCAGTGTCCTGGGTTCGGTTCTGTTTACTGCCACAGTCTCACAGCTCCAGTGACCTGGGTTCAGTTCTGTTTACTGCCACAGTCTCACAGCTCCAGTGACCTGGGTTCGGTTCTGTTTACTGCCACAGTCTCACAGCTCCAGTGACCTGGGTTCGGTTCTGTTTACTGCCACAGCCTCACAGCTCCAGTGACCTGGGTTCGGTTCTGTTTACTGCCACAGTCTCACAGCTCCAGTGACCTGGGTTCGGTTCTGTTTACTGCCACAGTCTCACAGCTCCAGTGTCCCGGGTTCGGTTCTGTTTACTGCCACAGTCTCACAGCTCCAGTGACCTGGGTTCGGTTCTGTTTACTGCCACAGTCTCACAGCTCCAGTGACCTGGGTTCAGTTCTGTTTACTGCCACAGCCTCACAGCTCCAGTGACCTGGGTTCGGTTCTGTTTACTGCCACAGTCTCACAGCTCCAGTGACCTGGGTTCGGTTCTGTTTACTGCCACAGCCTCACAGCTCCAGTGACCTGGGTTCGGTTCTGTTTACTGCCACAGTCTCACAGCTCCAGTGACCTGGGTTCGGTTCTGTTTACTGCCACAGTCTCACAGCTCCAGTGACCTGGGTTCGGTTCTGTTTACTGCCACAGTCTCACAGCTCCAGTGTCCTGGGTTTGGTTCTGTTTACTGCCACAGTCTCACAGCTCCAGTGTCCTGGGTTCGGTTCTGTTTACTGCCACAGTCTCACAGCTCCAGTGACCTGGGTTTGGTTCTGTTTACTGCCACAGTCTCACAGCTCCAGTGACCTGGGTTCCGTTCTGTTTACTGCCACAGTCTCACAGCTCCAGTGTCCCGGGTTCAGTTCTGTTTACTGCCACAGTCTCACAGCTCCAGTGACCTGGGTTCGGTTCTGTTTACTGCCACAGTCTCACAGCTCCAGTGACCCGGGTTCGGTTCTGTTTACTGCCACAGCCTCACAGCTCCAGTGACCTGGGTTCGGTTCTGTTTACTGCCACAGTCTCACAGCTCCAGTGACCCGGGTTCAGTTCTGTTTACTGCCACAGTCTCACAGCTCCAGTGACCTGGGTTCAGTTCTGTTTACTGCCACAGTCTCACAGTTCCAATGACCCGGGTTCGGTTCTGTTTACTGCCACAGCCTCACAGCTCCAGTGACCTGGGTTCAGTTCTGTTTACTGCCACAGTCTCACAGCTCCAGTGACCCGGGTTCGGTTCTGTTTATTGCCACAGCCTCACAGCTCCAGTGACCTGGGTTCGGTTCTGTTTACTGCCACAGTCTCACAGCTCCAGTGACCCGGGTTCAGTTCTGTTTTCTGCCACAGTCTCACAGCTCCAGTGTCCTGGGTTCGGTTCTGTTTACTGCCACAGTCTCACAGCTCCAGTGACCTGGGTTCGGTTCTGTTTACTGCCACAGTCTCACAGCTCCAGTGACCCGGGTTCGGTTCTGTTTACTGCCACAGTCTCACAGCTCCAGTGTCCCGGGTTCGGTTCTGTTTACTGCCACAGTCTCACAGCTCCCGTGACCCGGGTTCGGTTCTGTTTACTGCCACAGTCTCACAGCTCCAGTGTCCCGGGTTCGGTTCTGTTTACTGCCACAGTCTCACAGCTCCAGTGACCCGGGTTCGGTTCTGTTTACTGCCACAGACTCACAGATCCAGTGACATGGGTTCGGTTCTGTTTACTGCCACAGCCTCACAGCTCCAGTGACCCAGGTTCGGTTCTGTTTACTGCCACAGTCTCACAGCTCCAGTGTCCCGGGTTCAGTTCTGTTTACTGCCACAGTCTCACAGCTCCATTGACCCGGGTTCGGTTCTGTTTACTGCCACAGTCTCACAGCTCCAGTGACCTGGGTTCGGTTCTGTTTACTGCCACAGTCTCACAGCTCCAGTGACCCGGGTTCGGTTCTGTTTACTGCCACAGACTCACAGATCCAGTGACATGGGTTCGGTTCTGTTTACTGCCACAGCCTCACAGCTCCAGTGACCCAGGTTCGGTTCTGTTTACTGCCACAGTCTCACAGCTCCAGTGTCCCGGGTTCAGTTCTGTTTACTGCCACAGTCTCACAGCTCCAGTGTCCCGGGTTCGGTTCTGTTTACTGCCACAGTCTCACAGCTCCATTGACCCGGGTTCGGTTCTGTTTACTGCCACAGTCTCACAGCTCCAGTGACCTGGGTTCGGTTCTGTTTACTGCCACAGTCTCACAGCTCCAGTGACCTGGGTTCGGTTCTGTTTACTGCCACAGTCTCACAGCTCCAGTGACCCGGGTTCAGTTCTGTTTACTGCCACAGTCTCACAGCTCCAGTGTCCCGGGTTCGGTTCTGTTTACTGCCACAGTCTCACAGCTCCAGTGACCTGGGTTCGGTTCTGTTTACTGCCACAGTCTCACAGCTCCAGTGACCCGGGTTCGGTTCTGTTTACTGCCACAGTCTCACAGCTCCAGTGACCTGGGTTCGGTTCTGTTTACTGTCACAGTCTCACAGCTCCAGTGACGCGGGTTCAGTTCTGTTTACTGCCACAGCCTCACAGCTCCAGTGTCCCGGGTTCGGTTCTGTTTACTGCCACAGTCTCACAGCTCCAGTGTCCCGGGTTCGGTTCTGTTTACTGCCACAGTCTCACAGCTCCAGTGTCCCGGGTTCGGTTCTGTTTACTGCCACAGTCTCACAGCTCCAGTGACCTGGCTTCGGTTCTATTTACTGCCACAGCCTCACAGCTCCAGTGACCTGGGTTCGGTTCTGTTTACTGCCACAGTCTCACAGCTCCAGTGTCCCGGGTTCGGTTCTGTTTACTGTCACAGTCTCACAGCTCCAGTGACCTGGGTTCAGTTCTGTTTACTGCCACAGTCTCACAGCTCCAGTGACCCGGGTTCAGTTCTGTTTACTGCCACAGTCTCACAGCTCCAGTGTCCCGGGTTCGGTTCTGTTTACTGCCACAGTCTCACAGCTCCAGTGACCCGGGTTCAGTTCTGTTTACTGCCACAGTCTCACAGCTCCAGTGTCCCGGGTTCGGTTCTGTTTACTGCCACAGTCTCACAGCTCCAGTGACCTGGGTTCGGTTCTGTTTACTGCCACAGTCTCACAGCTCCAGTGTCCCGGGTTCAGTTCTGTTTACTGCCACAGTCCGACAGCTCCAGTGTCCCGCGTTCGGTTCTGTTTACTGCCACAGTCTCACAGCTCCAGTGTCCCGCGTTCGGTTCTGTTTACTGCCACAGTCTCACAGCTCCAGTGACCCGGGTTCGGTTCTGTTTACTGCCACAGTCTCACAGCTCCAGTGTCCTGGGTTCGGTTCTGTTTACTGCCACAGTCTCACAGCTCCAGTGTCCCGGGTTCAGTTCTGTTTACTGCCACAGTCTCACAGCTCCAGTGTCCCGCGTTCGGTTCTGTTTACTGCCACAGTCTCACAGCTCCAGTGTCCTGGGTTCGGTTCTGGGGACTGCCACAGTCTCACAGCTCCAGTGACCCGGGTTCGGTTCTGTTTACTGCCACAGTCTCACAGCTCCAGTGTCCCGGGTTCAGTTCTGTTTACTGCCACAGTCTCACAGCTCCAGTGACCCGGGTTCGGTTCTGTTTACTGCCACAGTCTCACAGCTCCAGTGTCCCGGGTTCGGTTCTGTTTACTGCCACAGTCTCACAGCTCCAGTGTCCCGGGTTCGGTTCTGTTTACTGCCACAGTCTCACAGCTCCAGTGATCTGGGTTCGGTTCTGTTTACTGCCACAGTCTCACAGCTCCAGTGACCCGGGTTCGGTTCTGTTTACTGCCACAGTCTCACAGCTCCAGTGTCCCGGGTTCGGTTCTGTTTACTGCCACAGTCTCACAGCTCCAGTGACCCGGTTTCGGTTCTGTTTACTGCCACAGTCTCACAGCTCCAGTGTCCTGGGTTCGGTTCTGTTTACTGCCACAGTCTCACAGCTCCAGTGACCCGGGTTCGGTTCTGTTTACTGCCACAGTCTCACAGCTCCAGTGACATGGGTTCGGTTCAGTTTACTGCCACAGTCTCACAGCTCCAGTGACCCGGGTTCGGTTCTGTTTACTGCCACAGTCTCACTGCTCCGGTGACCCGGGTTCGGTTCTGTTTACTGCCACAGTCTCACAGCTCCAGTGACCCGGGTTCGGTTCTGTTTACTGCGACAGTCTCACAGCTCCAGTGACCCGGGTTCGGTTCTGTTTACTGCCACAGTCTCACAGCTCCAGTGACATGGGTTCGGTTCTGTTTACTGCCACAGCCTCACAGCTCCAGTGACCCAGGTTCGGTTCTGTTTACTGCCACAGCCTCACAGCTCCAGTGACCTGGGTTCAGTTCTGTTTACTGCCACAGCCTCACAGCTCCAGTGACCCGGGTTCGGTTCTGTTTACTGCCACAGTCTCACAGCTCCAGTGACCTGGGTTCGGTTCTGTTTACTGCCACAGTCTCACAGCTCCAGTGACCCGTGTTCGGTTCTCTTTACTGCCACAGTCTCACAGCTCCAGTGACCTGGGTTCGGTTCTGTTTACTGCCACAGTCTCACAGCTCCAGTGTCCCGGGTTCGGTTCTGTTTACTGCCACAGTCTCACAGCTCCAGTGTCCCGGGTTCGGTTCTGCGTACTGCCACAGTCTCACAGCTCCAGTGACCTGGGTTCGGTTCTGTTTACTGCCACAGCCTCACAGCTCCAGTGACCTGGGTTCGGTTCTGTTTACTGCCACAGTCTCACAGCTCCAGTGACCCAGGTTCGGTTCTGTTTACTGCCACAGTCTCACAGCTCCAGTGTCCCGGGTTCGGTTCTGCGTACTGCCACAGTCTCACAGCTCCAGTGACCCGGGTTCTGTTCTGTTTACTGCCACAGTCTCACAGCTCCAGTGACCTGGGTTCGGTTCTGTTTACTGCCACAGCCTCACAGCTCCAGTGACCTGGGTTCGGTTCTGTTTACTGCCACAGTCTCACAGCTCCAGTGACCTGGGTTCGGTTCTGTTTACTGCCACAGTCTCACTGCTCCAGTGTCCCGGGTTCGGTTCTGTTTACTGTCACAGCCTCACAGCTCCAGTGACCTGGGTTCGGTTCTGTTTACTGTCACAGCCTCACAGCTCCAGTGTCCTGGGTTCGGTTCTGTTTACTGCCACAGTCTCACAGCTCCAGTGACCTGGGTTCGGTTCTGTTTACTGCCACAGTCTCACAGCTCCAGTGACCCGGGTTCGGTTCTGTTTACTGCCACAGTCTCACAGCTCCAGTGACCTGGGTTCGGATCTGTTTACTGCCACAGTCTCACAGCTCCAGTGACCTGGGTTCGGTTCTGTTTACTGCCGCAACCTCACTGCTCCAGTGACCTGAGTTCGGTTTTGTTTACTGCCGCAACCTCACAGCTCCAGTGACCCGGGTTCGGTTCTGTTTACTGTCACAGTCTCACAGCTCCAGTGACCCGGGTTCAGTTCTGTTTACTGCCACAGTCTCACAGCTCCAGTGACCCGGGTTCAGTTCTGTTTACTGCCACAGTCTCACAGCTCCAGTGACCTGGGTTCGCTTCTGTTTACTGCCGCAACCTCACAGCTCCAGTGACCTGGGTTCGGTTCTGTTTACTGCCACAGTCTCACAGCTCCAGTGTCCCGGTTCGGTTCTGTTTACTGCCACAGTCTCACAGCTCCAGTGTCCCGGGTTCAGTTCTGTTTACTGCCACAGTCTCACAGCTCCAGTGTCCCGGGTTCGGTTCTGTTAACTGCCACAGTCTCACAGCTCCAGTGTCCCGGGTTCGGTTCTGTTTACTGCCACAGTCTCACAGCTCCAGTGACCTGGGTTCGGTTCTGTTTACTGCCACAGTCTCACAGCTCCAGTGACCCGGGTTCAGTTCTGTTTACTGCCACAGTCTCACAGCTCCAGTGTCCCGGGTTCGGTTCTGTTTACTGTCACAGTCTCACAGCTCCAGTGTCCCGGGTTCGGTTCTGTTTACTGCCACAGTCTCACAGCTCCAGTGACCCGGGTTTGGTTCTGTTTACTGCCACAGTCTCACAGCTCCAGTGACCCGGGTTCAGTTCTGTTTACTGCCACAGTCTCACAGCTCCTGTGTCCCGGGTTCGGTTCTGTTTACTGCCACAGTCTCACAGCTCCAGTGTCCTGGGTTCGGTTCTGTTTACTGCCGCAACCTCACAGCTCCAGTGACCTGAGTTCGGTTCTGTTCACTGCCGCAACCTCACAGCTCCAGTGACCCGGGTTCGGTTCTGTTTACTGCCACAGTCTCACAGCTCCAGTGACCTGGGTTCGGTTCTGTATACTGCCGCAACCTCACAGCTCCAGTGACCTGGGTTCGGTTCTGTTTACTGCCACAGTCTCACAGCTCCAGTGTCCCGGGTTCGGTTCTGTTTACTGCCACAGTCTCACAGCTCCAGTGTCCCGGGTTCGGTTCTGTTTACTGCCGCAACCTCACAGCTCCAGTGACCTGGGTTCGGTTCTGTTTAATGCCACAGTCTCACAGCTCCAGTGTCCCGGGTTCAGTTCTGTTTACTGCCACAGTCTCACAGCTCCAGTGTCCCGGGTTCGGTTCTGTTTACTGCCACAGTCTCACAGCTCCAGTGTCCCGGGTTCGGTTCTGTTTACTGCCACAGTCTCACAGCTCCAGTGTCCCGGGTTCAGTTCTGTTTACTGCCACAGTCTCACAGCTCCAGTGTCCCGGGTTCGGTTCTGTTTACTGCCACAGTCTCACAGCTCCAGTGTCCCGGGTTCGGTTCTGTTTACTGCCACAGTCTCACAGCTCCAGTGTCCCGGGTTCGGTTCTGTTTACTGCCACAGTCTCACAGCTCCAGTGTCCTGGGTTCGGTTCTGGGGACTGCCACAGTCTCACAGCTCCAGTGACCCGGGTTCGGTTCTGTTTACTGCCACAGTCTCACAGCTCCAGTGTCCCGGGTTCAGTTCTGTTTACTGCCACAGTCTCACAGCTCCAGTGACCCGGGTTCGGTTCTGTTTACTGCCACAGTCTCACAGCTCCAGTGTCCCGGGTATTGTTCTGTTTACTGCCACAGTCTCACAGCTCCAGTGTCCCGGGTTCGGTTCTGTTTACTGCCACAGTCTCACAGCTCCAGTGACCCGGGTTCGGTTCTGTTTACTGCCACAGTCTCACAGCTCCAGTGTCCTGGGTTTGGTTCTGTTTACTGCCACAGCCTCACAGCTCCAGTGACCCGGGTTCGGTTCTGTTTACTGCCACAGTCTCACAGCTCCAGTGACCCGGGTTCGGTTCTGTTTACTGCCACAGTCTCACAGCTCCAGTGTCCCGGGTTCAGTTCTGTTTACTGCCACAGTCTCACAGCTCCAGTGACCCGGTTTCGGTTCTGTTTACTGCCACAGTCTCACAGCTCCAGTGACCTGGGTTCGGTTCTGTTTACTGCCACAGTCTCACAGCTCCAGTGACCCGGGTTCGGTTCTGTTTACTGCCACAGTCTCACAGCTCCAGTGACCCGGGTTCGGTTCTGTTTACTGCCACAGTCTCACAGCTCCAGTGTCCCGGGTTCGGTTCTGTTTACTGCCACAGTCTCACAGCTCCAGTGACCTGGGTTCGGTTCTGTTTACTGCCACAGTCTCACAGCTCCAGTGACCCGGGTTCGGTTCTGTTTACTGCCACAGTCTCACAGCTCCAGTGACCCGGGTTCGGTTCTGTTTACTGCCACAGTCTCACAGCTCCAGTGTCCCGGGTTCAGTTCTGTTTACTGCCACAGTCTCACAGCTCCAGTGACCCGGTTTCGGTTCTGTTTACTGCCACAGTCTCACAGCTCCAGTGACCTGGGTTCGGTTCTGTTTACTGCCACAGTCTCACAGCTCCAGTGACCCGGGTTCGGTTCTGTTTACTGCCACAGTCTCACAGCTCCAGTGACCCGGGTTCGGTTCTGTTTACTGCCACAGTCTCACAGCTCCAGTGTCCCGGGTTCGGTTCTGTTTACTGCCACAGTCTCACAGCTCCAGTGACCTGGGTTCGGTTCTGTTTACTGCCACAGTCTCACAGCTCCAGTGACCCGGGTTCGGTTCTGTTTACTGCCACAGTCTCACAGCTCCAGTGACCCGGGTTCGGTTCTGTTTACTGCCACAGTCTCACAGCTCCAGTGACCCGGGTTCGGTTCTGTTTACTGCCGCAACCTCACAGCTCCAGTGACCTGGGTTCAGTTCTGTTTACTGCCACAGTCTCACAGCTCCAGTGACCCGGGTTCAGTTCTGTTTACTGCCACAGTCTCACAGCTCCAGTGACCTGGGTTCTGTTCTGTTTACTGCCACAGTCTCACAGCTCCAGTGTCCTGGGTTCGGTTCTGTTTACTGCCACAGTCTCACAGCTCCAGTGACCCGGGTTCGGTTCTGTTTACTGCCACAGTCTCACAGCTCCAGTGTCCCGGGTTCGGTTCTGTTTACTGCCACAGTCTCACAGCTTCAGTGACCCGGGTTCGGTTCTGTTTACTGCCACAGTCTCACAGCTCCAGTGTCCCGGGTTCGGTTCTGTTTACTGCCACAGTCTCACAGCTCCAGTGACCCGGGTTCGGTTCTGTTTACTGCCACAGTCTCACAGCTCCAGTGACCCAGGTTCGGTTCTGTTTACTGCCACAGTCTCACAGCTCCAGTGTCCCGGGTTCGGTTCTGTTTACTGCCACAGTCTCACAGCTCCAGTGACCCGGGTTCGGTTCTGTTTACTGCCACAGTCTCACAGCTCCAGTGTCCTGGGTTCGGTTCTGGGGACTGCCACAGTCTCACAGCTCCAGTGACCCGGGTTCGGTTCTGTTTACTGCCACAGTCTCACAGCTCCAGTGTCCCGGGTTCAGTTCTGTTTACTGCCACAGTCTCACAGCTCCAGTGACCCGGGTTCGGTTCTGTTTACTGCCACAGTCTCACAGCTCCAGTGTCCCGGGTATTGTTCTGTTTACTGCCACAGTCTCACAGCTCCAGTGTCCCGGGTTCGGTTCTGTTTACTGCCACAGTCTCACAGCTCCAGTGACCCGGGTTCGGTTCTGTTTACTGCCACAGTCTCACAGCTCCAGTGTCCTGGGTTTGGTTCTGTTTACTGCCACAGCCTCACAGCTCCAGTGACCCGGGTTCGGTTCTGTTTACTGCCACAGTCTCACAGCTCCAGTGACCCGGGTTCGGTTCTGTTTACTGCCACAGTCTCACAGCTCCAGTGTCCCGGGTTCAGTTCTGTTTACTGCCACAGTCTCACAGCTCCAGTGACCCGGTTTCGGTTCTGTTTACTGCCACAGTCTCACAGCTCCAGTGACCTGGGTTCGGTTCTGTTTACTGCCACAGTCTCACAGCTCCAGTGACCCGGGTTCGGTTCTGTTTACTGCCACAGTCTCACAGCTCCAGTGACCCGGGTTCGGTTCTGTTTACTGCCACAGTCTCACAGCTCCAGTGTCCCGGGTTCGGTTCTGTTTACTGCCACAGTCTCACAGCTCCAGTGACCTGGGTTCGGTTCTGTTTACTGCCACAGTCTCACAGCTCCAGTGACCCGGGTTCGGTTCTGTTTACTGCCACAGTCTCACAGCTCCAGTGACCCGGGTTCGGTTCTGTTTACTGCCACAGTCTCACAGCTCCAGTGACCCGGGTTCGGTTCTGTTTACTGCCACAGTCTCACAGCTCCAGTGACCTGGGTTCGGTTCTGTTTACTGTCACAGTCTCACAGCTCCAGTGACCCGGGTTCAGTTCTGTTTACTGCCACAGTCTCACAGCTCCAGTGACCCGGGTTCGGTTCTGTTTACTGCCACAGTCTCACAGCTCCAGTGTCCCGGGTTCGGTTCTGTTTACTGCCACAGTCTCACAGCTCCAGTGACCCGGGTTCGGTTCTGTTTACTGCCACAGTCTCACAGCTCCAGTGTCCCGGGTTCGGTTCTGTTTACTGCCACAGTCTCACAGCTCCAGTGACCTGGGTTCGGTTCTGTTTACTGCCACAGTCTCACAGCTCCAGTGTCCCGGGTTCGGTTCTGTTTACTGCCACAGTCTCACAGCTCCAGTGACCCGGGTTCGGTTCTGTTTACTGCCACAGTCTCACAGCTCCAGTGACCCAGGTTCGGTTCTGTTTACTGCCACAGTCTCACAGCTCCAGTGTCCCGGGTTCGGTTCTGTTTACTGCCACAGTCTCACAGCTCCAGTGACCCGGGTTCGGTTCTGTTTACTGCCACAGTCTCACAGCTCCAGTGTCCCGGGTTCGGTTCTGTTTACTGCCACAGTCTCACAGCTCCAGTGACCCGGGTTCAGTTCTGTTTACTGCCACAGTCTCACAGCTCCAGTGTCCCGGGTTCGGTTCTGTTTACTGCCACAGTCTCACAGCCCCAGTGTCCCGGGTTCGGTTCTGTTTACTGCCACAGTCTCACAGCTCCAGTGTCCCGGGTTCGGTTCTGTTTACTGCCACAGTCTCACAGCTCCAGTGTCCCGGGTTCGGTTCTGTTTACTGCCACAGTCTCACAGCTCCAGTGACCCGGGTTCGGTTCTGTTTACTGCCACAGTCTCACAGCTCCAGTGACCCGGGTTCAGTTCTGTTTACTGCCACAGTCTCACAGCTCCAGTGACCTGGGTTCGGTTCTGTTTACTGCCACAGTCTCACAGCTCCAGTGACCCGGGTTCGGTTCTGTTTACTGCCACAGTCTCACAGCTCCAGTGACCTGGGTTCGGTTCTGTTTACTGCCACAGTCTCACAGCTCCAGTGTCCCGGGTTCGGTTCTGTTTACTGCCACAGTCTCACAGCTCCAGTGACCCGGGTTCGGTTCTGTTTACTGCCACAGTCTCACAGCTCCAGTGTCCCGGGTTCGGTTCTGTTTACTGCCACAGTCTCACAGCTCCAGTGACCCGGGTTCGGTTCTGTTTACTGCCACAGTCTCACAGCTCCAGTGTCCCGGGTTCGGTTCTGTTTACTGTCACAGTCTCACAGCTCCAGTGTCCTGGGTTCGGTTCTGTTTACTGCCACAGTCTCACAGCTCCTGTGACCCGGGTTCGGTTCTGTTTACTGCCACAGTCTCACAGCTCCAGTGTCCCGGGTTCGGTTCTGTTTACTGTCACAGTCTCACAGCTCCAGTGACCTGGGTTCGGTTCTGTTTACTGCCACAGTCTCACAGCTCCAGTGACCTGGGTTCGGTTCTGTTTACTGCCATAGTCTCACAGCTCCAGTGACCTGGGTTCGGTTCTGTTTACTGCCACAGTCTCACAGCTCCAGTGACCCGGGTTCGGTTCTGTTTACTGCCACAGTCTCACAGCTCCAGTGTCCCAGGTTCGGTTCTGTTTACTGCCACAGTCTCACAGCTCCAGTGACCTGGGTTCGGTTCTGTTTACTGCCACAGTCTCACAGCTCCAGTGACCCGGGTTCGGTTCTGTTTACTGCCACAGTCTCACAGCTCCAGTGACCTGGGTTCGGTTCTGTTTACTGTCACAGTCTCACAGCTCCAGTGACCCGAGTTCAGTTCTGTTTACTGCCACAGTCTCACAGCTCCAGTGACCTGGGTTCGGTTCTGTTTACTGCCACAGTCTCACAGCTCCAGTGACCTGGGTTCGGTTCTGTTTACTGCCACAGTCTCACAGCTCCAGTGACCCGGGTTCAGTTCTGTTTACTGCCACAGTCTCACAGCTCCAGTGTCCCGGGTTCGGTTCTGTTTACTGCCACAGTCTCACAGCTCCAGTGTCCCGGGTTCGGTTCTGTTTACTGCCACAGTCTCACAGCTCCAGTGACCTGGGTTCGGTTCTGCTAACTGCCACAGTCTCACAGCTCCAGTGACCTGGGTTCGGTTCTGTTTACTGCCACAGTCTCACAGCTCCAGTGACCCAGGTTCGGTTCTGTTTACTGCCACAGTCTCACAGCTCCAGTGACCCGGGTTCGGTTCTGTTTACTGCCACAGTCTCACAGCTCCAGTGACCTGGGTTCGGTTCTGTTTACTGTCACAGTCTCACAGCTCCAGTGACCCGGGTTCAGTTCTGTTTACTGCCACAGTCTCACAGCTCCAGTGTCCCGGGTTCGGTTCTGTTTACTGCCACAGTCTCACAGCTCCAGTGACCTGGGTTCGGTTCTGTTTACTGCCACAGTCTCACAGCTCCAGTGTCCCGGGTTCGGTTCTGTTTACTGCCACAGTCTCACAGCTCCAGTGACCCGGGTTCGGTTCTGTTTACTGCCACAGTCTCACAGCTCCAGTGACCCAGGTTCGGTTCTGTTTACTGCCACAGTCTCACAGCTCCAGTGATCTGGGTTCGGTTCTGTTTACTGCCACATTCTCACAGCTCCAGTGTCCCGGGTTCGGTTCTGTTTACTGCCACAGTCTCACAGCTCCAGTGTCCCGGGTTCGGTTCTGTTTACTGCCACAGTCTCACAGCTCCATTGACCTGGGTTCGGTTCTGTTTACTGCCACAGTCTCACAGCTCCAGTGTCCCGGGTTCGGTTCTGTTTACTGCCACAGTCTCACAGCTCCAGTGACCCAGGTTCGGTTCTGTTTACTGCCACAGTCTCACAGCTCCAGTGACCTGGGTTCGGTTCTGTTTACTGCCACAGTCTCACAGCTCCAGTGTCCAGGGTTCGGTTCTGTTTACTGCCACAGTCTCACAGCTCCAGTGTCCCGGGTTCGGTTCTGTTTACTGCCACAGTCTCACAGCTCCATTGACCTGGGTTCGGTTCTGTTTACTGCCACAGTCTCACAGCTCCAGTGTCCAGGGTTCGGTTCTGTTTACTGCCACAGTCTCACAGCTCCAGTGTCCAGGGTTCGGTTCTGTTTACTGCCACAGTCTCACAGCTCCAGTGTCCAGGGTTCGGTTCTGTTTACTGCCACAGTCTCACAGCTCCAGTGACCTGGGTTCAGTTCTGTTTACTGCCACAGTCTCACAGCTCCAGTGTCCCGGGTTCGGTTCTGTTTACTGTCACAGTCTCACAGCTCCAGTGACCTGGGTTCAGTTCTGTTTACTGCCACAGTCTCACAGCTCCAGTGTCCCGGGTTCGGTTCTGTTTACTGTCACAGTCTCACAGCTCCAGTGACCTGGGTTCGGTTCTGTTTACTGTCACAGTCTCACAGCTCCAGTGACCTGGGTTCGGTTCTGTTTACTGCCACAGTCTCACAGCTCCAGTGTCCCGGGTTCGGTTCTGTTTACTGCCACAGTCTCACAGCTCCAGTGACCTGGGTTCGGTTCTGTTTACTGCCACAGTCTCACAGCTCCATTGACCTGGGTTCGGTTCTGTTTACTGCCACAGTCTCACAGCTCCAGTGACCTGGGTTCGGTTCTGTTTACTGCCACAGTCTCACAGCTCCCGTGACCTGGGTTCGGTTCTGTTTACTGCCACAGTCTCACAGCTCCAGTGACCTGGGTTCGGTTCTGTTTACTGCCACAGTCTCACAGCTCCAGTGTCCCGGGTTCGGTTCTGTTTACTGCCACAGTCTCACAGCTCCAGTGACCCGGGTTCGGTTCTGTTTAC
This sequence comes from Heterodontus francisci, assembly GCF_036365525.1. Taxonomy (NCBI): domain Eukaryota; kingdom Metazoa; phylum Chordata; class Chondrichthyes; order Heterodontiformes; family Heterodontidae; genus Heterodontus; species Heterodontus francisci. The sequence continues at coordinate 3,416,238 of NW_027141956.1, forward strand.
TGCCACAGTCTCACAGCTCCAGTGTCCCGGGTTCGGTTCTGTTTACTGCCACAGTCTCACAGCTCCAGTGACCTGGGTTCGGTTCTGTTTACTGCCACAGTCTCCACAGCTCCAATGACCCGGGTTCGTTTCTGTTTACTGCCACAGTCTCACAGCTCCAGTGACCCGGGTTCAGTTCTGTTTACTGCCACAGTCTCACAGCTCCAGTGTCCCGGGTTCTGTTCTGTTTACTGCCACAGTCTCACAGCTCCAGTGACCCGGGTTCAGTTCTGTTTACTGCCACAGTCTCACAGCTCCAGTGACCCGGGTTCAGTTCTGTTTACTGCCACAGTCTCACAGCTCCAGTGTCCCGGGTTCTGTTCTGTTTACTGCCACAGTCTCACAGCTCCAGTGACCCGGGTTCAGTTCTGTTTACTGCCACAGTCTCCACAGCTCCAATGACCCGGGTTCGGTTCTGTTTACTGCCACAGTCTCACAGCTCCAGTGACCTGGGTTCGGTTCTGTTTACTGCCACAGTCTCACAGCTCCAGTGACCTGGGTTCAGTTCTGTTTACTGCCACAGCCTCACAGCTCCAGTGACCTGGGTTCAGTTCTGTTTACTGCCACAGTCTCACAGCTCCAGTGTCCTGGGTTCGGTTCTGGGGACTGCCACAGTCTCACAGCTCCAGTGTCCCGGGTTCGGTTCTGTTTACTGCCACAGTCTCACAGCTCCAGTGACCCGGGTTCGGTTCTGTTTACTGCCACAGTCTCACAGCTCCAGTGTCCCGGGTTCGGTTCTGTTTACTGCCACAGTCTCACAGCTCCAGTGTCCCGGGTTCGGTTCTGTTTACTGCCACAGTCTCACAGCTCCAGTGACCTGGGTTCGGTTCTGCTTACTGCCACAGTCTCACAGCTCCAGTGACCCGGGTTCAGTTCTGTTTACTGCCACAGTCTCACAGCTCCAGTGACCCGGGTTCAGTTCTGTTAACTGCCACAGTCTCACAGCTCCAGTGACCTGGGGTCGGTTCTGTTTACTGCCACAGTCTCACAGCTCCAGTGACCTGGGGTCGGTTCTGTTTACTGCCACAGTCTCACAGCTCCAGTGTCCCGGGTTCGGTTCTGTTTACTGCCACAGTCTCACAGCTCCAGTGTCCCGTTTTCGGTTCTGTTTACTGCCACAGTCTCACAGCTTCAGTGACCTGGGTTCGGTTCTGTTTACTGCCACAGTCTCACAGCTCCAGTGACCTGGGTTCGGTTCTGTTTACTGCCACAGTCTCACAGCTCCAGTGTCCTGGGTTCGGTTCTGTTTTTTGCCACAGTCTCACAGCTTCAGTGACCCGGGTTCGGTTCTGTTTACTGCCACAGTCTCACAGCTCCAGTGACCTGGGTTCGGTTCTGTTTACTGCCACAGTCTCACAGCTCCAGTGACCGGGTTCGGTTCTGTTTACTGCCACAGCCTCACAGCTCCAGTGACCCGGGTTCGGTTCTGTTTACTGCCACAGTCTCACAGCTCCAGTGTCCCGGGTTCGGTTCTGTTTACTGCCACAGTCTCACAGCTCCAGTGACCCGGGTTCGGTTCTGTTTACTGCCACAGTCTCACAGCTCCAGTGTCCCGGGTTCGGTTCTGTTTACTGCCACAGTCTCACAGCTCCAGTGACCCGGGTTCGGTTCTGTTTACTGCCACAGTCTCACAGCTCCAGTGTCCCGGGTTCGGTTCTGTTTACTGCCACAGTCTCACAGCTCCAGTGACCTGGGTTCGGTTATGTTTACTGCCACAGTCTCACAGCTCCAGTGACCTGGGTTCGGTTCTGGGGACTGCCACAGTCTCACAGCTCCAGTGACCCGGGTTCGGTTCTGTTTACTGTCACAGTCTCACAGCTCCAGTGACCCGGGTTCGGTTCTGTTTACTGCCACAGTCACACAGCTCCAGTGTCCCGGGTTCGGTTCTGTTTACTGCCACAGTCTCACAGCTCCAGTGACCCGGGTTCGGTTCTGTTTACTGCCACAGTCTCACAGCTCCAGTGTCCCGGGTTCGGTTCTGTTTACTGTCACAGTCTCACAGCTCCAGTGTCCCGGGTTCGGTTCTGTTTACTGCCACAGTCTCACAGCTCCAGTGACCCGGGTTCGGTTCTGTTTACTGCCACAGTCTCACAGCTCCAGTGTCCCGGGTTCGGTTCTGTTTACTGTCACAGTCACACAGCTCCAGTGTCCCGGGTTCGGTTCTGTTTACTGCCACAGTCTCACAGCTTCAGTGACCTGGGTTCGGTTCTGTTTACTGCCACAGTCTCACAGCTTCAGTGACCTGGGTTCGGTTCTGTTTACTGCCACAGTCTCACAGCTCCAGTGTCCCGGGTTCGGTTCTGTTTACTGTCACAGTCACACAGCTCCAGTGTCCCGGGTTCGGTTCTGTTTACTGCCACAGTCTCACAGCTCCAGTGACCTGGGTTCGGTTCTGTTTACTGCCACAGTCTCACAGCTCCAGTGACCTGGGTTCGGTTCTGTTTACTGCCACAGTCTCACAGCTCCAGTGACCCGGGTTCGGTTCTGTTTACTGCCACAGTCTCACAGCTCCAGTGTCCCGGGTTCGATTCTGTTTACTGCCACAGTCTCACAGCTCCATTGACCTGGGTTCGGTTCTGTTTTCTGCCACAGTCTCACAGCTCCAGTGACCTGGGTTCGGTTCTGTTTACTGCCACAGTCTCACAGCTCCAGTGACCCGGGTTCGGTTCTGTTTACTGCCACAGCCTCACAGCTCCAGTGACCTGGGTTCGGTTCTGTTTACTGCCACAGTCTCACAGCTTCAGTGACCTGGGTTCGGTTCTGTTTACTGCCACAGCCTCACAGCTCCAGTGTCCTGGGTTCGGTTCTGTTTTTTGCCACAGTCTCACAGCTTCAGTGACCCGGGTTCGGTTCTGTTTACTGCCACAGTCTCACAGCTCCAGTGACCCGGGTTCGGTTCTGTTTACTGCCACAGCCTCACAGCTCCAGTGACCTGGGTTCGGTTCTGTTTACTGCCACAGTCTCACAGCTCCAGTGACCCGGGTTCGGTTCTGTTTACTGCCACAGCCTCACAGCTCCAGTGACCTGGGTTCGGTTCTGTTTACTGCCACAGTCTCACAGCTCCAGTGACCTGGGTTCGGTTCTGTTTACTGCCACAGTCTCACAGCTCCAGTGACCCGGGTTCGGTTCTGTTTACTGCCACAGCCTCACAGCTCCAGTGACCTGGGTTCGGTTCTGTTTACTGCCACAGTCTCACAGCTTCAGTGACCTGGGTTTGGTTCTGTTTACTGCCACAGCCTCACAGCTCCAGTGTCCTGGGTTCGGTTCTGTTTTTTGCCACAGTCTCACAGCTTCAGTGACCCGGGTTCGGTTCTGTTTACTGCCACAGTCTCACAGCTCCAGTGACCTGGGTTCGGTTCTGTTTACTGCCACAGTCTCACAGCTCCAGTGACCGGGTTCGGTTCTGTTTACTGCCACAGCCTCACAGCTCCAGTGACCCGGGTTCGGTTCTGTTTACTGCCACAGTCTCACAGCTCCAGTGTCCCGGGTTCGGTTCTGTTTACTGCCACAGTCTCACAGCTCCAGTGACCTGGGTTCGGTTCTGTTTACTGCCACAGTCTCACAGCTCCAGTGTCCCGGGTTCGGTTCTGTTTACTGCCACAGTCTCACAGCTCCAGTGACCTGGGTTCGGTTCTGTTTACTGCCACAGTCTCACAGCTCCAGTGTCCCGGGTTCGGTTCTGTTTACTGCCACAGCCTCACAGCTCCAGTGACCTGGGTTCGGTTCTGTTTAATGCCACAGCCTCACAGCTTCAGTGACCTGGGTTCGGTTCTGTTTACTGCCACAGTCTCACAGCTCCAGTGACCCGGGTTCGGTTCTGTTTACTGCCACAGCCTCACAGCTCCAGTGACCTGGGTTCGGTTCTGTTTACTGCCACAGTCTCACAGCTTCAGTGACCTGGGTTCGGTTCTGTTTACTGCCACAGCCTCACAGCTCCAGTGTCCTGGGTTCGGTTCTGTTTACTGCCACAGTCTCACAGCTTCAGTGACCTGGGTTCGGTTCTGTTTACTGCCACAGCCTCACAGCTCCAGTGACCCGGGTTCGGTTCTGTTTACTGCCACAGTCTCACAGCTCCAGTGTCCCGGGTTCGGTTCTGTTGACTGCCACAGTCTCACAGCTCCAGTGACCTGGGTTCGGTTATGTTTACTGCCACAGTCTCACAGCTCCAGTGACCTGGGTTCGGTTCTGGGGACTGCCACAGTCTCACAGCTCCAGTGACCCGGGTTCGGTTCTGTTTACTGTCACAGTCTCACAGCTCCAGTGACCCGGGTTCGGTTCTGTTTACTGCCACAGTCTCACAGCTCCAGTGTCCCGGGTTCGGTTCTGTTTACTGTCACAGTCTCACAGCTCCAGTGTCCCGGGTTCGGTTCTGTTTACTGCCACAGTCTCACAGCTCCAGTGACCCGGGTTCGGTTCTGTTTACTGCCACAGTCTCACAGCTCCAGTGTCCCGGGTTCGGTTCTGTTTACTGTCACAGTCACACAGCTCCAGTGACCTGGGTTCGGTTCTGTTTACTGCCACAGTCTCACAGCTTCAGTGACCTGGGTTCGGTTCTGTTTACTGCCACAGTCTCACAGCTCCAGTGTCCCGGGTTCGGTTCTGTTTACTGTCACAGTCACACAGCTCCAGTGTCCCGGGTTCGGTTCTGTTTACTGCCACAGTCTCACAGCTCCAGTGACCTGGGTTCGGTTCTGTTTACTGCCACAGTCTCACAGCTCCAGTGACCTGGGTTCGGTTCTGTTTACTGCCACAGTCTCACAGCTCCAGTGACCCGGGTTCGGTTCTGTTTACTGCCACAGTCTCACAGCTCCAGTGTCCCGGGTTCGGTTCTGTTTACTGCCACAGTCTCACAGCTCCATTGACCTGGGTTCGGTTCTGTTTTCTGCCACAGTCTCACAGCTCCAGTGTCCCGGGTTCGGTTCTGTTTACTGCCACAGTCTCACAGCTCCATTGACCTGGGTTCGGTTCTGTTTTCTGCCACAGTCTCACAGCTCCATTGACCTGGGTTCGGTTCTGTTTTCTGCCACAGTCTCACAGCTCCAGTGTCCCGGGTTCGGTTCTGTTTACTGCCACAGTCTCACAGCTCCATTGACCTGGGTTCGGTTCTGTTTTCTGCCACAGTCTCACAGCTCCATTGACCTGGGTTCGGTTCTGTTTTCTGCCACAGTCTCACAGCTCCAGTGTCCCGGGTTCGGTTCTGTTTACTGCCACAGTCTCACAGCTCCAGTGACCCGGGTTCGGTTCTGTTTACTGCCACAGTCTCACAGCTCCAGTGACCTGGGTTCGGTTCTGTTTACTGCCACAGTCTCACAGCTCCAGTGACCCGGGTTCGGTTCTGTTTACTGCCACAGCCTCACAGCTCCAGTGACCTGGGTTCGGTTCTGTTTACTGCCACAGTCTCACAGATTCAGTGACCTGGGTTCGGTTCTGTTTACTGCCACAGCCTCACAGCTCCAGTGTCCTGGGTTCGGTTCTGTTTTTTGCCACAGTCTCACAGCTTCAGTGACCCGGGTTCGGTTCTGTTTACTGCCACAGCCTCACAGCTCCAGTGTCCTGGGTTCGGTTCTGTTTACTGCCACAGTCTCACAGCTCCAGTGACCTGGGTTCGGTTCTGTTTACTGCCACAGTCTCACAGCTCCAGTGACCGGGTTCGGTTCTGTTTACTGCCACAGCCTCACAGCTCCAGTGACCCGGGTTCGGTTCTGTTTACTGCCACAGTCTCACAGCTCCAGTGACCCGGGTTCGGTTCTGTTTACTGCCACAGTCTCACAGCTCCAGTGTCCCGGGTTCGGTTCTGTTTACTGCCACAGTCTCACAGCTCCAGTGACCCGGGTTCGGTTCTGTTTACTGCCACAGTCTCACAGCTCCAGTGTCCCGGGTTCGGTTCTGTTTACTGCCACAGTCTCACAGCTCCAGTGACCTGGGTTCGGTTCTGTTTACTGCCACAGTCTCACAGCTCCAGTGTCCCGGGTTCGGTTCTGTTTACTGCCACAGTCTCACAGCTCCAGTGACCTGGGTTCGGTTCTGTTTACTGCCACAGTCTCACAGCTCCAGTGTCCCGGGTTCGGTTCTGTTTACTGCCACAGTCTCACAGCTCCAGTGACCTGGGTTCGGTTCTGTTTACTGCCACAGTCTCACAGCTCCAGTGACCCGGGTTCGGTTCTGTTTACTGCCACAGTCTCACAGCTCCAGTGTCCCGGGTTCGGTTCTGTTTACTGCTACAGTCTCACAGCTCCAGTGACCTGGGTTCGGTTATGTTTACTGCCACAGTCTCAAAGCTCCAGTGACCTGGGTTCGGTTCTGGGGACTGCCACAGTCTCACAGCTCCAGTGACCCGGGTTCGGTTCTGTTTACTGTCACAGTCTCACAGCTCCAGTGACCCGGGTTCGGTTCTGTTTACTGCCACAGTCACACAGCTCCAGTGTCCCGGGTTCGGTTCTGTTTACTGCCACAGTCTCACAGCTCCAGTGACCCGGGTTCGGTTCTGTTTACTGCCACAGTCTCACAGCTCCAGTGTCCCGGGTTCGGTTCTGTTTACTGTCACAGTCTCACAGCTCCAGTGTCCCGGGTTCGGTTCTGTTTACTGCCACAGTCTCACAGCTCCAGTGTCCCGGGTTCGGTTCTGTTTACTGCCACAGTCTCACAGCTCCAGTGACCCGGGTTCGGTTCTGTTTACTGCCACAGTCACACAGCTCCAGTGTCCCGGGTTCGGTTCTGTTTACTGCCACAGTCTCACAGCTTCAGTGACCTGGGTTCGGTTCTGTTTACTGCCACAGTCTCACAGCTCCAGTGTCCCGGGTTCGGTTCTGTTTACTGTCACAGTCTCACAGCTCCAGTGTCCCGGGTTCGGTTCTGTTTACTGCCACAGTCTCACAGCTCCAGTGACCTGGGTTCGGTTCTGTTTACTGTCACAGTCTCACAGCTCCAGTGTCCCGGGTTCGGTTCTGTTTACTGCCACAGTCTCACAGCTCCAGTGACCTGGGTTCGGTTCTGTTTACTGTCACAGTCTCACAGCTCCAGTGACCTGGGTTCGGTTCTGTTTACTGCCACAGTCTCACAGCTCCAGTGATCTGGGTTCGGTTCTGTTTACTGCCACAGTCTCACAGCTCCAGTGTCCCGGGTTCGGTTCTGTTTACTGTCACAGTCTCACAGCTCCAGTGACCTGGGTTCGGTTCTGTTTACTGCCACAGTCTCACAGCTCCAGTGACCTGGGTTCGGTTCTGTTTACTGCCACAGTCTCACAGCTCCAGTGACCTGGGTTCGGTTCTGTTTACTGCCACAGTCTCACTGCTCCAGTGACCCGGGTTCGGTTCTGTTTACTGCCACAGTCTCACCGCTCCAGTGTCCCGGGATCGGTTCTGTTTACTGCCACAGTCTCACAGCTCCAGTGACCCGGGTCCGGTTCTGTTTACTGCCACAGTCTCACAGCTCCAGTGACCTGGGTTCGGTTCTGTTTACTGCCACAGTCTCACAGCTCCAGTGTCCCGGGTCCGGTTCTGTTTACTGCCACAGTCTCACAGCTCCAGTGTCCCGGGTTCGGTTCTGTTTACTGTCACAGTCACACAGCTCCAGTGTCCCGGGTTCGGTTCTGTTTACTGCCACAGTCTCACAGCTCCAGTGACCTGGGTTCGGTTCTGTTTACTGCCACAGTCTCACAACTCCAGTGACCCGGGTTCGGTTCTGTTTACTGCCACAGTCTCACAGCTCCATTGACCTGGGTTCGGTTCTGTTTTCTGCTACAGTCTCACAGCTCCAGTGACCTGGGTTCGGTTCTGTTTACTGCCACAGTCTCACAGCTCCAGTGACCCGGGTTCAGTTCTGTTTACTGCCACAGTCTCTCAGCTCCAGTGACCTGGGTTCGGTTCTGTTTACTGCCACAGTCTCACAGCTCCATTGACCTGGGTTCGGTTCTGTTTACTGCCAGAGTCTCACAGCTCCAGTGACCTGGGTTCGGTTCTGTTTACTGCCACAGTCTCACAGCTCGCGTGACCTGGGTTCGGTTCTGTTTACTGCCACAGTCTCACAGCTCCAGTGACCTGGGTTCGGTTCAATTTACTGCCACAGTCTCACAGCTCCAGTCACCTGGGTTCGGTTCTGTTTACTGCCACAGTCTCCACAGCTCCAGTGACCCGGGTTCGGTTCTGTTTACTGCCACAGTCTCACAGCTCCAGTGACCTGGGTTCGGTTCTGCTAACTGCCACAGTCTCACAGCTCCAGTGACCTGGGTTCGGTTCTGTTTACTGCCACAGTCTCACAGCTCCAGTGACCCAGGTTCGGTTCTGTTTACTGCCACAGTCTCACAGCTCCAGTGACCCGGGTTCGGTTCTGTTTACTGCCACAGTCTCACAGCTCCAGTGACCTGGGTTCGGTTCTGTTTACTGTCACAGTCTCACAGCTCCAGTGACCCGGGTTCAGTTCTGTTTACTGCCACAGTCTCACAGCTCCAGTGACCCGGGTTCGGTTCTGTTTACTGCCACAGTCTCACAGCTCCAGTGTCCCGGGTTCGGTTCTGTTTACTGCCACAGTCTCACAGCTCCAGTGACCCGGGTTCGGTTCTGTTTACTGCCACAGTCTCACAGCTCCAGTGTCCCGGGTTCGGTTCTGTTTACTGCCACAGTCTCACAGCTCCAGTGACCTGGGTTCGGTTCTGTTTACTGCCACAGTCTCACAGCTCCAGTGTCCCGGGTTCGGTTCTGTTTACTGCCACAGTCTCACAGCTCCAGTGACCCGGGTTCGGTTCTGTTTACTGCCACAGTCTCACAGCTCCAGTGACCCAGGTTCGGTTCTGTTTACTGCCACAGTCTCACAGCTCCAGTGACCTGGGTTCGGTTCTGTTTACTGCCACAGTCTCACAGCTCCAGTGTCCAGGGTTCGGTTCTGTTTACTGCCACAGTCTCACAGCTCCAGTGTCCCGGGTTCGGTTCTGTTTACTGCCACAGTCTCACAGCTCCATTGACCTGGGTTCGGTTCTGTTTACTGCCACAGTCTCACAGCTCCAGTGTCCCGGGTTCGGTTCTGTTTACTGCCACAGTCTCACAGCTCCAGTGACCCGGGTTCAGTTCTGTTTACTGCCACAGTCTCACAGCTCCAGTGTCCCGGGTTCGGTTCTGTTTACTGCCACAGTCTCACAGCTCCAGTGACCTGGGTTCAGTTCTGTTTACTGCCACAGTCTCACAGCTCCAGTGTCCCGGGTTCGGTTCTGTTTACTGCCACAGTCTCACAGCTCCAGTGACCTGGGTTCAGTTCTGTTTACTGTCACAGTCTCACAGCTCCAGTGACCTGGGTTCGGTTCTGTTTACTGCCACAGTCTCACAGCTCCAGTGTCCCGGGTTCGGTTCTGTTTACTGCCACAGTCTCACAGCTCCAGTGACCTGGGTTCGGTTCTGTTTACTGCCACAGTCTCACAGCTCCATTGACCTGGGTTCGGTTCTGTTTACTGCCACAGTCTCACAGCTCCAGTGACCTGGGTTCGGTTCTGTTTACTGCCACAGTCTCACAGCTCCCGTGACCTGGGTTCGGTTCTGTTTACTGCCACAGTCTCACAGCTCCAGTGACCTGGGTTCGGTTCTGTTTACTGCCACAGTCTCACAGCTCCAGTGACCCGGGTTCAGTTCTGTTTACTGCCACAGTCTCACAGCTCCAGTGTCCCGGGTTCGGTTCTGTTTACTGCCACAGTCTCACAGCTCCAGTGACCTGGGTTCGGTTCTGTTTACTGCCACAGTCTCCACAGCTCCAATGACCCGGGTTCGGTTCTGTTTACTGCCACAGTCTCACAGCTCCAGTGACCCGGGTTCAGTTCTGTTTACTGCCACAGTCTCACAGCTCCAGTGACCCGGGTTCAGTTCTGTTTACTGCCACAGTCTCACAGCTCCAGTGACCTGGGTTCGGTTCTGTTTACTGCCACAGTCTCCACAGCTCCAATGACCCGGGTTCGGTTCTGTTTACTGCCACAGTCTCACAGCTCCAGTGACCTGGGTTCGGTTGTGTTTACTGCCACAGTCTCACAGCTCCAGTGACCCGGGTTCAGTTCTGTTTACTGCCACAGTCTCACAGCTCCAGTGTCCCGGGTTCGGTTCTGTTTACTGCCACAGTCTCACAGCTCCAGTGACCTGGGTTCGGTTCTGTTTACTGCCACAGTCTCCACAGCTCCAATGACCCGGGTTCGGTTCTGTTTACTGCCACAGTCTCACAGCTCCAGTGACCCGGGTTCAGTTCTGTTTACTGCCACAGTCTCACAGCTCCAGTGACCCGGGTTCAGTTCTGTTTACTGCCACAGTCTCACAGCTCCAGTGACCTGGGTTCGGTTCTGTTTACTGCCACAGTCTCCACAGCTCCAGTGACCTGGGTTCGGTTCTGTTTACTGCCACAGTCTCACAGCTCCAGTGACCTGGGTTCAGTTCTGTTTACTGCCACAGCCTCACAGCTCCAGTGACCTGGGTTCGGTTCTGTTTACTGCCACAGTCTCACAGCTCCAGTGACCTGGGTTCGGTTCTGTTTACTGCCACAGTCTCACAGCTCCAGTGACCTGGGTTCGGTTCTGTTTACTGCCACAGTCTCACAGCTCCAGTGACCTGGGTTCTGTTCTGTTTACTGCCACAGCCTCACAGCTCCAGTGACCTGGGTTCAGTTCTGTTTACTGCCACAGTCTCACAGCTCCAGTGACCTGGGTTCGGTTCTGTTTACTGCCACAGTCTCACAGCTCCAGTGACCCGGGTTCGGTTCTGTTTACTGCCACAGTCTCACAGCTCCAGTGACCCGGGTTCGGTTCTGTTTACTGCCACAGTCTCACAGCTCCAGTGACCTGAGTTCGGTTCTGTTTACTGCCACAGCCTCACAGCTCCAGTGTCCTGGGTTCGGTTCTGGGGACTGCCACAGTCTCACAGCTCCAGTGTCCCGGGTTCGGTTCTGTTTACTGCCACAGTCTCACAGCTCCAGTGACCCGGGTTCGGTTCTGTTTACTGCCACAGTCTCACAGCTCCAGTGACCCGGGTTCGGTTCTGTTTACTGCCACAGTCTCACAGCTCCAGTGTCCCGGGTTCGGTTCTGTTTACTGCCACAGTCTCACAGCTCCAGTGTCCCGGGTTCGGTTCTGTTTACTGCCACAGTCTCACAGCTCCAGTGACCTGGGTTCGGTTCTGCTTACTGCCACAGTCTCACAGCTCCAGTGACCCGGGTTCAGTTCTGTTTACTGCCACAGTCTCACAGCTCCAGTGACCCGGGTTCGGTACTGTTTACTGCCACAGTCTCACAGCTCCAGTGTCCCGGGTTCGGTTCTGTTTACTGCCACAGTCTCACAGCTTCAGTGACCTGGGTTCGGTTCTGTTTACTGCCACAGTCTCACAGCTCCAGTGACCTGGGTTCATTTCTGTTTACTGCCACAGTCTCACAGCTCCAGTGTCCCGGGTTCGGTTCTGGGGACTGCCACAGCCTCACAGCTCCAGTGACCTGGGTTCGGTTCTGTTTACTGCCACAGTCTCACAGCTTCAGTGACCTGGGTTCGGTTCTGGGGACTGCCACAGTCTCACAGCTCCAGTGACCCGGGTTCGGTTCTGTTTACTGCCACAGTCTCACAGCTCCAGTGACCTGGGTTCGGTTCTGTTTACTGCCACAGCCTCAAAGCTCCAGTGACCTGGGTTCGGTTCTGTTTACTGCCACAGTCTCACAGCTCCAGTGTCCCGGGTTCGGTTCTGTTTACTGCCACAGTCTCACAGCTCCAGTGTCCTGGGTTCGGTTCTGTTTACTGCCACAGTCTCACAGCTCCAGTGACCTGGGGTCGGTTCTGTTTACTGCCACAGTCTCACAGCTCCAGTGTCCTGGGTTCGGTTCTGTTTACTGCCACTGTCTCACAGCTCCAGTGTCCCGGGTTCGGTTCTGTTTACTGTCACAGTCTCACAGCTCCAGTGACCTGGGTTCGGTTCTGTTTACTGCCACAGTCTCACAGCTCCAGTGTCCCATTTTCGGTTCTGTTTACTGCCACAGTCTCACAGCTTCAGTGACCTGGGTTCGGTTCTGTTTACTGCCACAGTCTCACAGCTCCAGTGACCTGGGTTCGGTTCTGTTTACTGCCACAGTCTCACAGCTCCAGTGTCCCGGGTTCGGTTCTGTTTACTGCCACAGTCTCACAGCTCCAGTGACCTGGGTTCGGTTCTGTTTACTGCCACAGTCTCACAGCTCCAGTGACCCGGGTTCGGTTCTGTTTACTGCCACAGTCTCACAGCTCCAGTGTCCCGGGTTCGGTTCTGTTTACTGCCACAGCCTCACAGCTCCAGTGACCTGGGTTCGGTTCTGTTTACTGCCACAGCCTCACAGCTTCAGTGACCTGGGTTCGGTTCTGTTTACTGCCACAGTCTCACAGCTCCAGTGACCCGGGTTCGGTTCTGTTTACTGCCACAGCCTCACAGCTCCAGTGACCTGGGTTCGGTTCTGTTTACTGCCACAGTCTCACAGCTTCAGTGACCTGGCTTCGGTTCTGTTTACTGCCACAGCCTCACAGCTCCAGTGTCCTGGGTTCGGTTCTGTTTTTTGCCACAGTCTCACAGCTTCAGTGACCCGGGTTCGGTTCTGTTTACTGCCACAGCCTCACAGCTCCAGTGTCCTGGGTTCGGTTCTGTTTACTGCCACAGTCTCACAGCTCCAGTGACCTGGGTTCGGTTCTGTTTACTGCCACAGTCTCACAGCTCCAGTGACCGGGTTCGGTTCTGTTTACTGCCACAGCCTCACAGCTCCAGTGACCCGGGTTCGGTTCTGTTTACTGCCACAGTCTCACAGCTCCAGTGTCCCGGGTTCGGTTCTGTTTACTGCCACAGTCTCACAGCTCCAGTGACCCGGGTTCGGTTCCGTTTACTGCCACAGTCTCACAGCTCCAGTGTCCCGGGTTCGGTTCTGTTTACTGCCACAGTCTCACAGCTCCAGTGACCCGGGTTCGGTTCTGTTTACTGCCACAGTCTCACAGCTCCAGTGTCCCGGGTTCGGTTCTGTTTACTGCCACAGTCTCACAGCTCCAGTGACCTGGGTTCGGTTATGTTTACTGCCACAGTCTCACAGCTCCAGTGACCTGGGTTCGGTTCTGGGGACTGCCACAGTCTCACAGCTCCAGTGACCCGGGTTCGGTTCTGTTTACTGTCACAGTCTCACAGCTCCAGTGACCCGGGTTCGGTTCTGTTTACTGCCACAGTCACACAGCTCCAGTGTCCCGGGTTCGGTTCTGTTTACTGCCACAGTCTCACAGCTCCAGTGACCCGGGTTCGGTTCTGTTTACTGCCACAGTCTCACAGCTCCAGTGTCCCGGGTTCGGTTCTGTTTACTGTCACAGTCTCACAGCTCCAGTGTCCCGGGTTCGGTTCTGTTTACTGCCACAGTCTCACAGCTCCAGTGACCCGGGTTCGGTTCTGTTTACTGCCACAGTCTCACAGCTCCAGTGTCCCGGGTTCGGTTCTGTTTACTGTCACAGTCACACAGCTCCAGTGTCCCGGGTTCGGTTCTGTTTACTGCCACAGTCTCACAGCTTCAGTGACCTGGGTTCGGTTCTGTTTACTGCCACAGTCTCACAGCTTCAGTGACCTGGGTTCGGTTCTGTTTACTGCCACAGTCTCACAGCTCCAGTGACCTGGGTTCGGTTCTGTTTACTGCCACAGTCTCACAGCTCCAGTGACCTGGGTTCGGTTCTGTTTACTGCCACAGTCTCACAGCTCCAGTGACCCGGGTTCGGTTCTGTTTACTGCCACAGTCTCACAGCTCCAGTGTCCCGGGTTCGATTCTGTTTACTGCCACAGTCTCACAGCTCCATTGACCTGGGTTCGGTTCTGTTTTCTGCCACAGTCTCACAGCTCCAGTGACCTGGGTTCGGTTCTGTTTACTGCCACAGTCTCACAGCTCCAGTGACCCGGGTTCGGTTCTGTTTACTGCCACAGCCTCACAGCTCCAGTGACCTGGGTTCGGTTCTGTTTACTGCCACAGTCTCACAGCTTCAGTGACCTGGGTTCGGTTCTGTTTACTGCCACAGCCTCACAGCTCCAGTGTCCTGGGTTCGGTTCTGTTTTTTGCCACAGTCTCACAGCTTCAGTGACCCGGGTTCGGTTCTGTTTACTGCCACAGTCTCACAGCTCCAGTGACCCGGGTTCGGTTCTGTTTACTGCCACAGCCTCACAGCTCCAGTGACCCGGGTTCGGTTCTGTTTACTGCCACAGCCTCACAGCTCCAGTGACCTGGGTTCGATTCTGTTTACTGCCACAGTCTCACAGCTCCAGTGACCTGGGTTCGGTTCTGTTTACTGCCACAGTCTCACAGCTCCAGTGACCCGGGTTCGGTTCTGTTTACTGCCACAGCCTCACAGCTCCAGTGACCTGGGTTCGGTTCTGTTTACTGCCACAGTCTCACAGCTTCAGTGACCTGGGTTCGGTTCTGTTTACTGCCACAGCCTCACAGCTCCAGTGTCCTGGGTTCGGTTCTGTTTTTTGCCACAGTCTCACAGCTTCAGTGACCCGGGTTCGGTTCTGTTTACTGCCACAGTCTCACAGCTCCAGTGACCTGGGTTCGGTTCTGTTTACTGCCACAGTCTCACAGCTCCAGTGACCGGGTTCGGTTCTGTTTACTGCCACAGCCTCACAGCTCCAGTGACCCGGGTTCGGTTCTGTTTACTGCCACAGTCTCACAGCTCCAGTGTCCCGGGTTCGGTTCTGTTTACTGCCACAGTCTCACAGCTCCAGTGACCTGGGTTCGGTTCTGTTTACTGCCACAGTCTCACAGCTCCAGTGACCCTTGTTCAGTTCTGTTTACTGCCACAGTCTCACAGCTCCAGTGACCCGGGTTCGGTTCTGTTTACTGCCACAGTCTCACAGCTCCAGTGTCCCGGGTTCGGTTCTGTTTACTGCCACAGTCTCACAGCTCCAGTGTCCCGGGTTCGGTTCTGTTCACTGCCACAGTCTCACAGCTTCAGTGACCTGGGTTCGGTTCTGTTTACTGCCACAGTCTCACAGCTCCAGTGTCCCGGGTTCGGTTCTGTTTACTGCCACAGCCTCACAGCTCCAGTGACCTGGGTTCGGTTCTGTTTAATGCCACAGCCTCACAGCTTCAGTGACCTGGGTTCGGTTCTGTTTACTGCCACAGTCTCACAGCTCCAGTGACCCGGGTTCGGTTCTGTTTACTGCCACAGCCTCACAGCTCCAGTGACCTGGGTTCGGTTCTGTTTACTGCCACAGTCTCACAGCTTCAGTGACCTGGGTTCGGTTCTGTTTACTGCCACAGCCTCACAGCTCCAGTGTCCTGGGTTCGGTTCTGTTTTTTGCCACAGTCTCACAGCTTCAGTGACCCGGGTTCGGTTCTGTTTACTGCCACAGCCTCACAGCTCCAGTAACCTGGGTTCGGTTCTGTTTACTGCCACAGCCTCACAGCTCCAGTGTCCTGGGTTCGGTTCTGTTTTTTGCCACAGTCTCACAGCTTCAGTGACCCGGGTTCGGTTCTGTTTACTGCCACAGTCTCACAGCTCCAGTGTCCCGGGTTCGGTTCTGTTTACTGCCACAGTCTCACAGCTTCAGTGACCTGGGTTCGGTTCTGTTTACTGCCACAGTCTCACAGCTCCAGTGACCTGGGTTCATTTCTGTTTACTGCCACAGTCTCACAGCTCCAGTGTCCCGGGTTCGGTTCTGGGGACTGCCACAGCCTCACAGCTCCAGTGACCTGGGTTCGGTTCTGTTTACTGCCACAGTCTCACAGCTTCAGTGACCTGGGTTCGGTTCTGGGGACTGCCACAGTCTCACAGCTCCAGTGACCCGGGTTCGGTTCTGTTTACTGCCACAGTCTCACAGCTCCAGTGACCTGGGTTCGGTTCTGTTTACTGCCACAGCCTCAAAGCTCCAGTGACCTGGGTTCGGTTCTGTTTACTGCCACAGTCTCACAGCTCCAGTGTCCCGGGTTCGGTTCTGTTTACTGCCACAGTCTCACAGCTCCAGTGTCCTGGGTTCGGTTCTGTTTACTGCCACAGTCTCACAGCTCCAGTGACCTGGGGTCGGTTCTGTTTACTGCCACAGTCTCACAGCTCCAGTGTCCTGGGTTCGGTTCTGTTTACTGCCACTGTCTCACAGCTCCAGTGTCCCGGGTTCGGTTCTGTTTACTGTCACAGTCTCACAGCTCCAGTGACCTGGGTTCGGTTCTGTTTACTGCCACAGTCTCACAGCTCCAGTGTCCCATTTTCGGTTCTGTTTACTGCCACAGTCTCACAGCTTCAGTGACCTGGGTTCGGTTCTGTTTACTGCCACAGTCTCACAGCTCCAGTGACCTGGGTTCGGTTCTGTTTACTGCCACAGTCTCACAGCTCCAGTGTCCCGGGTTCGGTTCTGTTTACTGCCACAGTCTCACAGCTCCAGTGACCTGGGTTCGGTTCTGTTTACTGCCACAGTCTCACAGCTCCAGTGACCCGGGTTCGGTTCTGTTTACTGCCACAGTCTCACAGCTCCAGTGTCCCGGGTTCGGTTCTGTTTACTGCCACAGCCTCACAGCTCCAGTGACCTGGGTTCGGTTCTGTTTACTGCCACAGCCTCACAGCTTCAGTGACCTGGGTTCGGTTCTGTTTACTGCCACAGTCTCACAGCTCCAGTGACCCGGGTTCGGTTCTGTTTACTGCCACAGCCTCACAGCTCCAGTGACCTGGGTTCGGTTCTGTTTACTGCCACAGTCTCACAGCTTCAGTGACCTGGCTTCGGTTCTGTTTACTGCCACAGCCTCACAGCTCCAGTGTCCTGGGTTCGGTTCTGTTTTTTGCCACAGTCTCACAGCTTCAGTGACCCGGGTTCGGTTCTGTTTACTGCCACAGCCTCACAGCTCCAGTGTCCTGGGTTCGGTTCTGTTTACTGCCACAGTCTCACAGCTCCAGTGACCTGGGTTCGGTTCTGTTTACTGCCACAGTCTCACAGCTCCAGTGACCGGGTTCGGTTCTGTTTACTGCCACAGCCTCACAGCTCCAGTGACCCGGGTTCGGTTCTGTTTACTGCCACAGTCTCACAGCTCCAGTGTCCCGGGTTCGGTTCTGTTTACTGCCACAGTCTCACAGCTCCAGTGACCCGGGTTCGGTTCCGTTTACTGCCACAGTCTCACAGCTCCAGTGTCCCGGGTTCGGTTCTGTTTACTGCCACAGTCTCACAGCTCCAGTGACCCGGGTTCGGTTCTGTTTACTGCCACAGTCTCACAGCTCCAGTGTCCCGGGTTCGGTTCTGTTTACTGCCACAGTCTCACAGCTCCAGTGACCTGGGTTCGGTTATGTTTACTGCCACAGTCTCACAGCTCCAGTGACCTGGGTTCGGTTCTGGGGACTGCCACAGTCTCACAGCTCCAGTGACCCGGGTTCGGTTCTGTTTACTGTCACAGTCTCACAGCTCCAGTGACCCGGGTTCGGTTCTGTTTACTGCCACAGTCACACAGCTCCAGTGTCCCGGGTTCGGTTCTGTTTACTGCCACAGTCTCACAGCTCCAGTGACCCGGGTTCGGTTCTGTTTACTGCCACAGTCTCACAGCTCCAGTGTCCCGGGTTCGGTTCTGTTTACTGTCACAGTCTCACAGCTCCAGTGTCCCGGGTTCGGTTCTGTTTACTGCCACAGTCTCACAGCTCCAGTGACCCGGGTTCGGTTCTGTTTACTGCCACAGTCTCACAGCTCCAGTGTCCCGGGTTCGGTTCTGTTTACTGTCACAGTCACACAGCTCCAGTGTCCCGGGTTCGGTTCTGTTTACTGCCACAGTCTCACAGCTTCAGTGACCTGGGTTCGGTTCTGTTTACTGCCACAGTCTCACAGCTTCAGTGACCTGGGTTCGGTTCTGTTTACTGCCACAGTCTCACAGCTCCAGTGACCTGGGTTCGGTTCTGTTTACTGCCACAGTCTCACAGCTCCAGTGACCTGGGTTCGGTTCTGTTTACTGCCACAGTCTCACAGCTCCAGTGACCCGGGTTCGGTTCTGTTTACTGCCACAGTCTCACAGCTCCAGTGTCCCGGGTTCGATTCTGTTTACTGCCACAGTCTCACAGCTCCATTGACCTGGGTTCGGTTCTGTTTTCTGCCACAGTCTCACAGCTCCAGTGACCTGGGTTCGGTTCTGTTTACTGCCACAGTCTCACAGCTCCAGTGACCCGGGTTCGGTTCTGTTTACTGCCACAGCCTCACAGCTCCAGTGACCTGGGTTCGGTTCTGTTTACTGCCACAGTCTCACAGCTTCAGTGACCTGGGTTCGGTTCTGTTTACTGCCACAGCCTCACAGCTCCAGTGTCCTGGGTTCGGTTCTGTTTTTTGCCACAGTCTCACAGCTTCAGTGACCCGGGTTCGGTTCTGTTTACTGCCACAGTCTCACAGCTCCAGTGACCCGGGTTCGGTTCTGTTTACTGCCACAGCCTCACAGCTCCAGTGACCTGGGTTCGGTTCTGTTTACTGCCACAGTCTCACAGCTCCAGTGACCCGGGTTCGGTTCTGTTTACTGCCACAGCCTCACAGCTCCAGTGACCTGGGTTCGATTCTGTTTACTGCCACAGTCTCACAGCTCCAGTGACCTGGGTTCGGTTCTGTTTACTGCCACAGTCTCACAGCTCCAGTGACCCGGGTTCGGTTCTGTTTACTGCCACAGCCTCACAGCTCCAGTGACCTGGGTTCGGTTCTGTTTACTGCCACAGTCTCACAGCTTCAGTGACCTGGGTTCGGTTCTGTTTACTGCCACAGCCTCACAGCTCCAGTGTCCTGGGTTCGGTTCTGTTTTTTGCCACAGTCTCACAGCTTCAGTGACCCGGGTTCGGTTCTGTTTACTGCCACAGTCTCACAGCTCCAGTGACCTGGGTTCGGTTCTGTTTACTGCCACAGTCTCACAGCTCCAGTGACCCGTGTTCGGTTCTGTTTACTGCCACAGTCTCACAGCTCCAGTGACCGGGTTCGGTTCTGTTTACTGCCACAGCCTCACAGCTCCAGTGACCCGGGTTCGGTTCTGTTTACTGCCACAGTCTCACAGCTCCAGTGTCCCGGGTTCGGTTCTGTTTACTGCCACAGTCTCACAGCTCCAGTGACCTGGGTTCGGTTCTGTTTACTGCCACAGTCTCACAGCTCCAGTGACCCTTGTTCAGTTCTGTTTACTGCCACAGTCTCACAGCTCCAGTGACCCGGGTTCGGTTCTGTTTACTGCCACAGTCTCACAGCTCCAGTGTCCCGGGTTCGGTTCTGTTTACTGCCACAGTCTCACAGCTCCAGTGTCCCGGGTTCGGTTCTGTTCACTGCCACAGTCTCACAGCTTCAGTGACCTGGGTTCGGTTCTGTTTACTGCCACAGTCTCACAGCTCCAGTGTCCCGGGTTCGGTTCTGTTTACTGCCACAGCCTCACAGCTCCAGTGACCTGGGTTCGGTTCTGTTTAATGCCACAGCCTCACAGCTTCAGTGACCTGGGTTCGGTTCTGTTTACTGCCACAGTCTCACAGCTCCAGTGACCCGGGTTCGGTTCTGTTTACTGCCACAGCCTCACAGCTCCAGTGACCTGGGTTCGGTTCTGTTTACTGCCACAGTCTCACAGCTTCAGTGACCTGGGTTCGGTTCTGTTTACTGCCACAGCCTCACAGCTCCAGTGTCCTGGGTTCGGTTCTGTTTTTTGCCACAGTCTCACAGCTTCAGTGACCCGGGTTCGGTTCTGTTTACTGCCACAGCCTCACAGCTCCAGTAACCTGGGTTCGGTTCTGTTTACTGCCACAGTCTCACAGCTTCAGTGACCTGGGTTCGGTTCTGTTTACTGCCACAGCCTCACAGCTCCAGTGTCCTGGGTTCGGTTCTGTTTTTTGCCACAGTCTCACAGCTTCAGTGACCTGGGTTCGGTTCTGTTTACTGCCACAGCCTCACAGCTCCAGTGTCCTGGGTTCGGTTCTGTTTACTGCCACAGTCTCACAGCTCCAGTGACCTGGGTTCGGTTCTGTTTACTGCCACAGTCTCACAGCTCCAGTGACCGGGTTCGGTTCTGTTTACTGCCACAGCCTCACAGCTCCAGTGACCCGGGTTCGGTTCTGTTTACTGCCACAGTCTCACAGCTCCAGTGTCCCGGGTTCGGTTCTGTTTACTGCCACAGTCTCACAGCTCCAGTGACCCGGGTTCGGTTCTGTTTACTGCCACAGTCTCACAGCTCCAGTGTCCCGGGTTCGGTTCTGTTTACTGCCACAGTCTCACAGCTCCAGTGACCCGGGTTCGGTTCTGTTTACTGCCACAGTCTCACAGCTCCAGTGTCCCGGGTTCGGTTCTGTTTACTGCCACAGTCTCACAGCTCCAGTGACCTGGGTTCGGTTCTGTTTACTGCCACAGTCTCACAGCTCCAGTGTCCCGGGTTCGGTTCTGTTTACTGCCACAGTCTCACAGCTCCAGTGACCCGGGTTCGGTTCTGTTTACTGCCACAGCCTCACAGCTCCAGTGACCTGGGTTCGGTTCTGTTTACTGCCACAGTCTCACAGCTTCAGTGACCTGGCTTCGGTTCTGTTTACTGCCACAGCCTCACAGCTCCAGTGTCCTGGGTTCGGTTCTGTTTTTTGCCACAGTCTCACAGCTTCAGTGACCCGGGTTCGGTTCTGTTTACTGCCACAGCCTCACAGCTCCAGTGTCCTGGGTTCGGTTCTGTTTACTGCCACAGTCTCACAGCTCCAGTGACCTGGGTTCGGTTCTGTTTACTGCCACAGTCTCACAGCTCCAGTGACCGGGTTCGGTTCTGTTTACTGCCACAGTCTCACAGCTCCAGTGACCCGGGTTCGGTTCTGTTTACTGCCACAGTCTCACAGCTCCAGTGTCCCGGGTTCGGTTCTGTTTACTGCCACAGTCTCACAGCTCCAGTGTCCCGGGTTCGGTTCTGTTTACTGCCACAGTCTCACAGCTCCAGTGACCTGGGTTCGGTTATGTTTACTGCCACAGTCTCACAGCTCCAGTGACCTGGGTTCGGTTCTGGGGACTGCCACAGTCTCACAGCTCCAGTGACCCGGGTTCGGTTCTGTTTACTGTCACAGTCTCACAGCTCCAGTGACCCGGGTTCGGTTCTGTTTACTGCCACAGTCTCACAGCTCCAGTGTCCCGGGTTCGGTTCTGTTTACTGTCACAGTCACACAGCTCCAGTGTCCCGGGTTCGGTTCTGTTTACTGCCACAGTCTCACAGCTTCAGTGACCTGGGTTCGGTTCTGTTTACTGCCACAGTCTCACAGCTTCAGTGACCTGGGTTCGGTTCTGTTTACTGCCACAGTCTCACAGCTCCAGTGACCTGGGTTCGGTTCTGTTTACTGCCACAGTCTCACAGCTCCAGTGACCTGGGTTCGGTTCTGTTTACTGCCACAGTCTCACAGCTCCAGTGACCCGGGTTCGGTTCTGTTTACTGCCACAGTCTCACAGCTCCAGTGTCCCGGGTTCGATTCTGTTTACTGCCACAGTCTCACAGCTCCATTGACCTGGGTTCGGTTCTGTTTTCTGCCACAGTCTCACAGCTCCAGTGACCTGGGTTCGGTTCTGTTTACTGCCACAGTCTCACAGCTCCAGTGACCCGGGTTCGGTTCTGTTTACTGCCACAGCCTCACAGCTCCAGTGACCTGGGTTCGGTTCTGTTTACTGCCACAGTCTCACAGCTTCAGTGACCTGGGTTCGGTTCTGTTTACTGCCACAGCCTCACAGCTCCAGTGTCCTGGGTTCGGTTCTGTTTTTTGCCACAGTCTCACAGCTTCAGTGACCCGGGTTCGGTTCTGTTTACTGCCACAGTCTCACAGCTCCAGTGACCCAGGTTCGGTTCTGTTTACTGCCACAGCCTCACAGCTCCAGTGACCTGGGTTCGGTTCTGTTTACTGCCACAGTCTCACAGCTCCAGTGACCCGGGTTCGGTTCTGTTTACTGCCACAGCCTCACAGCTCCAGTGACCTGGGTTCGGTTCTGTTTACTGCCACAGTCTCACAGCTCCAGTGACCTGGGTTCGGTTCTGTTTACTGCCACAGTCTCACAGCTCCAGTGACCCGGGTTCGGTTCTGTTTACTGCCACAGCCTCACAGCTCCAGTGACCTGGGTTCGGTTCTGTTTACTGCCACAGTCTCACAGCTTCAGTGACCTGGGTTCGGTTCTGTTTACTGCCACAGCCTCACAGCTCCAGTGTCCTGGGTTCGGTTCTGTTTTTTGCCACAGTCTCACAGCTTCAGTGACCCGGGTTCGGTTCTGTTTACTGCCACAGTCTCACAGCTCCAGTGACCTGGGTTCGGTTCTGTTTACTGCCACAGTCTCACAGCTCCAGTGACCGGGTTCGGTTCTGTTTACTGCCACAGCCTCACAGCTCCAGTGACCCGGGTTCGGTTCTGTTTACTGCCACAGTCTCACAGCTCCAGTGTCCCGGGTTCGGTTCTGTTTACTGCCACAGTCTCACAGCTCCAGTGACCTGGGTTCGGTTCTGTTTACTGCCACAGTCTCACAGCTCCAGTGACCCTTGTTCAGTTCTGTTTACTGCCACAGTCTCACAGCTCCAGTGACCCGGGTTCGGTTCTGTTTACTGCCACAGTCTCACAGCTCCAGTGTCCCGGGTTCGGTTCTGTTTACTGCCACAGTCTCACAGCTCCAGTGTCCCGGGTTCGGTTCTGTTCACTGCCACAGTCTCACAGCTTCAGTGACCTGGGTTCGGTTCTGTTTACTGCCACAGTCTCACAGCTCCAGTGTCCCGGGTTCGGTTCTGTTTACTGCCACAGCCTCACAGCTCCAGTGACCTGGGTTCGGTTCTGTTTAATGCCACAGCCTCACAGCTTCAGTGACCTGGGTTCGGTTCTGTTTACTGCCACAGTCTCACAGCTCCAGTGACCCGGGTTCGGTTCTGTTTACTGCCACAGCCTCACAGCTCCAGTGACCTGGGTTCGGTTCTGTTTACTGCCACAGTCTCACAGCTTCAGTGACCTGGGTTCGGTTCTGTTTACTGCCACAGCCTCACAGCTCCAGTGTCCTGGGTTCGGTTCTGTTTTTTGCCACAGTCTCACAGCTTCAGTGACCCGGGTTCGGTTCTGTTTACTGCCACAGCCTCACAGCTCCAGTAACCTGGGTTCGGTTCTGTTTACTGCCACAGTCTCACAGCTTCAGTGACCTGGGTTCGGTTCTGTTTACTGCCACAGCCTCACAGCTCCAGTGTCCTGGGTTCGGTTCTGTTTTTTGCCACAGTCTCACAGCTTCAGTGACCTGGGTTCGGTTCTGTTTACTGCCACAGCCTCACAGCTCCAGTGTCCTGGGTTCGGTTCTGTTTACTGCCACAGTCTCACAGCTCCAGTGACCTGGGTTCGGTTCTGTTTACTGCCACAGTCTCACAGCTCCAGTGACCGGGTTCGGTTCTGTTTACTGCCACAGCCTCACAGCTCCAGTGACCCGGGTTCGGTTCTGTTTACTGCCACAGTCTCACAGCTCCAGTGTCCCGGGTTCGGTTCTGTTTACTGCCACAGTCTCACAGCTCCAGTGACCCGGGTTCGGTTCTGTTTACTGCCACAGTCTCACAGCTCCAGTGTCCCGGGTTCGGTTCTGTTTACTGCCACAGTCTCACAGCTCCAGTGACCCGGGTTCGGTTCTGTTTACTGCCACAGTCTCACAGCTCCAGTGTCCCGGGTTCGGTTCTGTTTACTGCCACAGTCTCACAGCTCCAGTGACCTGGGTTCGGTTCTGTTTACTGCCACAGTCTCACAGCTCCAGTGTCCCGGGTTCGGTTCTGTTTACTGCCACAGTCTCACAGCTCCAGTGACCCGGGTTCGGTTCTGTTTACTGCCACAGCCTCACAGCTCCAGTGACCTGGGTTCGGTTCTGTTTACTGCCACAGTCTCACAGCTTCAGTGACCTGGCTTCGGTTCTGTTTACTGCCACAGCCTCACAGCTCCAGTGTCCTGGGTTCGGTTCTGTTTACTGCCACAGTCTCACAGCTCCAGTGACCTGGGTTCGGTTCTGTTTACTGCCACAGTCTCACAGCTCCAGTGACCCGGGTTCGGTTCTGTTTACTGCCACAGTCTCACAGCTCCAGTGACCCGGGTTCGGTTCTGTTTACTGCCACAGTCTCACAGCTCCAGTGACCTGGGTTCGGTTATGTTTACTGCCACAGTCTCACAGCTCCAGTGTCCCGGGTTCGGTTCTGTTTACTGCCACAGTCTCACAGCTCCAGTGTCCCGGGTTCGGTTCTGTTTACTGCCACAGTCTCACAGCTCCAGTGACCTGGGTTCGGTTATGTTTACTGCCACAGTCTCACAGCTCCAGTGACCTGGGTTCGGTTCTGGGGACTGCCACAGTCTCACAGCTCCAGTGACCCGGGTTCGGTTCTGTTTACTGTCACAGTCTCACAGCTCCAGTGACCCGGGTTCGGTTCTGTTTACTGCCACAGTCACACAGCTCCAGTGTCCCGGGTTCGGTTCTGTTTACTGCCACAGTCTCACAGCTCCAGTGACCCGGGTTCGGTTCTGTTTACTGCCACAGTCTCACAGCTCCAGTGTCCCGGGTTCGGTTCTGTTTACTGTCACAGTCTCACAGCTCCAGTGTCCCGGGTTCGGTTCTGTTTACTGCCACAGTCTCACAGCTCCAGTGACCCGGGTTCGGTTCTGTTTACTGCCACAGTCTCACAGCTCCAGTGTCCCGGGTTCGGTTCTGTTTACTGTCACAGTCACACAGCTCCAGTGTCCCGGGTTCGGTTCTGTTTACTGCCACAGTCTCACAGCTTCAGTGACCTGGGTTCGGTTCTGTTTACTGCCACAGTCTCACAGCTTCAGTGACCTGGGTTCGGTTCTGTTTACTGCCACAGTCTCACAGCTCCAGTGTCCCGGGTTCGGTTCTGTTTACTGTCACAGTCACACAGCTCCAGTGTCCCGGGTTCGGTTCTGTTTACTGCCACAGTCTCACAGCTCCAGTGACCTGGGTTCGGTTCTGTTTACTGCCACAGTCTCACAGCTCCAGTGACCTGGGTTCGGTTCTGTTTACTGCCACAGTCTCACAGCTCCAGTGACCCGGGTTCGGTTCTGTTTACTGCCACAGTCTCACAGCTCCAGTGTCCCGGGTTCGATTCTGTTTACTGCCACAGTCTCACAGCTCCATTGACCTGGGTTCGGTTCTGTTTTCTGCCACAGTCTCACAGCTCCAGTGACCTGGGTTCGGTTCTGTTTACTGCCACAGTCTCACAGCTCCAGTGACCCGGGTTCGGTTCTGTTTACTGCCACAGCCTCACAGCTCCAGTGACCTGGGTTCGGTTCTGTTTACTGCCACAGTCTCACAGCTCCAGTGACCCGGGTTCGGTTCTGTTTACTGCCACAGCCTCACAGCTCCAGTGACCTGGGTTCGGTTCTGTTTACTGCCACAGTCTCACAGCTCCAGTGACCCGGGTTCGGTTCTGTTTTTTGCCACAGTCTCACAGCTTCAGTGACCCGGGTTCGGTTCTGTTTACTGCCACAGTCTCACAGCTCCAGTGACCCGGGTTCGGTTCTGTTTACTGCCACAGCCTCACAGCTCCAGTGACCTGGGTTCGGTTCTGTTTACTGCCACAGTCTCACAGCTCCAGTGACCCGGGTTCGGTTCTGTTTACTGCCACAGCCTCACAGCTCCAGTGACCTGGGTTCGGTTCTGTTTACTGCCACAGTCTCACAGCTCCAGTGACCTGGGTTCGGTTCTGTTTACTGCCACAGTCTCACAGCTCCAGTGACCCGGGTTCGGTTCTGTTTACTGCCACAGCCTCACAGCTCCAGTGACCTGGGTTCGGTTCTGTTTACTGCCACAGTCTCACAGCTCCAGTGACCGGGTTCGGTTCTGTTTACTGCCACAGCCTCACAGCTCCAGTGACCCGGGTTCGGTTCTGTTTACTGCCACAGTCTCACAGCTCCAGTGTCCCGGGTTCGGTTCTGTTTACTGCCACAGTCTCACAGCTCCAGTGACCTGGGTTCGGTTCTGTTTACTGCCACAGTCTCACAGCTCCAGTGACCCTTGTTCAGTTCTGTTTACTGCCACAGTCTCACAGCTCCAGTGACCCGGGTTCGGTTCTGTTTACTGCCACAGTCTCACAGCTCCAGTGTCCCGGGTTCGGTTCTGTTTACTGCCACAGTCTCACAGCTCCAGTGTCCCGGGTTCGGTTCTGTTCACTGCCACAGTCTCACAGCTTCAGTGACCTGGGTTCGGTTCTGTTTACTGCCACAGTCTCACAGCTCCAGTGTCCTGGGTTCGGTTCTGTTTACTGCCACAGCCTCACAGCTCCAGTGACCTGGGTTCGGTTCTGTTTAATGCCACAGCCTCACAGCTTCAGTGACCTGGGTTCGGTTCTGTTTACTGCCACAGTCTCACAGCTCCAGTGACCCGGGTTCGGTTCTGTTTACTGCCACAGCCTCACAGCTCCAGTGACCTGGGTTCGGTTCTGTTTACTGCCACAGTCTCACAGCTTCAGTGACCTGGGTTCGGTTCTGTTTACTGCCACAGCCTCACAGCTCCAGTGTCCTGGGTTCGGTTCTGTTTTTTGCCACAGTCTCACAGCTTCAGTGACCCGGGTTCGGTTCTGTTTACTGCCACAGCCTCACAGCTCCAGTAACCTGGGTTCGGTTCTGTTTACTGCCACAGTCTCACAGCTTCAGTGACCTGGGTTCGGTTCTGTTTACTGCCACAGCCTCACAGCTCCAGTGTCCTGGGTTCGGTTCTGTTTTTTGCCACAGTCTCACAGCTTCAGTGACCTGGGTTCGGTTCTGTTTACTGCCACAGCCTCACAGCTCCAGTGTCCTGGGTTCGGTTCTGTTTACTGCCACAGTCTCACAGCTCCAGTGACCTGGGTTCGGTTCTGTTTACTGCCACAGTCTCACAGCTCCAGTGACCGGGTTCGGTTCTGTTTACTGCCACAGCCTCACAGCTCCAGTGACCCGGGTTCGGTTCTGTTTACTGCCACAGTCTCACAGCTCCAGTGTCCCGGGTTCGGTTCTGTTTACTGCCACAGTCTCACAGCTCCAGTGACCCGGGTTCGGTTCTGTTTACTGCCACAGTCTCACAGCTCCAGTGTCCCGGGTTCGGTTCTGTTTACTGCCACAGTCTCACAGCTCCAGTGACCCGGGTTCGGTTCTGTTTACTGCCACAGTCTCACAGCTCCAGTGTCCCGGGTTCGGTTCTGTTTACTGCCACAGTCTCACAGCTCCAGTGACCTGGGTTCGGTTCTGTTTACTGCCACAGTCTCACAGCTCCAGTGTCCCGGGTTCGGTTCTGTTTACTGCCACAGTCTCACAGCTCCAGTGACCCGGGTTCGGTTCTGTTTACTGCCACAGTCTCACAGCTCCAGTGTCCCGGGTTCGGTTCTGTTGACTGCCACAGTCTCACAGCTCCAGTGACCTGGGTTCGGTTATGTTTACTGCCACAGTCTCACAGCTCCAGTGTCCCGGGTTCGGTTCTGTTTACTGCCACAGTCTCACAGCTCCAGTGACCCGGGTTCGGTTCTGTTTACTGCCACAGTCTCACAGCTCCAGTGTCCCGGGTTCGGTTCTGTTTACTGCCACAGTCTCACAGCTCCAGTGACCCGGGTTCGGTTCTGTTTACTGCCACAGTCTCACAGCTCCAGTGTCCCGGGTTCGGTTCTGTTTACTGCCACAGTCTCACAGCTCCAGTGACCTGGGTTCGGTTCTGTTTACTGCCACAGTCTCACAGCTCCAGTGTCCCGGGTTCGGTTCTGTTTACTGCCACAGTCTCACAGCTCCAGTGACCCGGGTTCGGTTCTGTTTACTGCCACAGTCTCACAGCTCCAGTGTCCCGGGTTCGGTTCTGTTGACTGCCACAGTCTCACAGCTCCAGTGACCTGGGTTCGGTTATGTTTACTGCCACAGTCTCACAGCTCCAGTGACCTGGGTTCGGTTCTGGGGACTGCCACAGTCTCACAGCTCCAGTGACCCGGGTTCGGTTCTGTTTACTGTCACAGTCTCACAGCTCCAGTGACCCGGGTTCGGTTCTGTTTACTGCCACAGTCACACAGCTCCAGTGTCCCGGGTTCGGTTCTGTTTACTGCCACAGTCTCACAGCTCCAGTGACCCGGGTTCGGTTCTGTTTACTGCCACAGTCTCACAGCTCCAGTGACCCGGGTTCGGTTCTGTTTACTGCCACAGTCTCACAGCTCCAGTGACCCGGGTTCGGTTCTGTTTACTGCCACAGTCTCACAGCTCCAGTGTCCCGGGTTCGGTTCTGTTTACTGCCACAGTCTCACAGCACCAGTGACCCGGGTTCGGTTCTGTTTACTGCCACAGTCTCACAGCTCCAGTGTCCCGGGTTCGGTTCTGTTGACTGCCACAGTCTCACAGCTCCAGTGACCTGGGTTCGGTTATGTTTACTGCCACAGTCTCACAGCTCCAGTGACCTGGGTTCGGTTCTGGGGACTGCCACAGTCTCACAGCTCCAGTGACCCGGGTTCGGTTCTGTTTACTGTCACAGTCTCACAGCTCCAGTGACCCGGGTTCGGTTCTGTTTACTGCCACAGTCACACAGCTCCAGTGTCCCGGGTTCGGTTCTGTTTACTGCCACAGTCTCACAGCTCCAGTGACCCGGGTTCGGTTCTGTTTACTGCCACAGTCTCACAGCTCCAGTGTCCCGGGTTCGGTTCTGTTTACTGTCACAGTCTCACAGCTCCAGTGTCCCGGGTTCGGTTCTGTTTACTGCCACAGTCTCACAGCTCCAGTGACCCGGGTTCGGTTCTGTTTACTGCCACAGTCTCACAGCTCCAGTGTCCCGGGTTCGGTTCTGTTTACTGTCACAGTCACACAGCTCCAGTGTCCCGGGTTCGGTTCTGTTTACTGCCACAGTCTCACAGCTTCAGTGACCTGGGTTCGGTTCTGTTTACTGCCACAGTCTCACAGCTTCAGTGACCTGGGTTCGGTTCTGTTTACTGCCACAGTCTCACAGCTCCAGTGTCCCGGGTTCGGTTCTGTTTACTGTCACAGTCACACAGCTCCAGTGTCCCGGGTTCGGTTCTGTTTACTGCCACAGTCTCACAGCTCCAGTGACCTGGGTTCGGTTCTGTTTACTGCCACAGTCTCACAGCTCCAGTGACCTGGGTTCAGTTCTGTTTACTGCCACAGTCTCACAGCTCCAGTGACCCGGGTTCGGTTCTGTTTACTGCCACAGTCTCACAGCTCCAGTGACCTGGGTTCGGTTCAGTTTACTGCCACAGTCTCACAGCTCCAGTGACCCGGGTTCGGTTCTGTTTACTGCCACAGTCTCACAGCTCCAGTGTCCCGGGTTCGGTTCTGTTTACTGCCACAGTCTCACAGCTCCATTGACCTGGGTTTGGTTCTGTTTTCTGCCACAGTCTCACAGCTCCAGTGACCTGGGTTCGGTTCTGTTTACTGCCACAGTCTCACAGCTCCAGTGACCCGGGTTCGGTTCTGTTTACTGCCACAGCCTCACAGCTCCAGTGACCTGGGTTCGGTTCTGTTTACTGCCACAGTCTCACAGATTCAGTGACCTGGGTTCGGTTCTGTTTACTGCCACAGTCTCACAGCTCCAGTGTCCTGGGTTCGGTTCTGTTTTTTGCCACAGTCTCACAGCTTCAGTGACCCGGGTTCGGTTCTGTTTACTGCCACAGCCTCACAGCTCCAGTGTCCTGGGTTCGGTTCTGTTTACTGCCACAGAATCACAGCTCCAGTGACCTGGGTTCGGTTCTGTTTACTGCCACAGTCTCACAGCTCCAGTGACCGGGTTCGGTTCTGTTTACTGCCACAGCCTCACAGCTCCAGTGACCCGGGTTCGGTTCTGTTTACTGCCACAGTCTCACAGCTCCAGTGACCCGGGTTCGGTTCTGTTTACTGCCACAGTCTCACAGCTCCAGTGTCCCGGGTTCGGTTCTGTTTACTGCCACAGTCTCACAGCTCCAGTGACCCGGGTTCGGTTCTGTTTACTGCCACAGTCTCACAGCTCCAGTGTCCCGGGTTCGGTTCTGTTTACTGCCACAGTCTCACAGCTCCAGTGACCTGGGTTCGGTTCTGTTGACTGCCACAGTCTCACAGCTCCAGTGACCCGGGTTCGGTTCTGTTTACTGCCACAGTCTCACAGCTCCAGTGTCCCGGGTTCGGTTCTGTTTACTGCCACAGTCTCACAGCTCCAGTGTCCCGGGTTCAGTTCTGTTTACTGCCACAGTCTCACAGCTCCAGTGTCCCGGGTTCGGTTCTGTTTACTGCCACAGTCTCACAGCTCCAGTGACCCGGGTTCGGTTCTGTTTACTGCCACAGTCTCACAGCTCCAGTGACCTGGGTTCGGTTCTGTTTACTGCCACAGTCTCACAGCTCCAGTGACCGGGTTCGGTTCTGTTTACTGCCACAGCCTCACAGCTCCAGTGACCCGGGTTCGGTTCTGTTTACTGCCACAGTCTCACAGCTCCAGTGTCCCGGGTTCGGTTCTGTTTACTGCCACAGTCTCACAGCTCCAGTGACCCGGGTTCGGTTCTGTTTACTGCCACAGTCTCACAGCTCCAGTGTCCCGGGTTCGGTTCTGTTTACTGCCACAGTCTCACAGCTCCAGTGACCCGGGTTCGGTTCTGTTTACTGCCACAGTCTCACAGCTCCAGTGTCCCGGGTTCGGTTCTGTTTACTGCCACAGTCTCACAGCTCCAGTGACCTGGGTTCGGTTCTGTTTACTGCCACAGTCTCACAGCTCCAGTGTCCCGGGTTCGGTTCTGTTTACTGCCACAGTCTCACAGCTCCAGTGACCCGGGTTCGGTTCTGTTTACTGCCACAGTCTCACAGCTCCAGTGTCCCGGGTTCGGTTCTGTTGACTGCCACAGTCTCACAGCTCCAGTGACCTGGGTTCGGTTATGTTTACTGCCACAGTCTCACAGCTCCAGTGACCTGGGTTCGGTTCTGGGGACTGCCACAGTCTCACAGCTCCAGTGACCCGGGTTCGGTTCTGTTTACTGTCACAGTCTCACAGCTCCAGTGACCCGGGTTCGGTTCTGTTTACTGCCACAGTCACACAGCTCCAGTGTCCCGGGTTCGGTTCTGTTTACTGCCACAGTCTCACAGCTCCAGTGACCCGGGTTCGGTTCTGTTTACTGCCACAGTCTCACAGCTCCAGTGTCCCGGGTTCGGTTCTGTTTACTGTCACAGTCTCACAGCTCCAGTGTCCCGGGTTCGGTTCTGTTTACTGCCACAGTCTCACAGCTCCAGTGACCCGGGTTCGGTTCTGTTTACTGCCACAGTCTCACAGCTCCAGTGTCCCGGGTTCGGTTCTGTTTACTGTCACAGTCACACAGCTCCAGTGTCCCGGGTTCGGTTCTGTTTACTGCCACAGTCTCACAGCTTCAGTGACCTGGGTTCGGTTCTGTTTACTGCCACAGTCTCACAGCTTCAGTGACCTGGGTTCGGTTCTGTTTACTGCCACAGTCTCACAGCTCCAGTGTCCCGGGTTCGGTTCTGTTTACTGTCACAGTCACACAGCTCCAGTGTCCCGGGTTCGGTTCTGTTTACTGCCACAGTCTCACAGCTCCAGTGACCTGGGTTCGGTTCTGTTTACTGCCACAGTCTCACAGCTCCGGTGACCTGGGTTCAGTTCTGTTTACTGCCACAGTCTCACAGCTCCAGTGACCCGGGTTCGGTTCTGTTTACTGCCACAGTCTCACAGCTCCAGTGACCTGGGTTCGGTTCAGTTTACTGCCACAGTCTCACAGCTCCAGTGACCCGGGTTCGGTTCTGTTTACTGCCACAGTCTCACAGCTCCAGTGTCCCGGGTTCGGTTCTGTTTACTGCCACAGTCTCACAGCTCCATTGACCTGGGTTCGGTTCTGTTTTCTGCCACAGTCTCACAGCTCCAGTGACCTGGGTTCGGTTCTGTTTACTGCCACAGTCTCACAGCTCCAGTGACCCGGGTTCGGTTCTGTTTACTGCCACAGCCTCACAGCTCCAGTGACCTGGGTTCGGTTCTGTTTACTGCCACAGTCTCACAGATTCAGTGACCTGGGTTCGGTTCTGTTTACTGCCACAGTCTCACAGCTCCAGTGTCCTGGGTTCGGTTCTGTTTTTTGCCACAGTCTCACAGCTTCAGTGACCCGGGTTCGGTTCTGTTTACTGCCACAGCCTCACAGCTCCAGTGTCCTGGGTTCGGTTCTGTTTACTGCCACAGTCTCACAGCTCCAGTGACCTGGGTTCGGTTCTGTTTACTGCCACAGTCTCACAGCTCCAGTGACCGGGTTCGGTTCTGTTTACTGCCACAGCCTCACAGCTCCAGTGACCCGGGTTCGGTTCTGTTTACTGCCACAGTCTCACAGCTCCAGTGACCCGGGTTCGGTTCTGTTTACTGCCACAGTCTCACAGCTCCAGTGTCCCGGGTTCGGTTCTGTTTACTGCCACAGTCTCACAGCTCCAGTGACCCGGGTTCGGTTCTGTTTACTGCCACAGTCTCACAGCTCCAGTGTCCCGGGTTCGGTTCTGTTTACTGCCACAGTCTCACAGCTCCAGTGACCTGGGTTCGGTTCTGTTTACTGCCACAGTCTCACAGCTCCAGTGTCCCGGGTTCGGTTCTGTTTACTGCCACAGTCTCACAGCTCCAGTGACCCGGGTTCGGTTCTGTTTACTGCCACAGTCTCACAGCTCCAGTGTCCCGGGTTCGGTTCTGTTTACTGCTACAGTCTCACAGCTCCAGTGACCTGGGTTCGGTTATGTTTACTGCCACAGTCTCAAAGCTCCAGTGACCTGGGTTCGGTTCTGGGGACTGCCACAGTCTCACAGCTCCAGTGACCCGGGTTCGGTTCTGTTTACTGTCACAGTCTCACAGCTCCAGTGACCTGGGTTCGGTTCTGTTTACTGTCACAGTCACACAGCTCCAGTGTCCCGGGTTCGGTTCTGTTTACTGCCACAGTCTCACAGCTCCAGTGACCCGGGTTCGGTTCTGTTTACTGCCACAGTCTCACAGCTCCAGTGTCCCGGGTTCGGTTCTGTTTACTGTCACAGTCTCACAGCTCCAGTGTCCCGGGTTCGGTTCTGTTTACTGCCACAGTCTCACAGCTCCAGTGACCCGGGTTCGGTTCTGTTTACTGCCACAGTCTCACAGCTCCAGTGTCCCGGGTTCGGTTCTGTTTACTGTCACAGTCACACAGCTCCAGTGTCCCGGGTTCGGTTCTGTTTACTGCCACAGTCTCACAGCTTCAGTGACCTGGGTTCGGTTCTGTTTACTGCCACAGTCTCACAGCTCCAGTGTCCCGGGTTCGGTTCTGTTTACTGTCACAGTCTCACAGCTCCAGTGTCCCGGGTTCGGTTCTGTTTACTGCCACAGTCTCACAGCTCCAGTGACCTGGGTTCGGTTCTGTTTACTGCCACAGTCTCACCGCTCCAGTGTCCCGGGATCGGTTCTGTTTACTGCCACAGTCTCACAGCTCCAGTGACCTGGGTTCGGTTCTGTTTACTGCCACAGTCTCACAGCTCCAGTGACCTGGGTTCGGTTCTGTTTACTGCCACAGTCTCACCGCTCCAGTGTCCCGGGATCGGTTCTGTTTACTGCCACAGTCTCACAGCTCCAGTGACCCGGGTCCGGTTCTGTTTACTGCCACAGTCTCACAGCTCCAGTGACCTGGGTTCGGTTCTGTTTACTGCCACAGTCTCACAGCTCCAGTGTCCCGGGTTCGGTTCTGTTTACTGTCACAGTCACACAGCTCCAGTGTCCCGGGTTCGGTTCTGTTTACTGCCACAGTCTCACAGCTTCAGTGACCTGGGTTCGGTTCTGTTTACTGCCACAGTCTCACAGCTCCAGTGACCTGGGTTCGGTTCTGTTTACTGCCACAGTCTCACAGCTCCAGTGACCTGGGTTCGGTTCTGTTTACTGCCACAGTCTCACAACTCCAGTGACCCGGGTTCGGTTCTGTTTACTGCCACAGTCTCACAGCTCCATTGACCTGGGTTCGGTTCTGTTTTCTGCCACAGTCTCACAGCTCCAGTGACCTGGGTTCGGTTCTGTTTACTGCCACAGTCTCACAGCTCCAGTGACCCGGGTTCAGTTCTGTTTACTGCCACAGTCTCTCAGCTCCAGTGACCTGGGTTCGGTTCTGTTTACTGCCACAGTCTCACAGCTCCATTGACCTGGGTTCGGTTCTGTTTACTGCCAGAGTCTCACAGCTCCAGTGACCTGGGTTCGGTTCTGTTTACTGCCACAGTCTCACAGCTCGCGTGACCTGGGTTCGGTTCTGTTTACTGCCACAGTCTCACAGCTCCAGTGACCTGGGTTCGGTTCTGTTTACTGCCACAGTCTCACAGCTCCAGTCACCTGGGTTCGGTTCTGTTTACTGCCACAGTCTCCACAGCTCCAGTGACCCGGGTTCGGTTCCGTTTACTGCCACAGTCTCACAGCTCCAGTGACCCGGGTTCAGTTCTGTTTACTGCCACAGTCTCACAGCTCCAGTGACCCGGGTTCGGTTCTGTTTACTGCCACAGTCTCACAGCTCCAGTGACCTGGGTTCAGTTCTGTTTACTGCCACAGTCTCACAGCTCCAGTGACCTGGGTTCAGTTCTGTTTACTGCCACAGCCTCACAGCTCCAGTGACCTGGGTTCAGTTCTGTTTACTGCCACAGCCTCACAGCTCCAGTGACCTGGGTTCAGTTCTGTTTACTGCCACAGTCTCACAGCTCCAGTGACCCGGGTTCGGTTCTGTTTACTGCCACAGTCTCACAGCTCCAGTGACCCGGGTTCGGTTCTGTTTACTGCCACAGTCTCACAGCTCCAGTGACCCGGGTTCGGTTCTGTTTACTGCCACAGTCTCACAGCTCCAGTGACCCGGGTTCGGTTCTGTTTACTGCCACAGTCTCACAGCTCCAGTGACCCGGGTTCGGTTCTGTTTACTGCCACAGTCTCACAGCTCCAGTGACCCGGGTTCGGTTCTGTTTACTGCCACAGTCTCACAGCTCCAGTGTCCCGGGTTCGGTTCTGTTTACTGCCACAGTCTCACAGCTCCAGTGTCCCGGGTTCGGTTCTGTTTACTGCCACAGTCTCACAGCTCCAGTGTCCCGGGTTCAGTTCTGTTTACTGCCACAGTCTCACAGCTTCAGTGACCTGGGTTCGGTTCTGTTTACTGCCACAGTCTCACAGCTCCAGTGACCTGGGTTCGGTTCTGTTTACTGCCACAGTCTCACAGCTCCAGTGACCCGGGTTCAGTTCTGTTTACTGCCACAGTCTCACAGCTCCAGTGTCCCGGGTTCAGTTCTGTTTACTGCCACAGTCTCACAGCTCCAGTGTCCCGGGTTCGGTTCTGTTTACTGCCACAGTCTCACAGCTCCAGTGTCCCGGGTTCGGTTCTGTTTACTGCCACAGTCTCACAGCTCCAGTGACCCGGGTTCGGTACTGTTTACTGCCACAGTCTCACAGCTCCAGTGTCCAGGGTTCGGTTCTGTTTACTGCCACAGTCTCACAGCTCCAGTGTCACGGGTTCGGTTCTGTTCACTGCCACAGTCTCACAGCTCCAGTGATCTGGATTCGGTTCTGTTTACTGCCACAGTCTCACAGCTCCAGTGTCCCGGGTTCGGTTCTGTTTACTGTCACAGTCTCACAGCTCCAGTGACCCGGGTTCGGTTCTGTTTACTGCCACAGTCTCACAGCTCCAGTGACCCGGGTTCGGTTCTGTTTACTGCCACAGTCTCACAGCTCCAGTGACCTGGGTTCGGTTCTGTTTACTGCCACAGTCTCACAGCTTCAGTGACCTGGGTTCGGTTCTGGGGACTGCCACAGTCTCACAGCTCCAGTGACCCGGGTTCGGTTCTGTTTACTGCCACAGTCTCACAGCTCCAGTGACCTGGGTTCGGTTCTGTTTACTGCCACAGTCTCACAGCTCCAGTGTCCCGGGTTCGGTTCTGTTTACTGCCACAGTCTCACAGCTCCAGTGTCCTGGGTTCGGTTCTGTTTACTGCCACAGTCTCACAGCTCCAGTGACCTGGGTTCGGTTCTGTTTACTGCCACAGTCTCACAGCTCCAGTGTCCCGGGTTCGGTTCTGTTTACTGCCACAGTCTCACAGCTCCAGTGTCCTGGGTTCGGTTCTGTTTACTGCCACAGTCTCACAGCTCCAGTGACCTGGGTTCGGTTCTGTTTACTGCCACAGTCTCACAGCTCCAGTGACCTGGGTTCGGTTCTGTTTACTGCCACAGTCTCACAGCTCCAGTGTCCCGGGTTCGGTTCTGTTTACTGCCACAGTCTCACAGCTCCAGTGTCCCGGGTTCGGTTCTGTTTACTGCCACAGTCTCACAGCTCCAGTGACCCGGATTCGGTTCTGTTTACTGCCACAGTCTCACAGCTCCAGTGTCCCGGGTTCGGTTCTGTTTACTGCCACAGTCTCACAGCTCCAGTGTCCCGGGTTCGGTTCTGTTTACTGCCACAGTCTCACAGCTCCAGTGACCTGGGTTCGGTTCTGTTCACTGCCACAGTCTCACAGCTCCAGTGACCGGGGTTCGGTTCTGTTTACTGCCACAGTCTCACAGCTCCAGTGTCCCGGGTTCGGTTCTGTTTACTGCCACAGTCTCACAGCTCCAGTGTCCCGGGTTCGGTTCTGTTTACTGCCACAGTCTCACAGCTTCAGTGACCTGGGTTCGGTTCTGTTTACTGCCACAGTCTCACAGCTCCAGTGTCCTGGGTTCGGTTCTGTTTACTGCCACAGTCTCACAGCTCCAGTGACCTGGGTTCGGTTCTGTTTACTGCCACAGTCTCACAGCTCCAGTGTCCCGGGTTCGGTTCTGTTTACTGTCACAGTCTCACAGCTCCAGTGACCTGGGTTCGGTTCTGTTTACTGCCACAGTCTCACAGCTCCAGTGACCCGGGTTCGGTTCTGTTTACTGCCACAGTCTCACAGCTCCAGTGTCCCGGGTTCGGTTCTGTTTACTGCCACAGTCTCACAGCTCCAGTGACCTGGGTTCGGTTCTGTTTACTGCCACAGTCTCACAGCTCCAGTGACCCGGGTTCGGTTCTGTTTACTGCCACAGTCTCACAGCTCCAGTGACCCGGGTTCGGTTCTGTTTACTGCCACAGTCTCACAGCTCCAGTGTCCTGGGTTCGGTTCTGTTTACTGCCACAGCCTCACAGCTCCAGTGACCCGGGTTCGGTTCTGTTTACTGCCACAGTCTCACAGCTCCAGTGACCTGGGTTCAGTTCTGTTTACTGCCACAGTCTCACAGCTCCAGTGTCCTGGGTTCAGTTCTGTTTACTGCCACAGTCTCACAGCTCCAGTGACCTGGGTTCAGTTCTGTTTACTGCCACAGTCTCACAGCTCCAGTGTCCTGGGTTCGGTTCTGTTTACTGCCACAGCCTCACAGCTCCAGTGACCCGGGTTCGGTTCTGTTTACTGCCACAGTCTCACAGCTCCAGTGTCCTGGGTTCGGTTCTGTTTACTGCCACAGTCTCACAGCTCCAGTGACCCGGGTTCGGTTCTGTTTACTGCCACAGTCTCACAGCTCCAGTGACCCGGGTTCGGTTCTGTTTACTGCCACAGTCTCACAGCTCCAGTGACCCGGGTTCGGTTCTGTTTACTGCCACAGTCTCACAGCTCCAGTGTCCTGGGTTCGGTTCTGTTTACTGCCACAGCCTCACAGCTCCAGTGACCCGGGTTCGGTTCTGTTTACTGCCACAGTCTCACAGCTCCAGTGTCCTGGGTTCGGTTCTGTTTACTGCCACAGTCTCACAGCTCCAGTGTCCTGGGTCCGGTTCTGTTTACTGCCACAGTCTCACAGCTCCAGTGTCCCGGGTTCGGTTCTGTTTACTGCCACAGTCTCACAGCTCCAGTGTCCCGGGTTCGGTTCTGTTTACTGCCACAGTCTCACAGCTCCAGTGTCCTGGGTTCGGTTCTGTTTACTGCCACAGTCTCACAGCTCCAGTGACCTGGGTTCGGTTCTGTTTACTGCCACAGTCTCACAGCTCCAGTGTCCTGGGTTCGGTTCTGTTTACTGCCACAGCCTCACAGCTCCAGTGTCCTGGGTTCGGTTCTGTTTACTGCCACAGTCTCACAGCTCCAGTGTCCTGGGTTCGGTTCTGTTTACTGTCACAGTCTCACAGCTCCAGTGACCTGGGTTCGGTTCTGTTTACTGCCACAGTCTCACAGCTCCAGTGACCCGGGTTCAGTTCTGTTTACTGCCACAGTCTCACAGCTCCAGTGTCCCGGGTTCGGTTCTGTTTACTGCCACAGTCTCACAGCTCCAGTGTCCTGGGTTCGGTTCTGTTTACTGCCACAGTCTCACAGCTCCAGTGACCTGGGTTCGGTTCTGTTGACTGCCACAGTCTCACAGCTCCAGTGACCTGGGTTCAGTTCTGTTTACTGCCACAGCCTCACAGCTCCAGTGACCTGGGTTCGGTTCTGTTTACTGCCACAGTCTCACAGCTCCAGTGACCCGGGTTCGGTTCTGTTTACTGCCACAGCCTCACAGCTCCAGTGTCCCGGGTTCGGTTCTGTTTACTGCCACAGTCTCACAGCTCCAGTGACCCGGGTTCGGTTCTGTTTACTGCCACAGTCTCACAGCTCCAGTGACCTGGGTTCGGTTCTGTTTACTGCCACAGTCTCACAGCTCCAGTGTCCCGGGTTCGGTTCTGTTTACTGCCACATTCTCACAGCTCCAGTGACCCGGGTTCGGTTCTGTTTACTGCCACAGTCTCACAGCTCCAGTGACCTGGGTTCGGTTCTGTTTACTGCCACAGTCTCACAGCTCCAGTGTCCCGTTTTCGGTTCTGTTTACTGCCACAGTCTCACAGCTTCAGTGACCTGGGTTCGGTTCTGTTTACTGCCACAGTCTCACAGCTCCAGTGACCTGGGTTCGGTTCTGTTTACTGCCACAGTCTCACAGCTCCAGTGTCCCGGGTTCGGTTCTGTTTACTGCCACAGTCTCACAGCTCCAGTGACCTGGGTTCAGTTCTGTTTACTGCCACAGTCTCACAGCTCCAGTGTCCCGGGTTCGGTTCTGTTTACTGCCACAGTCTCACAGCTCCAGTGACCCGGGTTCAGTTCTGTTTACTGCCACAGTCTCACAGCTCCAGTGACCCGGGTTCGGTTCTGTTTACTGCCACAGTCTCACAGCTCCAGTGACCCGGGTTCGGTTCTGTTTACTGCCACAGTCTCACAGCTCCAGTGTCCCGGGTTCGGTTCTGTTCACTGCCACAGTCTCACAGCTCCAGTGTCCTGGGTTCGGTTCTGTTTACTGCCACAGTCTCACAGCTTCAGTGACCTGGGTTCGGTTCTGTTTACTGCCACAGTCTCACAGCTCCAGTGTCCCGGGTTCGGTTCTGTTTACTGCCACAGCCTCACAGCTCCAGTGACCTGGGTTCGGTTCTGTTTACTGCCACAGCCTCACAGCTTCAGTGACCTGGGTTCGGTTCTGTTTACTGCCACAGTCTCACAGCTCCAGTGACCTGGGTTCGGTTCTGTTTACTGCCACAGTCTCACAGCTCCAGTGTCCCGTTTTCGGTTCTGTTTACTGCCACAGTCTCACAGCTTCAGTGACCTGGGTTCGGTTCTGTTTACTGCCACAGTCTCACAGCTCCAGTGACCTGGGTTCGGTTCTGTTTACTGCCACAGTCTCACAGCTCCAGTGTCCCGGGTTCGGTTCTGTTTACTGCCACAGTCTCACAGCTCCAGTGACCTGGGTTCAGTTCTGTTTACTGCCACAGTCTCACAGCTCCAGTGTCCCGGGTTCGGTTCTGTTTACTGCCACAGTCTCACAGCTCCAGTGACCTGGGTTCGGTTCTGTTTACTGCCACAGCCTCACAGCTCCAGTGACCTGGGTTCGGTTCTGTTTACTGCCACAGCCTCACAGCTTCAGTGACCTGGGTTCGGTTCTGTTTACTGCCACAGTCTCACAGCTCCAGTGACCCGGGTTCGGTTCTGTTTACTGCCACAGCCTCACAGCTCCAGTGACCTGGGTTCGGTTCTGTTTACTGCCACAGTCTCACAGCTTCAGTGACCTGGGTTCGGTTCTGGGGACAGCCACAGCCTCACAGCTCCAGTGTCCTGGGTTCGGTTCTGTTTTTTGCCACAGTCTCACAGCTTCAGTGACCCGGGTTCGGTTCTGTTTACTGCCACAGCCTCACAGCTCCAGTGTCCTGGGTTCGGTTCTGTTTACTGCCACAGTCTCACAGCTCCAGTGAACTGGGTAAGGTTCTGTTTACTGCCACAGTCTCACAGCTCCAGTGTCCCGGGTTCGGTTCTGTTTACTGCCACAGTCTCACAGCTCCAGTGACCTGGGTTCAGTTCTGTTTACTGCCACAGTCTCACAGCTCCAGTGAACTGGGTAAGGTTCTGTTTACTGCCACAGTCTCACAGCTCCAGTGTCCTGGGTTCGGTTCTGTTTACTGCCACAGTCTCACAGCTCCAGTGACCCGGGTTCGGTTCTGTTTACTGCCACAGTCTCACAGCTCCAGTGACCCGGGTTCGGTTCTGTTTACTGCCACAGTCTCACAGCTCCAGTGACCCGGGTTCGGTTCTGTTTACTGCCACAGTCTCACAGCTCCAGTGTCCCGGGTTCGGTTCTGTTTACTGCCACAGTCTCACAGCTCCAGTGACCCGGGTTCGGTTCTGTTTACTGCCACAGTCTCACAGCTCCAGTGACCCGGGTTCGGTTCTGTTTACTGCCACAGTCTCACAGCTCCAGTGACCTGGGTTCGGTTCTGTTTACTGCCACAGTCTCACAGCTCCAGTGTCCCGGGTTCGGTTCTGTTTACTGCCACAGTCTCACAGCTCCAGTGACCCGGGTTCGGTTCTGTTTACTGCCACAGTCTCACAGCTCCAGTGTCCCGGGTTCGGTTCTGTTTACTGCCACAGTCTCACAGCTCCAGTGACCTGGGTTCGGTTCTGTTTACTGCCACAGACTCACAGCTCCAGTGTCCCGGGTTCGGTTCTG
This sequence comes from Heterodontus francisci, assembly GCF_036365525.1. NCBI lineage: Eukaryota > Metazoa > Chordata > Chondrichthyes > Heterodontiformes > Heterodontidae > Heterodontus > Heterodontus francisci. The sequence continues at coordinate 3,457,073 of NW_027141956.1, forward strand.
TTTACTGCCACAGTCTCACAGCTCCAGTGTCCCGGGTTCGGTTCTGTTTACTGCCACAGTCTCACAGCTCCAGTGACCTGGGTTCGGTTCAGTTTACTGCCACAGTCTCACAGCTCCAGTGACCTGGGTTCGGTTCTGTTTACTGCCACAGTCTCACAGCTCCAGTGTCCCGGGTTCGGTTCTGTTTACTGCCACAGTCTCACAGCTCCAGTGACCCGGGTTCGGTTCTGTTTACTGCCACAGCCTCACAGCTCCAGTGACCTGGGTTCGGTTCTGTTTACTGCCACAGTCTCACAGCTCCAGTGACCTGGGTTCGGTTCTGTTTACTGCCACAGTCTCACAGCTCCAGTGACCTGGGTTCGGTTCTGTTTACTGCCACAGTCTCACAGCTCCAGTGACCCGGGTTCAGTTCTGTTTACTGCCACAGTCTCACAGCTCCAGTGTCCCGGGTTCGGTTCTGTTTACTGCCACAGACTCACAGCTCCAGTGACCCGGGTTCGGTTCTGTTTACTGCCACAGTCTCACAGATCCCGTGACCCGGGTTCGGTTCTGTTTACTGCCACAGTCTCACAGCTCCAGTGACCTGGGTTCGGTTCTGTTTACTGTCACAGTCTCACAGCTCCAGTGACCCGAGTTCAGTTCTGTTTACTGCCACAGTCTCACAGCTCCAGTGACCTGGGTTCTGTTCTGTTTACTGCCACAGTCTCACTGCTCCAGTGTCCCGGGTTCGGTTCTGTTTACTGCCACAGTCTCACAGCTCCAGTGACCTGGGTTCGGTTCTGTTTACTGCCACAGTCTCACAGCTCCAGTGACCTGGGTTCGGTTCTGTTTACTGCCACAGTCTCACAGCTCCAGTGACCCGGGTTCGGTTCTGTTTACTGCCACAGTCTCACAGCTCCAGTGACCTGGGTTCGGTTCTGTTTACTGCCACAGTCTCACAGCTCCAGTGACCCGGGTTCAGTTCTGTTTACTGCCACAGTCTCACAGCTCCAGTGACCTGGGTTCGGTTCTGTTTACTGCCACAGTCTCACAGCTCCCGTGACCTGGGTTCGGTTCTGTTTACTGCCACAGTCTCACAGCTCCAGTGACCAGGGTTCAGTTCTGTTTACTGCCACAGTCTCACAGCTCCAGTGACCTGGGTTCGGTTCTGTTTACTGCCACAGTCTCACAGCTCCAGTGACCCGGGTTCAGTTCTGTTTACTGCCACAGTCTCACAGCTCCAGTGACCCGGGTTCAGTTCTGTTTACTGCCACAGTCTCACAGCTCCAGTGACCCGGGTTCAGTTCTGTTTACTGCCACAGTCTCACAGCTCCAGTTTCCCGGGTTCGGTTCTGTTTACTGCCACAGTCTCACAGCTCCAGTGACCTGGGTTCGGTTCTGTTTACTGCCACAGTCTCACAGCTCCATTGACCTGGGTTCGGTTCTGTTTACTGCCACAGTCTCACAGCTCCAGTGACCTGGGTTCGGTTCTGTTTACTGCCACAGTCTCACAGCTCCCGTGACCTGGGTTCGGTTCTGTTTACTGCCACAGTCTCACAGCTCCAGTGACCAGGGTTCGGTTCTGTTTACTGCCACAGTCTCACAGCTCCAGTGACCTGGGTTCGGTTCTGTTTACTGCCACAGTCTCACAGCTCCAGTGACCCGGGTTCAGTTCTGTTTACTGCCACAGTCTCACAGCTCCAGTGTCCCGGGTTCGGTTCTGTTTACTGCCACAGTCTCACAGCTCCAGTGACCTGGGTTCGATTCTGTTTACTGCCACAGTCTCACAGCTCCAGTGACCCGGGTTCGGTTCTGTTTACTGCCACAGTCTCACAGCTCCAGTGTCCTGGGTTCGGTTCTGTTTACTGTCACAGTCTCACAGCTCCAGTGTCCCGGTTTCGGTTCTGTTTACTGCCACAGTCTCACAGCTCCAGTGTCCCGGGTTCGGTTCTGTTTACTGTCACAGTCTCACAGCTCCAGTGACCCGGGTCCGGTTCTGTTTACTGCCACAGTCTCACAGCTCCAGTGTCCCGGGTTCGGTTCTGTTTACTGCCACAGTCTCACAGCTCCAGTGACCTGGGTTCGGTTCTGTTTACTGCCGCAGTCTCACAGCTCCAGTGTCCCGGGTTCGGTTCTGTTTACTGCCACAGTCTCACAGCTCCCGTGACCTGGGTTCGGTTCTGTTTACTGCCACAGTCTCACAGCTCCAGTGACCAGGGTTCGGTTCTGTTTACTGCCACAGTCTCACAGCTCCAGTGACCTGGGTTCGGTTCTGTTTACTGCCACAGTCTCACAGCTCCAGTGACCCGGGTTCAGTTCTGTTTACTGCCACAGTCTCACAGCTCCAGTGTCCCGGGTTCGGTTCTGTTTACTGCCACAGTCTCACAGCTCCAGTGACCTGGGTTCGATTCTGTTTACTGCCACAGTCTCACAGCTCCAGTGACCCGGGTTCGGTTCTGTTTACTGCCACAGTCTCACAGCTCCAGTGTCCCGGGTTCGGTTCTGTTTACTGTCACAGTCTCACAGCTCCAGTGTCCCGGTTTCGGTTCTGTTTACTGCCACAGTCTCACAGCTCCAGTGTCCCGGGTTCGGTTCTGTTTACTGTCACAGTCTCACAGCTCCAGTGACCCGGGTCCGGTTCTGTTTACTGCCACAGTCTCACAGCTCCAGTGTCCCGGGTTCGGTTCTGTTTACTGCCACAGTCTCACAGCTCCAGTGACCTGGGTTCGGTTCTGTTTACTGCCGCAGTCTCACAGCTCCAGTGTCCCGGGTTCGGTTCTGTTTACTGCCACAGTCTCACAGCTCCAGTGACCTGGGTTCGGTTCTGTTTACTGCCACAGTCTCACAGCTCCAGTGTCCTGGGTTCGGTTCTGTTTACTGCCACAGTCTCACAGCTCCAGTGACCCGGGTTCAGTTCTGTTTACTGCCACAGTCTCACAGCTCCAGTGACCCGGGTTCAGTTCTGTTTACTGCCACAGTCTCACAGCTCCAGTGACCTGGGTTCGGTTCTGTTTACTGCCACAGTCTCACAGCTCCCGTGACCTGGGTTCGGTTCTGTTTACTGCCACAGTCTCACAGCTCCAGTGACCAGGGTTCGGTTCTGTTTACTGCCACAGTCTCACAGCTCCAGTGACCTGGGTTCGGTTCTGTTTACTGCCACAGTCTCACAGCTCCAGTGACCCGGGTTCAGTTCTGTTTACTGCCACAGTCTCACAGCTCCAGTGACCTGGGTTCGGTTCTGTTTACTGCCACAGTCTCACAGCTCCAGTTTCCCGGGTTCGGTTCTGTTTACTGCCACAGTCTCACAGCTCCAGTGACCTGGGTTCGGTTCTGTTTACTGCCACAGTCTCACAGCTCCATTGACCTGGGTTCGGTTCTGTTTACTGCCACAGTCTCACAGCTCCAGTGACCTGGGTTCGGTTCTGTTTACTGCCACAGTCTCACAGCTCCCGTGACCTGGGTTCGGTTCTGTTTACTGCCACAGTCTCACAGCTCCAGTGACCAGGGTTCGGTTCTGTTTACTGCCACAGTCTCACAGCTCCAGTGACCTGGGTTCGGTTCTGTTTACTGCCACAGTCTCACAGCTCCAGTGACCCGGGTTCAGTTCTGTTTACTGCCACAGTCTCACAGCTCCAGTGTCCCGGGTTCGGTTCTGTTTACTGCCACAGTCTCACAGCTCCAGTGACCTGGGTTCGATTCTGTTTACTGCCACAGTCTCACAGCTCCAGTGACCCGGGTTCGGTTCTGTTTACTGCCACAGTCTCACAGCTCCAGTGTCCCGGGTTCGGTTCTGTTTACTGTCACAGTCTCACAGCTCCAGTGTCCCGGTTTCGGTTCTGTTTACTGCCACAGTCTCACAGCTCCAGTGACCCGGGTCCGGTTCTGTTTACTGCCACAGTCTCACAGCTCCAGTGTCCCGGGTTCGGTTCTGTTTACTGCCACAGTCTCACAGCTCCAGTGACCTGGGTTCGGTTCTGTTTACTGCCGCAGTCTCACAGCTCCAGTGTCCCGGGTTCGGTTCTGTTTACTGCCACAGTCTCACAGCTCCAGTGACCTGGGTTCGGTTCTGTTTACTGCCACAGTCTCACAGATCCAGTGTCCTGGGTTCGGTTCTGTTTACTGCCACAGTCTCACAGCTCCAGTGACCCGGGTTCAGTTCTGTTTACTGCCACAGTCTCACAGCTCCAGTGACCTGGGTTCGGTTCTGTTTACTGCCACAGTCTCACAGCTCCAGTGACCCGGGTTCAGTTCTGTTTACTGCCACAGTCTCACAGCTCCAGTGTCCCGGGTTCGGTTCTGTTTACTGCCACAGTCTCACAGCTCCAGTGACCTGGGTTCGGTTCTGTTTACTGCCACAGTCTCACAGCTCCATTGACCTGGGTTCGGTTCTGTTTACTGCCACAGTCTCACAGCTCCAGTGACCTGGTTTCGGTTCTGTTTACTGCCACAGTCTCACAGCTCCCGTGACCTGGGTTCGGTTCTGTTTACTGCCACAGTCTCACAGCTCCAGTGACCAGGGTTCGGTTCTGTTTACTGCCACAGTCTCACAGCTCCAGTGACCTGGGTTCGGTTCTGTTTACTGCCACAGTCTCACAGCTCCAGTGACCCGGGTTCAGTTCTGTTTACTGCCACAGTCTCACAGCTCCAGTGTCCCGGGTTCGGTTCTGTTTACTGCCAGTCTCACAGCTCCAGTGACCTGGGTTCGGTTCTGTTTACTGCCACAGTCTCACAGCTCCAGTGACCCGGGTTCGGTTCTGTTTACTGCCACAGTCTCACAGCTCCAGTGACCCGGGTTCAGTTCTGTTTACTGCCACAGTCTCACAGCTCCAGTGACCTGGGTTCGGTTCTGTTTTTTGCCACAGTCTCACAGCTTCAGTGACCCGGGTTCGGTTCTGTTTACTGCCACAGCCTCACAGCTCCAGTGTCCTGGGTTCGGTTCTGTTTACTGCCACAGTCTCACAGCTCCAGTGACCTGGGTAAGGTTCTGTTTACTGCCACAGTCTCACAGCTCCAGTGACCGGGTTCGGTTCTGTTTACTGCCACAGTCTCACAGCTCCAGTGACCCGGGTTCGGTTCTGTTTACTGCCACAGTCTCACAGCTCCAGTGTCCCGGGTTCGGTTCTGTTTACTGCCACAGTCTCACAGCTCCAGTGACCCGGGTTCGGTTCTGTTTACTGCCACAGTCTCACAGCTCCAGTGACCCGGGTTCGGTTCTGTTTACTGCCACAGTCTCACAGCTCCAGTGACCTGGGTTCGGTTCTGTTTACTGCCACAGTCTCACAGCTCCAGTGTCCCGGGTTCGGTTCTGTTTACTGCCACAGTCTCACAGCTCCAGTGACCCGGGTTCGGTTCTGTTTACTGCCACAGTCTCACAGCTCCAGTGTCCCGGGTTCGGTTCTGTTTACTGCCACAGTCTCACAGCTCCAGTGACCTGGGTTCGGTTCTGTTTACTGCCACAGTCTCACAGCTCCAGTGTCCCGGGTTCGGTTCTGTTTACTGCCACAGTCTCACAGCTCCAGTGACCCGGGTTCGGTTCTGTTTACTGCCACAGTCTCACAGCTCCAGTGTCCCGGGTTCGGTTCTGTTTACTGTCACAGTCTCACAGCTCCAGTGTCCCGGGTTCGGTTCTGTTTACTGCCACAGTCTCACAGCTCCAGTGACCCGGGTCCGGTTCTGTTTACTGCCACAGTCTCACAGCTCCAATGTCCCGGGTTCGGTTCTGTTTACTGCCACAGTCTCACAGCTCCAGTGACCTGGGTTCGGTTCAGTTTACTGCCACAGTCTCACAGCTCCAGTGACCCGGGTTCGGTTCTGTTTAATGCCACAGTCTCACAGCTCCAGTGACCTGGGTTCGGTTCAGTTTACTGCCACAGTCTCACAGCTCCAGTGACCCGGGTTCGGTTCTGTTTACTGCCACAGTCTCACAGCTCCAGTGACCTGGGTTCGGTTCAGTTTACTGCCACAGTCTCACAGCTCCAGTGACCTGGGTTCGGTTCTGTTTAATGCCACAGTCTCACAGCTCCAGTGACCTGGGTTCGGTTCTGTTTACTGCCACAGTCTCACAGCTCCAGTGACCCGGGTTCGGTTCTGTTTACTGCCACAGCCTCACAGCTCCAGTGACCTGGGTTCGGTTCTGTTTACTGCCACAGACTCACAGCTCCAGTGACCCGGGTTCGGTTCTGTTTACTGCCACAGTCTCACAGCTCCATTGACCTGGGTTCGGTTCTGTTTACTGCCACAGTCTCACAGCTCCATTGACCTGGGTTCGGTTCTGTTTACTGCCACAGTCTCACAGCTCCAGTGACCTGGGTTCGGTTCTGTTTACTGCCACAGTCTCACAGCTCCAGTGACCCGGGTTCGGTTCTGTTTACTGCCACAGTCTCACAGCTCCAGTGTCCTGGGTTCGGTTCTGTTTACTGCCACAGTCTCACAGCTCCAGTGTCCCGGGTTCAGTTCTGTTTACTGCCACAGTCTCACAGCTCCAGTGTCCCGCGTTCGGTTCTGTTTACTGCCACAGTCTCACAGCTCCAGTGTCCTGGGTTCGGTTCTGGGGACTGCCACAGTCTCACAGCTCCAGTGACCCGGGTTCGGTTCTGTTTACTGCCACAGTCTCACAGCTCCAGTGTCCCGGGTTCGGTTCTGTTTACTGCCACAGTCTCACAGCTCCAGTGTCCCGCGTTCGGTTCTGTTTACTGCCACAGTCTCACAGCTCCAGTGTCCTGGGTTCGGTTCTGGGGACTGCCACAGTCTCACAGCTCCAGTGACCCGGGTTCGGTTCTGTTTACTGCCACAGTCTCACAGCTCCAGTGTCCCGGGTTCGGTTCTGTTTACTGCCACAGTCTCACAGCTCCAGTGTCCCGGGTTCGGTTCTGTTTACTGCCACAGTCTCACAGCTCCAGTGACCCGGGTTCGGTTCTGTTTACTGCCACAGTCTCACAGCTCCAGTGTCCCGGGTTCAGTTCTGTTTACTGCCACAGTCTCACAGCTCCAGTGTCCCGGGTTCGGTTCTGTTTACTGCCACAGTCTCAGAGCTCCAGTGACCCGGTTTCGGTTCTGTTTACTGCCACAGTCTCACAGCTCCAGTGACCCGGGTTCGGTTCTGTTTACTGCCACAGTCTCACAGCTCCAGTGACATGGGTTCGGTTCTGTTTACTGCCACAGCCTCACAGCTCCAGTGACCCAGGTTCGGTTCTGTTTACTGCCACAGCCTCACAGCTCCAGTGACCTGGGTTCAGTTCTGTTTACTGCCACAGCCTCACAGCTCCAGTGACCCGGGTTCGGTTCTGTTTACTGCCACAGTCTCACAGCTCCAGTGACCTGGGTTCGGTTCTGTTTACTGCCACAGTCTCACAGCTCCAGTGACCCGGGTTCGGTTCTGTTTACTGCCACAGTCTCACAGCTCCAGTGACCTGGGTTCGGTTCTGTTTACTGCCACAGTCTCACAGCTCCAGTGTCCCGGGTTCGGTTCTGTTTACTGCCACAGTCTCACAGCTCCAGTGTCCCGGGTTCGGTTCTGCGTACTGCCACAGTCTCACAGCTCCAGTGACCTGGGTTCGGTTCTGTTTACTGCCACAGCCTCACAGCTCCAGTGACCTGGGTTCGGTGCTGTTTACTGCCACAGTCTCACAGCTCCAGTGACCCGGGTTCGGTTCTGTTTACTGCCACAGTCTCACAGCTCCAGTGTCCCGGTTTCGGTTCTGCGTACTGCCACAGTCTCACAGCTCCAGTGACCTGGGTTCGGTTCTGTTTACTGCCACAGTCTCACAGCTCCAGTGACCCGGGTTCGGTTCTGTTTACTGCCACAGCCTCACAGCTCCAGTGACCTGGGTTCGGTTCTGTTTACTGCCACAGTCTCACAGCTTCAGTGACCCGGGTTCGGTTCTGTTTACTGCCACAGTCTCACAGCTCCCGTGACCTGGGTTCGGTTCTGTTTACTGCCACAGTCTCACAGCTCCAGTGACCTGGGTTCGGTTCTGTTTACTGCCACAGTCTCACAGCTCCAGTGACCTGGGTTCGGTTCTGTTTACTGCCACAGTCTCACAGCTCCAGTGTCCCGGGTTCGGTTCTGTTTACTGCCACAGTCTCACAGCTCCAGTGTCCCGGGTTCGGTTCTGTTTACTGCCACAGTCTCACAGCTCCAGTGTCCCGGGTTCGGTTCTGTTTACTGCCACAGTCTCACAGCTCCAGTGTCCCGGGTTCGGTTCTGTTTACTGCCACAGTCTCACAGCTCCAGTGACCTGAGTTCGGTTCTGTTTACTGCCGCAACCTCACAGCTCCAGTGACCCGGGTTCGGTTCTGTTTACTGCCACAGTCTCACAGCTCCAGTGACCTGGGTTCGGTTCTGTTTACTGCCACAGTCTCACAGCTCCAGTGTCCCGGGTTCGGTTCTGTTTACTGCCACAGTCTCACAGCTCCAGTGACCTGGGTTCGGTTCTGTTTACTGCCACAGTCTCACAGCTCCAGTGTCCCGGGTTCGGTTCTGCGTACTGCCACAGTCTCACAGCTCCAGTGACCTGGGTTCGGTTCTGTTTACTGCCACAGCCTCACAGCTCCATTGACCTGGGTTCGGTTCTGTTTACTGCCACAGTCTCACAGCTCCAGTGACCCGGGTTCGGTTCTGTTTACTGCCACAGTCTCACAGCTCCAGTGTCCCGGGTTCGGTTCTGCGTACTGCCACAGTCTCACAGCTCCAGTGACCTGGGTTCGGTTCTGTTTACTGCCACAGTCTCACAGCTCCAGTGACCTGGGTTCGGTTCTGTTTACTGCCACAGCCTCACAGCTCCAGAGACCTGGGTTCGGTTCTGTTTACTGCCACAGTCTCACAGCTCCAGTGTCCCGGGTTCGGTTCTGTTTACTGCCACAGTCTCACTGCTCCAGTGTCCCGGGTTCGGTTCTGTTTACTGCCACAGTCTCACAGCTCCAGTGACCCGGGTTCGGTTCTGTTTACTGCCACAGTCTCACAGCTCCAGTGACCTGGGTTCGGTTCTGTTTACTGCCACAATCTCACAGCTCCAGTGACCCGGGTTCGGTTCTGTTCACTGCCACAGTCTCACAGCTCCAGTGACCTGGGTTCGGTTCTGTTTACTGCCGCAACCTCACAGCTCCAGTGACCTGAGTTCGGTTCTGTTTACTGCCGCAACCTCACAGCTCCAGTGACCTGGGTTCGGTTCTGTTTACTGCCACAGTCTCACAGCTCCAGTGTCCCGGTTCGGTTCTGTTTACTGCCACAGTCTCACAGCTCCAGTGTCCCGAGTTCAGTTCTGTTTACTGCCACAGTCTCACAGCTCCAGTGTCCCGGGTTCTGTTCTGTTTACTGCCACAGTCTCACAGCTCCAGTGTCCCGGGTTCGGTTCTGTTTACTGCCGCAACCTCACAGCTCCAGTGACCTTGGTTCGGTTCTGTTTACTGCCACAGTCTCACAGCTCCAGTGTCCCGGGTTCAGTTCTGTTTACTGCCACAGTCTCACAGCTCCAGTGTCCCGGGTTCGGTTCTGTTTACTGCCACAGTCTCACAGCTCCAGTGTCCCGGGTTCGGTTCTGTTTACTGCCACAGTCTCACAGCTCCAGTGACCCGGGTTCGGTTCTGTTTACTGCCACAGTCTCACAGCTCCAGTGACCTGGGTTCGGTTCTGTTTACTGCCACAGTCTCACAGCTCCAGTGTCCCGGGTTCGGTTCTGTTTACTGCCACAGTCTCACAGCTCCAGTGTCCCGGGTTCGGTTCTGTTTACTGCCACAGTCTCACAGCTCCAGTGACCCGGGTTCGATTCTGTTTACTGCCACAGTCTCACAGCTCCAGTGACCTGGGTTCGGTTCTGTTTACTGTCACAGTCTCACAGCTCCAGTGACCTGGGTTCGGTTCTGTTTACTGCCACAGTCTCACAGCTCCAGTGACCCGGGTTCGGTTCTGTTTACTGCCACAGTCTCACAGCTCCAGTGACCCGGGTTCGGTTCTGTTTACTGCCACAGTCTCACAGCTCCAGTGACCTGGGTTCGGTTCTGTTTACTGTCACAGTCTCACAGCTCCAGTGACCCGGGTTCAGTTCTGTTTACTGCCACAGTCTCACAGCTCCAGTGACCCGGGTTCGGTTCTGTTTACTGCCACAGTCTCACAGCTCCAGTGTCCCGGGTTCGGTTCTGTTTACTGCCACAGTCTCACAGCTCCAGAGACCCGGGTTCGGTTCTGTTTACTGCCACAGTCTCACAGCTCCAGTGTCCCGGGTTCGGTTCTGTTTACTGCCACAGTCTCACAGCTCCAGTGACCCGGGTTCGGTTCTGTTTACTGCCACAGTCTCACAGCTCCAGTGACCTGGGTTCGGTTCTGTTTACTGCCACAGTCTCACAGCTCCAGTGTCCCGGGTTCGGTTCTGTTTACTGCCACAGTCTCACAGCTTCAGTGTCCCGGGTTCGGTTCTGTTTACTGCCACAGTCTCACAGCTCCAGTGACCTGGGTTCGGTTCTGTTTACTGCCACAGTCTCACAGCTCCAGTGTCCCGGGTTCTGTTCTGTTTACTGCCACAGTCTCACAGCTCCAGTGACCCGGGTTCAGTTCTGTTTACTGCCACAGTCTCACAGCTCCAGTGTCCCGGGTTCGGTTCTGTTTACTGTCACAGTCTCACAGCTCCAGTGACCCGGGTTCAGTTCTGTTTACTGCCACAGTCTCACAGCTCCAGTGTCCCGGGTTCGGTTCTGTTTACTGTCACAGTCTCACAGCTCCAGTGTCCCGGGTTCGGTTCTGTTTACTGCCACAGTCTCACAGCTCCAGTGACCCGGGTTCAGTTCTGTTTACTGCCACAGTCTCACAGCTCCAGTGTCCCGGGTTCAGTTCTGTTTACTGCCACAGTCTCACAGCTCCAGTGTCCCGGGTTCGGTTCTGTTTACTGCCACAGTCTCACAGCTCCAGTGACCCGGTTTCGGTTCTGTTTACTGCCACAGTCTCACAGCTCCAGTGTCCTGGGTTCGGTTCTGTTTACTGACACAGCCTCACAGCTCCAGTGACCCGGGTTCGGTTCTGTTTACTGCCACAGTCTCACAGCTCCAGTGACCCGGTTTCGGTTCTGTTTACTGCCACAGTCTCACAGCTCCAGTGTCCCGGGTTCGGTTCTGTTTACTGCCACAGTCTCACAGCTCCAGTGTCCCGGGTTCGGTTCTGTTTACTGCCGCAACCTCACAGCTCCAGTGACCCGGGTTCGGTTCTGTTTACTGCCACAGTCTCACAGCTCCAGTGACCCGGGTTCGGTTCTGTTTCCTGCCACAGTCTCACAGCTCCAGTGACCTGGGTTCGGTTCTGTTTACTGCCGCAACCTCACAGCTCCAGTGACCTGGGTTCGGTTCTGTTTACTGCCACAGTCTCACAGCTCCAGTGTCCCGGGTTCGGTTCTGTTTACTGCCACAGTCTCACAGCTCCAGTGTCCCGGGTTCGGTTCTGTTTACTGCCGCAACCTCACAGCTCCAGTGACCTGGGTTCGGTTCTGTTTACTGCCACAGTCTCACAGCTCCAGTGTCCCGGGTTCGGTTCTGTTTACTGCCACAGTCTCACAGCTCCAGTGTCCCGGGTTCGGTTCTGTTTACTGCCACAGTCTCACAGCTCCAGTGTCCCGGGTTCAGTTCTGTTTACTGCCACAGTCTCACAGCTCCAGTGACCCGGGTTCAGTTCTGTTTACTGCCACAGTCTCACAGCTCCAGTGTCCCGGGTTCGGTTCTGTTTACTGCCACAGTCTCACAGCTCCCGTGACCCGGGTTCGGTTCTGTTTACTGCCACAGTCTCACAGCTCCAGTGACCTGGGTTCGGTTCTGTTTACTGCCACAGTCTCACAGCTCCAGTGTCCTGGGTTCGGTTCTGTTTACTGCCACAGTCTCACAGCACCAGTGTCCCGGGTTCAGTTCTGTTTACTGCCACAGTCTCACAGCTCCAGTGTCCCGGGTTCGGTTCTGTTTACTGCCACAGTCTCACAGCTCCAGTGTCCTGGGTTCGGTTCTGGGGACTGCCACAGTCTCACAGCTCCAGTGACCCGGGTTCGGTTCTGTTTACTGCCACAGTCTCACAGCTCCAGTGTCCCGGGTTCGGTTCTGTTTACTGCCACAGTCTCACAGCTCCAGTGTCCCGGGTTCGGTTCTGTTTACTGCCACAGTCTCACAGCTCCAGTGACCCGGGTTCGGTTCTGTTTACTGCCACAGTCTCACAGCTCCAGTGTCCTGGGTTCGGTTCTGTTTACTGCCACAGCCTCACAGCTCCAGTGACCCGGGTTCGGTTCTGTTTACTGCCACAGTCTCACAGCTCCAGTGACCCGGGTTCGGTTCTGTTTACTGCCACAGTCTCACAGCTCCAGTGTCCCGGGTTCGGTTCTGTTTACTGCCACAGTCTCACAGCTCCAGTGACCCGGGTTCGGTTCTGTTTACTGCCACAGTCTCACAGCTCCAGTGTCCCGGGTTCGGTTCTGTTTACTGCCACAGTCTCACAGCTCCAGTGTCCCGGGTTCGGTTCTGTTTACTGCCACAGTCTCACAGCTCCAGTGACCCGGGTTCAGTTCTGTTTACTGCCACAGTCTCACAGCTCCAGTGTCCCGGGTTCGGTTCTGTTTACTGCCACAGTCTCACAGCTCCAGTGACCTGGGTTCGGTTCTGTTTACTGCCACAGTCTCACGGCTCCAGTGACCCGGGTTCGGTTCTGTTTACTGCCACAGTCTCACAGCTCCAGTGACCTGGGTTCGATTCTGTTTACTGTCACAGTCTCACAGCTCCAGTGACCCGGGTTCAGTTCTCTTTACTGCCACAGTCTCACAGCTCCAGTGACCCGGGTTCGGTTCTGTTTACTGCCACAGTCTCACAGCTCCAGTGTCCCGGGTTCGGTTCTGTTTACTGCCACAGTCTCACAGCTCCAGTGACCTGGGTTCGGTACTGTTTACTGCCACAGTCTCACAGCTCCAGTGTCCCGGGTTCGGTTCTGTTTACTGCCACAGTCTCACAGCTCCAGTGACCCGGGTTCGGTTCTGTTTACTGCCACAGTCTCACAGCTCCAGTGACCCAGGTTCGGTTCTGTTTACTGCCACAGTCTCACAGCTCCAGTGACCTGGGTTCGGTTCTGTTTACTGTCACAGTCTCACAGCTCCAGTGACCCGGGTTCGGTTCTGTTTACTGCCACAGTCTCACAGCTCCAGTGACCTGGGTTCGGTTCTGTTTACTGTCACAGTCTCACAGCTCCAGTGACCCGGCTTCAGTTCTGTTTACTGCCACAGTCTCACAGCTCCAGTGACCCGGGTTCGGTTCTGTTTACTGCCACAGTCTCACAGCTCCAGTGACCTGGGTTCGGTTCTGTTTACTGTCACAGTCTCACAGCTCCAGTGACCTGGGTTCGGTTCAGTTTACTGTCACACTCTCACAGCTCCAGTGTCCCGGGTTCGGTTCTGTTTACTGCCACAGTCTCACAGCTCCAGTGACCTGGGTTCGGTTCTGTTTACTGCCACAGTCTCACAGCTCCAGTGTCCCGGGTTCGGTTCTGTTTACTGCCACAGTCTCACAGCTCCAGTGACCTGGGTTCGGTTCTGTTTACTGCCACAGTCTCACAGCTCCAGTGTCCCGGGTTCGGTTCTGTTTACTGTCACAGTCTCACAGCTCCAGTGACCCGGGTTCGGTTCTGTTTACTGCCACAGTCTCACAGCTCCAGTGACCTGGGTTCGGTTCTGTTTACTGTCACAGTCTCACAGCTCCAGTGACCCGGGTTCAGTTCTGTTTACTGCCACAGTCTCACAGCTCCAGTGACCCGGGTTCGGTTCTGTTTACTGCCACAGTCTCACAGCTCCAGTGACCTGGGTTCAGTTCTGTTTACTGTCACAGTCTCACAGCTCCAGTGACCTGGGTTCGGTTCAGTTTACTGTCACAGTCTCACAGCTCCAGTGTCCCGGGTTCGGTTCTGTTTACTGCCACAGTCTCACAGCTCCAGTGACCTGGGTTCGGTTCTGTTTACTGCCACAGTCTCACAGCTCCAGTGTCCCGGGTTCGGTTCTGTTTACTGCCACAGTCTCACAGCTCCAGTGACCCGGGTTCGGTTCTGTTTACTGCCACAGTCTCACAGCTCCAGTGACCCAGGTTCGGTTCTGTTTACTGCCACAGTCTCACTGCTCCAGTGACCTGGGTTCGGTTCTGTTTACTGCCACAGTCTCACAGCTCCAGTGTCCCGGGTTCGGTTCTGTTTACTGCCACAGTCTCACAGCTCCAGTGTCCCGGGTTCGGTTCTGTTTACTGCCACAGTCTCACAGCTCCAGTGACCTGGGTTCGGTTCTGTTTACTGCCACAGTCTCACAGCTCCAGTGTCCCGGGTTCGGTTCTGTTTACTGCCACAGTCTCACAGCTCCAGTGACCCGGGTTCAGTTCTGTTTACTGCCACAGTCTCACAGCTCCAGTGTACCGGGTTCGGTTCTGTTTACTGTCACAGTCTCACAGCTCCAGTGTCCCGGGTTCGGTTCTGTTTACTGCCACAGTCTCACAGCTCCAGTGACCTGGGTTCGGTTCTGTTTACTGCCACAGTCTCACAGCTCCAGTGTCCCGGGTTCGGTTCTGTTTAATGCCACAGTCTCACAGCTCCAGTGACCCGGGTTCAGTTCTGTTTACTGCCACAGTCTCACAGCTCCAGTGACCCGGGTTCTGTTCTGTTTACTGCCACAGTCTCACAGCTCCAGTGTCCCGGGTTCGGTTCTGTTTACTGTCACAGTCTCACAGCTCCAGTGACCCGGGTTCGGTTCTGTTTACTGCCACAGTCTCACAGCTCCAGTGTCCCTGGTTCGGTTCTGTTTACTGTCACAGTCTCACAGCTCCAGTGTCCCGGGTTCGGTTCTGTTTACTGCCACAGTCTCACAGCTCCAGTGACCCGGGTTCGGTTCTGTTTACTGCCACAGTCTCACAGCTCCAGTGTCCCGGGTTCAGTTCTGTTTACTGCCACAGTCTCACAGCTCCAGTGTCCCGGGTTCGGTTCTGTTTACTGCCACAGTCTCACAGCTCCAGTGACCCGGTTTCGGTTCTGTTTACTGCCACAGTCTCACAGCTCCAGTGTCCTGGGTTCGGTTCTGTTTACTGCCACAGTCTCACAGCTCCAGTGACCCGGGTTCGGTTCTGTTTACTGCCACAGTCTCACATCTCCAGTGTCCCGGGTTCGGTTCTGTTTACTGCCACAGTCTCACAGCTCCAGTGACCCGGGTTCGGTTCTGTTTACTGCCACAGTCTCACAGCTCCAGTGTCCCGGGTTCGGTTCTGTTTACTGCCACAGTCTCACAGCTCCAGTGTCCCGGGTTCGGTTCTGTTTACTGCCACAGTCTCACAGCTCCAGTGACCCGGGTTCGGTTCTGTTTACTGCCACAGTCTCACAGCTCCAGTGTCCCGGGTTCGGTTCTGTTTACTGCCACAGTCTCACAGCTCCAGTGACCTGGGTTCGGTTCTGTTTACTGCCACAGTCTCACAGCTCCAGTGACCCGGGTTCGGTTCTGTTTACTGCCACAGTCTCACAGCTCCAGTGTCCCGGGTTCGGTTCTGTTTACTGCCACAGTCTCACAGCTCCAGTGACCTGGGTTCGGTTCTGTTTACTGCCACAGTCTCACAGCTCCAGTGTCCCGGGTTCGGTTCTGTTTACTGCCACAGTCTCACAGCTCCAGTGACCTGGGTTCGGTTCTGTTTACTGCCACAGTCACACAGCTCCAGTGACCCGGGTTCGGTTCTGTTTACTGCCACAGTCTCACAGCTCCAGTGTCCCGGGTTCGGTTCTGTTTACTGTCACAGTCTCACAGCTCCAGTGTCCCGGGTTCGGTTCTGTTTACTGCCACAGTCTCACAGCTCCAGTGACCTGGGTTCGGTTCTGTTTACTGCCACAGTCTCACAGCTCCAGTGACCTGGGTTCGGTTCTGTTTACTGCCACAGTCTCACAGCTCCAGTGACCCGGGTTCGGTTCTGTTTACTGCCACAGTCTCACAGCTCCAGTGACCTGGGTTCGGTTCTGTTTACTGTCACAGTCTCACAGCTCCAGTGACCCGAGTTCAGTTCTGTTTACTGCCACCGTCTTAGAGCTCCAGTGTCCCGGGTTCGGTTCTGTTTACTGCCACAGTCTCACAGCTCCAATGACCTGGGTTCGGTTCTGTTTACTGCCACAGTCTCACCGCTCCAGTGACCCGGGTTCGGTTCTGTTTACTGCCACAGTCTCACAGCTCCAGTGACCTGGGTTCGGTTCTGTTTACTGCCACAGTCTCACAGCTCCAGTGACCTGGGTTCGGTTCTGTTTACTGCCACAGTCTCGCAGCTCCAGTGACCTGGGTTCGGTTCTGTTTACTGCCACAGTCTCACAGCTCCAGTGACCTGGGTTCGGTTCTGTTTACTGCCACAGTCTCACAGCTCCAGTGTCCCGGGTTCGGTTCTGTTTACTGCCACAGTCTCACAGCTCCAGTGACCTGGGTTCGGTTCTGTTTACTGCCACAGTCTCACAGCTCCAGTGTCCCGGGTTCGGTTCTGTTTACTGCCACAGTCTCACAGCTCCAGTGACCTGGGTTCGGTTCTGTTTACTGCCACAGTCTCACAGCTCCAGTGACCCGGGTTCGGTTCTGTTTACTGCCACAGTCTCACAGCTCCAGTGTCCCGGGTTCGGTTCTGTTTACTGCCACAGTCTCACAGCTCCAGTGACCCGGGTTCAGTTCTGTTTACTGCCACAGCCTCACAGCTCCAGTGTCCTGGGTTCGGTTCTGTTTACTGCCACAGTCTCACAGCTCCAGTGACCTGGGTTCGGTTCTGTTTACTGCCACAGTCTCACAGCTCCAGTGTCCCGGGTTCAGTTCTGTTTACTGCCACAGTCTCACAGCTCCAGTGACCTGGGTTCGGTTCTGTTTACTGCCACAGTCTCACAGCTCCAGTGACCTGGGTTCGGTTCTGCTAACTGCCACAGTCTCACAGCTCCAGTGTCCCGGGTTCGGTTCTGTTCACTGCCACAGTCTCACAGCTCCAGTGACCCGGGTTCGGTTCTGTTTACTGCCACAGTCTCACAGCTCCAGTGACCCGGGTTCGGTTCTGGGGACTGCCACAGTCTCACAGCTCCAGTGTCCCGGGTTCGGTTCTGTTTACTGCCACAGTCTCACAGCTCCAGTGTCCCGGGTTCGGTTCTGTTTACTGCCACAGTCTCACAGCTCCAGTGTCCCGGGTTCGGTTCTGTTTACTGCCACAGTCTCACAGCTCCAGTGTCCCGGGTTCGGTTCTGTTTACTGTCACAGTCTCACAGCTCCAGTGACCCGGGTTCAGTTCTGTTTACTGCCACAGTCTCACAGCTCCAGTGTCCCGGGTTCAGTTCTGTTTACTGCCACAGTCTCACAGCTCCAGTGTCCCGGGTTCGGTTCTGTTTACTGTCACAGTCTCACAGCTCCAGTGACCCGGGTTCAGTTCTGTTTTCTGCCACAGTCTCACAGCTCCAGTGTCCCGGGTTCGGTTCTGTTTACTGCCACAGTCTCACAGCTCCAGTGACCCGGGTTCAGTTCTGTTTACTGCCACAGTCTCACAGCTCCAGTGTCCCGGGTTCGGTTCTGTTTACTGTCACAGTCTCACAGCTCCAGTGACCCGGGTTCAGTTCTGTTTACTGCCGCAGTCTCACAGCTCCAGTGTCCCGGGTTCGGTTCTGTTTACTGCCACAGTCTCACAGCTCCAGTGACCTGGGTTCGGTTCTGTTTACTGCCACAGTCTCACAGCTCCAGTGACCTGGGTTCGGTTCTGTTTACTGCCACAGTCTCACAGCTCCAGTGACCCGGGTTCGGTTCTGTTTACTGCCACAGTCTCACAGCTCCAGTGACCCGGGTGCGGTTCTGTTTACTGCCACAGCCTCACAGCTCCAGTGACCCAGGTTCGGTTCTGTTTACTGCCACAGTCTCACAGCTCCAGTGACCTGGGTTCAGTTCTGTTTACTGCCACAGTCTCACAGCTCCAGTGTCCCGGGTTCGGTTCTGCTTACTGCCACAGTCTCACAGCTCCAGTGTCCCGGGTTCGGTTCTGTTTACTGCCACTGTCTCACAGCTCCAGTGACCTGGGTTCAGTTCTGTTTACTGCCACAGTCTCACAGCTCCAGTGTCCCGGGTTCGGTTCTGTTTACTGCCACAGTCTCACAGCTCCAGTGACCCGGGTTCAGTTCTGTTTACTGCCACAGTCTCACAGCTCCAGTGACCCGGGTTCGGTTCTGTTTACTGCCACAGTCTCACAGCTCCAGTGTCCCGGGTTCGGTTCTGTTTACTGTCACAGTCTCACAGCTCCAGTGTCCCGGGTTCGGTTCTGTTTACTGCCACAGTCTCACAGCTCCAGTGACCTGGGTTCGGTTCTGTTTACTGCCACAGTCTCACAGCTCCAGTGACCTGGGTTCGGTTCTGTTTACTGCCACAGTCTCACAGCTCCAGTGACCCGGGTTCGGTTCTGTTTACTGCCACAGTCTCACAGCTCCAGTGACCTGGGTTCGGTTCTGTTTACTGCCACAGTCTCACAGCTCCAGTGACCCGGGTTCGGTTCTGTTTACTGCCACAGTCTCACAGCTCCAGTGACCTGGGTTCGGTTCTGTTTACTGCCACAGTCTCACAGCTCCAGTGACCTGGGTTCGGTTCTGTTTACTGCCACAGTCTCACAGCTCCAGTGACCCGGGTTCAGTACTGTTTACTGCCACAGTCTCACAGCTCCAGTGTCCCGGGTTCGGTTCTGTTTACTGCCACAGTCTCACAGCTCCAGTGACCTGGGTTCGGTTCTGTTTACTGCCACAGTCTCACAGCTCCAGTGACCTGGGTTCGGTTCTGTTTACTGCCACAGTCTCACAGCTCCAGTGACCTGGGTTCGGTTCTGTTTACTGCCACAGTCTCACAGCTCCCGTGACCTGGGTTCGGTTCTGTTTACTGCCACAGTCTCACAGCTCCAGTGACCTGGGTTCGGTTCTGTTTACTGCCACAGTCTCACAGCTCCAGTGTCCCGGGTTCGGTTCTGTTTACTGCCACAGTCTCACAGCTCCAGTGTCCCGGGTTCGGTTCTGTTTACTGCCACAGTCTCACAGCTCCAGTGACCTGCGTTCGGTTCTGTTTACTGCCACAGTCTCACAGCTCCAGTGTCCCGGGTTCGGTTCTGTTTACTGCCACAGTCTCACAGCTCCAGTGACCCGGGTTCAGTTCTGTTTACTGCCACAGTCTCACAGCTCCAGTGTCCCGGGTTCGGTTCTGTTTACTGTCACAGTCTCACAGCTCCAGTGACCCGGGTTCAGTTCTGTTTTCTGCCACAGTCTCACAGCTCCAGTGTCCCGGGTTCGGTTCTGTTTACTGTCACAGTCTCACAGCTCCAGTGACCTGGGTTCAGTTCTGTTTACTGCCATAGTCTCACAGCTCCAGTGACCTGGGTTCGGTTCTGTTTACTGCCACAGTCTCACAGCTCCAGTGTCCCGGGTTCAGTTCTGTTTACTGCCACAGTCTCACAGCTCCAGTGTCCCGGGTTCGGTTCTGTTTACTGCCACAGTCTCACAGCTCCAGTGACCCGGTTTCGGTTCTGTTTACTGCCACAGTCTCACAGCTCCAGTGTCCTGGGTTCGGTTCTGTTTACTGCCACAGCCTCACAGCTCCAGTGACCCGGGTTCGGTTCTGTTTACTGCCACAGTCTCACAGCTCCAGTGACCCGGGTTCGGTTCTGTTTACTGCCACAGTCTCACAGCTCCAGTGTCCCGGGTTCGGTTCTGTTTACTGCCACAGTCTCACAGCTCCAGTGACCCGGGTTCGGTTCTGTTTACTGCCACAGTCTCACAGCTCCAGTGTCCCGGGTTCGGTTCTGTTTACTGCCACAGTCTCACAGCTCCAGTGACCTGGGTTCGGTTCTGTTTACTGCCACAGTCTCACAGCTCCAGTGTCCCGGGTTCGGTTCTGTTTAATGCCACAGTCTCACAGCTCCAGTGACCCGGGTTCGGTTCTGTTTACTGCCACAGTCTCACAGCTCCAGTGACCCGGGTTCGGTTCTGTTTACTGCCACAGTCTCACAGCTCCAGTGACCTGGGTTCGGTTCTGTTTACTGCCACAGTCTCACAGCTCCAGTGTCCCGGGTTCGGTTCTGTTTACTGCCACAGTCTCACAGCTCCAGTGACCCGGGTTCGGTTCTGTTTACTGCCACAGTCTCACAGCTCCAGTGTCCCGGGTTCGGTTCTGTTTACTGTCACAGTCTCACAGCTCCAGTGTCCCGGGTTCGGTTCTGTTTACTGCCACAGTCTCACAGCTCCAGTGACCCGGGTTCGGTTCTGTTTACTGCCACAGTCTCACAGCTCCAGTGTCCCGGGTTGGGTTCTGTTTACTGTCACAGTCTCACAGCTCCAGTGTCCCGGGTTCGGTTCTGTTTACTGCCACAGTCTCACAGCTCCAGTGACCTGGGTTCGGTTCTGTTTACTGCCACAGTCTCACAGCTCCAGTGACCTGGGTTCGGTTCTGTTTACTGCCACAGTCTCACAGCTCCAGTGACCTGGGTTCGGTTCTGTTTACTGCCACAGTCTCACAGCTCCAGTGACCTGGGTTCGGTTCTGTTTACTGCCACAGTCTCACAGCTCCAGTGACCTGGGTTCGGTTCTGTTTACTGCCACAGTCTCACAGCTCCAGTGTCCCGGGTTCGGTTCTGTTTACTGCCACAGTCTCACAGCTCCAGTGTCCCGGGTTCGGTTCTGTTTACTGCCACAGTCTCACAGCTCCAGTGACCTGCGTTCGGTTCTGTTTACTGCCACAGTCTCACAGCTCCAGTGTCCCGGGTTCGGTTCTGTTTACTGCCACAGTCTCACAGCTCCAGTGACCCGGGTTCAGTTCTGTTTACTGCCACAGTCTCACAGCTCCAGTGTCCCGGGTTCGGTTCTGTTTACTGTCACAGTCTCACAGCTCCAGTGACCCGGGTTCAGTTCTGTTTTCTGCCACAGTCTCACAGCTCCAGTGTCCCGGGTTCGGTTCTGTTTACTGTCACAGTCTCACAGCTCCAGTGTCCCGGGTTCGGTTCTGTTTACTGCCATAGTCTCACAGCTCCAGTGAACCGGGTTCGGTTCTGTTTACTGCCACAGTCTCACAGCTCCAGTGTCCCGGGTTCAGTTCTGTTTACTGCCACAGTCTCACAGCTCCAGTGTCCCGGGTTCGGTTCTGTTTACTGCCACAGTCTCACAGCACCAGTGACCCGGTTTCGGTTCTGTTTACTGCCACAGTCTCACAGCTCCAGTGTCCTGGGTTCGGTTCTGTTTACTGCCACAGCCTCACAGCTCCAGTGTCCCGGGTTCAGTTCTGTTTACTGCCACAGTCTCACAGCTCCAGTGACCCGGGTTCGGTTCTGTTTACTGCCACAGTCTCACAGCTCCAGTGTCCCGGGTTCGGTTCTGTTTACTGCCACAGTCTCACAGCTCCAGTGACCCGGGTTCGGTTCTGTTTACTGCCACAGTCTCACAGCTCCAGTGTCCCGGGTTCGGTTCTGTTTACTGCCACAGTCTCACAGCTCCAGTGACCTGGGTTCGGTTCTGTTTACTGCCACAGTCTCACAGCTCCAGTGTCCCGGGTTCGGTTCTGTTTAATGCCACAGTCTCACAGCTCCAGTGACCCGGGTTCGGTTCTGTTTACTGCCACAGTCTCACAGCTCCAGTGACCCGGGTTCGGTTCTGTTTACTGCCACAGTCTCACAGCTCCAGTGACCTGGGTTCGGTTCTGTTTACTGCCACAGTCTCACAGCTCCAGTGTCCCGGGTTCGGTTCTGTTTACTGCCACAGTCTCACAGCTCCAGTGACCCGGGTTCGGTTCTGTTTACTGCCACAGTCTCACAGCTCCAGTGTCCCGGGTTCGGTTCTGTTTACTGTCACAGTCTCACAGCTCCAGTGTCCCGGGTTCGGTTCTGTTTACTGCCACAGTCTCACAGCTCCAGTGACCTGGGTTCGGTTCTGTTTACTGCCACAGTCTCACAGCTCCAGTGACCTGGGTTCGGTTCTGTTTACTGCCACAGTCTCACAGCTCCAGTGACCTGGGTTCGGTTCTGTTTACTGCCACAGTCTCACAGCTCCAGTGACCCGGGTTCGGTTCTGTTTACTGCCACAGTCTCACAGCTCCAGTGTCCCGGGTTGGGTTCTGTTTACTGTCACAGTCTCACAGCTCCAGTGTCCCGGGTTCGGTTCTGTTTACTGCCACAGTCTCACAGCTCCAGTGACCTGGGTTCGGTTCTGTTTACTGCCACAGTCTCACAGCTCCAGTGACCTGGGTTCGGTTCTGTTTACTGCCACAGTCTCACAGCTCCAGTGACCTGGGTTCGGTTCTGTTTACTGCCACAGTCTCACAGCTCCAGTGACCTGGGTTCGGTTCTGTTTACTGCCACAGTCTCACAGCTCCCTTAACCTGGGTTCGGTTCTGTTTACTGCCACAGTCTCACAGCTCCAGTGACCTGGGTTCGGTTCTGTTTACTGCCACAGTCTCACAGCTCCAGTGTCCCGGGTTCGGTTCTGTTTACTGCCACAGTCTCACAGCTCCAGTGACCTGCGTTCGGTTCTGTTTTCTGCCACAGTCTCACAGCTCCAGTGTCCCGGGTTCGGTTCTGTTTACTGCCACAGTCTCACAGCTCCAGTGACCCGGGTTCAGTTCTGTTTACTGCCACAGTCTCACAGCTCCAGTGTCCCGGGTTCGGTTCTGTTTACTGTCACAGTCTCACAGCTCCAGTGACCCGGGTTCAGTTCTGTTTTCTGCCACAGTCTCACAGCTCCAGTGTCCCGGGTTCGGTTCTGTTTACTGTCACAGTCTCACAGCTCCAGTGTCCCGGGTTCGGTTCTGTTTACTGCCATAGTCTCACAGCTCCAGTGAACCGGGTTCGGTTCTGTTTACTGCCACAGTCTCACAGCTCCAGTGTCCCGGGTTCAGTTCTGTTTACTGCCACAGTCTCACAGCTCCAGTGTCCCGGGTTCGGTTCTGTTTACTGCCACAGTCTCACAGCACCAGTGACCCGGTTTCGGTTCTGTTTACTGCCACAGTCTCACAGCTCCAGTGTCCTGGGTTCGGTTCTGTTTACTGCCACAGCCTCACAGCTCCAGTGACCCGGGTTCGGTTCTGTTTACTGCCACAGTCTCACAGCTCCAGTGACCCGGGTTCGGTTCTGTTTACTGCCACAGTCTCACAGCTCCAGTGTCCCGGGTTCGGTTCTGTTTACTGCCACAGTCTCACAGCTCCAGTGACCCGGGTTCGGTTCTGTTTACTGCCACAGTCTCACAGCTCCAGTGTCCCGGGTTCGGTTCTGTTTACTGCCACAGTCTCACAGCTCCAGTGACCTGGGTTCGGTTCTGTTTACTGCCACAGTCTCACAGCTCCAGTGTCCCGGGTTTGGTTCTGTTTAATGCCACAGTCTCACAGCTCCAGTGACCCTGGTTCGGTTCTCTTTACTGCCACAGTCTCACAGCTCCAGTGACCCGGGTTCGGTTCTGTTTACTGCCACAGTCTCACAGCTCCAGTGACCTGGGTTCGGTTCTGTTTACTGCCACAGTCTCACAGCTCCAGTGTCCCGGGTTCGGTTCTGTTTACTGCCACAGTCTCACAGCTCCAGTGACCCGGGTTCGGTTCTGTTTACTGCCACAGTCTCACAGCTCCAGTGTCCCGGGTTCGGTTCTGTTTACTGTCACAGTCTCACAGCTCCAGTGTCCCGGGTTCGGTTCTGTTTACTGCCACAGTCTCACAGCTCCAGTGACCCGGGTTCGGTTCTGTTTACTGCCACAGTCTCACAGCTCCAGTGTCCCGGGTTCGGTTCTGTTTACTGCCACAGTCTCACAGCTCCAGTGTCCCGGGTTGGGTTCTGTTTACTGCCACAGTCTCACAGCTCCAGTGTCCCGGGTTGGGTTCTGTTTACTGTCACAGTCTCACAGCTCCAGTGTCCCGGGTTCGGTTCTGTTTACTGCCACAGCCTCACAGCTCCAGTGACCCGGGTTCAGTTCTGTTTACTGCCACAGTCTCACAGCTCCTGTGTCCCGGGTTCGGTTCTGTTTACTGCCACAGTCTCACAGCTCCAGTGACCCGGGTTCGGTTCTGTTTACTGCCACAGTCTCACAGCTCCAGTGACCTGGGTTCGGTTCTGTTTACTGCCACAGTCTCACAGCTCCAGTGTCCCGGGTTCGGTTCTGTTTACTGCCACAGTCTCACAGCTCCAGTGTCCCGGGTTCGGTTCTGTTTACTGCCACAGTCTCACAGCTCCAGTGTCCCGGGTTCGGTTCTGTTTACTGCCACAGTCTCACAGCTCCAGTGACCTGGGTTCGGTTCTGTTTACTGCCACAGTCTCACAGCTCCAGTGACCCGGGTTCGGTTCTGTTTACTGCCACAGTCTCACAGCTCCAGTGACCCGGGTTCGGTTCTGTTTACTGCCACAGTCTCACAGCTCCAGTGTCCTGGGTTCAGTTCTGTTTACTGCCACAGTCTCACAGCTCCAGTGACCCGGGTTCGGTTCTGTTTACTGCCACAGTCTCACAGCTCCAGTGTCCCGGGTTCGGTTCTGTTTACTGCCACAGTCTCACAGCTCCAGTGACCCGGGTTCGGTTCTGTTTACTGCCACAGTCTCACAGCTCCAGTGACCCAGGTTCGGTTCTGTTTACTGCCACAGTCTCACAGCTCCAGTGACCTGGGTTCGGTTCTGTTTACTGCCGCAGTCTCACAGCTCCAGTGTCCCGGGTTCGGTTCTGTTTACTGCCACAGTCTCACAGCTCCAGTGACCGGGGTTCGGTTCTGTTTACTGCCACAGTCTCACAGCTTCAGTGACCTGGGTTCGGTTCTGTTCACTGTCACAGTCTCACAGCTCCAGTGACCTGGGTTCAGTTCTGTTTACTGCCACAGTCTCACAGCTCCAGTGACCCGGGTTCAGTTCTGTTTACTGCCACAGTCTCACAGCTCCAGTGTCCCGGGTTCGGTTCTGTTTACTGCCACAGTCTCACAGCTCCAGTGTCCCGGGTTCGGTTCTGTTTACTGCCACAGTCTCACAGCTCCAGTGACCCGGGTTCGGTTCTGTTTACTGCCACAGTCTCACAGCTCCAGTGACCTGGGTTCGGTTCTGTTTACTGCCACAGTCTCACAGCTCCAGTGTCCTGGGTTCGGTTCTGTTTACTGCCACAGTCTCACAGCTCCAGTGACCTGGGTTCGGTTCTGTTTACTGCCACAGTCTCACAGCTCCAGTGACCTGGGTTCGGTTCTGTTTACTGCCACAGTCTCACAGCTCCAGTGTCCCGGGTTCGGTTCTGTTTACTGCCACAGTCTCACAGCTCCAGTGACCCGTGTTCAGTTCTGTTTACTGCCACAGTCTCACAGCTCCAGTGTCCCGGGTTCGGTTCTGTTTACTGTCACAGTCTCACAGCTCCAGTGTCCCGGGTTCGGTTCTGTTTACTGCCACAGTCTCACAGCTCCAGTGACCTGGGTTCAGTTCTGTTTACTGCCACAGTCTCACAGCTCCAGTGACCCGGGTTCGGTTCTGTTTACTGCCACAGTCTCACAGCTCCAGTGACCCGGGTTCGGTTCTGTTTACTGCCACAGTCTCACAGCTCCAGTGTCCCGGGTTCGGTTCTGTTTACTGCCACAGTCTCACAGCTCCAGTGACCCGGGTTCGGTTCTGTTTACTGTCACAGTCTCACAGCTCCAGTGACCCGGGTTCGGTTCTGTTTACTGCCACAGTCTCACAGCTCCAGTGACCCGGGTTCGGTTCTGTTTACTGCCACAGTCTCACAGCTCCAGTGACCCGGGTTCGGTTCTGTTTACTGCCACAGTCTCACAGCTCCAGTGTCCCGGGTTCGGTTCTGTTTACTGCCACAGTCTCACAGCTCCAGTGACCCGGGTTCGGTTCTGTTTACTGCCACAGACTCACAGCTCCAGTGACCCGGGTTCGGTTCTGTTTACTGCCACAGTCTCACAGCTCCAGTGTCCTGGGTTCGGTTCTGTTTACTGCCACAGTCTCACAGCTCCAGTGTCCCGGGTTCGGTTCTGTTTACTGCCACAGTCTCACAGCTCCAGTGTCCCGGGTTCGGTTCTGTTTACTGCCACAGTCTCACAGCTCCAGTGTCCCGGGTTCGGTTCTGTTTACTGCCACAGTCTCACAGCTCCAGTGACCCGGTTTCGGTTCTGTTTACTGCCACAGTCTCACAGCTCCAGTGACCGAAATTCGGTTCTGTTTACTGCCACAGTCTCACAGCTCCAGTGTCCCGGGTTCGGTTCTGTTTACTGCCACAGTCTCACAGCTCCAGTGTCCCGGGTTCGGTTCTGTTTACTGCCACAGTCTCACAGCTCCAGTGACCTGGGTTCGGTTCTGTTTACTGCCACAGTCTCACAGCTCCAGTGTCCCGGGTTCGGTTCTGTTTACTGCCACAGTCTCACAGCTCCAGTGACCCGGGTTCGGTTCTGTTTACTGCCACAGTCTCACAGCTCCAGTGTCCCGGGTTCGGTTCTGTTTACTGCCACAGTCTCACAGCTCCTGTGACCCGGTTTCGGTTCTGTTTACTGCCACAGTCTCACAGCTCCAGTGTCCTGGGTTCGGTTCTGTTTACTGCCACAGCCTCACAGCTCCAGTGACCCGGGTTCGGTTCTGTTTACTGCCACAGTCTCACAGCTCCAGTGACCCGGGTTCGGTTCTGTTTACTGCCACAGTCTCACAGCTCCAGTGTCCCGGGTTCGGTTCTGTTTACTGCCACAGTCTCACAGGTCCAGTGACCCGGTTTCGGTTCTGTTTACTGCCACAGTCTCACAGCTCCAGTGTCCTGGGTTCGGTTCTGTTTACTGCCACAGCCTCACAGCTCCAGTGACCCGGGTTCGGTTCTGTTTACTGCCACAGTCTCACAGCTCCAGTGACCCGGGTTCGGTTCTGTTTACTGCCACAGTCTCACAGCTCCAGTGTCCCGGGTTCGGTTCTGTTTACTGCCACAGTCTCACAGCTCCAGTGACCCGGGTTCGGTTCTGTTTACTGCCACAGTCTCACAGCTCCAGTGTCCCGGGTTCGGTTCTGTTTACTGCCACAGTCTCACAGCTCCAGTGACCCGGGTTCAGTTCTGTTTACTGCCACAGTCTCACAGATCCAGTGTCCCGGGTTCGGTTCTGTTTACTGTCACAGTCTCACAGCTCCAGTGACCCGGGTTCAGTTCTGTTTACTGCCACAGTCTCACAGCTCCAGTGTCCCGGGTTCGGTTCTGTTTACTGTCACAGTCTCACAGCTCCAGTGTCCCGGGTTCGGTTCTGTTTACTGCCACAGTCTCACAGCTCCAGTGACCCGGGTTCGGTTCTGTTTACTGCCACAGTCTCACAGCTCCAGTGTCCCGGGTTCAGTTCTGTTTACTGCCACAGTCTCACAGCTCCAGTGTCCCGGGTTCGGTTCTGTTTACTGCCACAGTCTCACAGCTCCAGTGACCCGGTTTCGGTTCTGTTTACTGCCACAGTCTCACAGCTCCAGTGTCCCGGGTTCGGTTCTGTTTACTGCCACAGCCTCACAGCTCCAGTGACCCGGGTTCGGTTCTGTTTACTGCCACAGTCTCACAGCTCCAGTGACCTGGGTTCGGTTCTGTTTACTGCCACAGCCTCACAGCTCCAGTGACCCGGGTTCGGTTCTGTTTACTGCCACAGTTTCACAGCTCCAGTGTCCCGGGTTCGGTTCTGTTTACTGCCACAGTCTCACAGCTCCAGTGACCTGGGTTCGGTTCTGTTTACTGCCACAGTCTCACAGCTCCAGTGTCCCGGGTTCGGTTCTGTTTACTGCCACAGTCTCACAGCTCCAGTGACCCGGGTTCGGTTCTGTTTACTGCCACAGTCTCACAGCTCCAGTGTCCCGGGTTCGGTTCTGTTTACTGCCACAGTCTCACAGCTCCAGTGACCTGGGTTCGGTTCTGTTTACTGCCACAGTCTCACAGCTCCAGTGTCCCGGGTTCGGTTCTGTTTACTGCCACAGCCTCACAGCTCCAGTGACCCGGGTTCGGTTCTGTTTACTGCCACAGTCTCACAGCTCCAGTGACCTGGGTTCGGTTCTGTTTACTGCCACAGCCTCACAGCTCCAGTGACCCGGGTTCGGTTCTGTTTACTGCCACAGTTTCACAGCTCCAGTGTCCCGGGTTCGGTTCTGTTTACTGCCACAGTCTCACAGCTCCAGTGACCTGGGTTCGGTTCTGTTTACTGCCACAGTCTCACAGCTCCAGTGTCCCGGGTTCGGTTCTGTTTACTGCCACAGTCTCACAGCTCCAGTGACCCGGGTTCGGTTCTGTTTACTGCCACAGTCTCACAGCTCCAGTGTCCCGGGTTCGGTTCTGTTTACTGCCACAGTCTCACAGCTCCAGTGACCTGGGTTCGGTTCTGTTTACTGCCACAGTCTCACAGCTCCAGTGTCCCGGGTTCGGTTCTGTTTACTGCCACAGTCTCACAGCTCCAGTGACCCGGGTTCGGTTCTGTTTACTGCCACAGTCTCACAGCTCCAGTGTCCCGGGTTCGGTTCTGTTTACTGTCACAGTCTCACAGCTCCAGTGTCCCGGGTTCGGTTCTGTTTACTGCCACAGTCTCACAGCTCCAGTGTCCTGGGTTCGGTTCTGTTTACTGCCACAGTCTCACAGCTCCAGTGACCTGGGTTCGGTTCTGTTTACTGCCACAGTCTCACAGCTCCAGTGACCCGGGTTCGGTTCTGTTTACTGCCACAGTCTCACAGCTCCAGTGACCCGGGTTCGGTTCTGTTTACTGCCACAGTCTCACAGCTCCAGTGTCCCGGGTTCGGTTCTGTTTACTGCCACAGTCTCACAGCTCCAGTGACCTGGGTTCGGTTCTGTTTACTGCCACAGTCTCACAGCTCCAGTGACCCGGGTTCGGTTCTGTTTACTGCCACAGTCTCACAGCTCCAGTGACCTGGGTTCGGTTCTGTTTACTGTCACAGTCTCACAGCTCCAGTGACCCGAGTTCAGTTCTGTTTACTGCCACAGTCTCACAGCTCCAGTGTCCCGGGTTCGGTTCTGTTTACTGCCACAGTCTCACAGCTCCAGTGACCTGGGTTCGGTTCTGTTTACTGCCACAGTCTCACAGCTCCAGTGACCTGGGTTCGGTTCTGTTTACTGCCACAGTCTCACAGCTCCAGTGACCCGGGTTCAGTTCTGTTTACTGCCACAGTCTCACAGCTCCAGTGTCCCGGGTTCGGTTCTGTTTACTGCCACAGTCTCACAGCTCCAGTGACCTGGGTTCGGTTCTGTTTACTGCCACAGTCTCACAGCTCCAGTGACCTGGGTTCAGTTCTGTTTACTGCCACAGTCTCACAGCTCCAGTGACCTGGGTTCGGTTCTGTTTACTGCCACAGTCTCACAGCTCCAGTGACCCGGGTTCAGTTCTGTTTACTGCCACAGTCTCACAGCTCCAGTGTCCCGGGTTCGGTTCTGTTTACTGCCACAGTCTCACAGCTCCAGTGACCTGGGTTCGGTTCTGTTTACTGCCACAGTCTCACAGCTCCAGTGACCTGGGTTCAGTTCTGTTTACTGCCACAGTCTCACAGCTCCAGTGTCCCGGGTTCGGTTCTGTTTACTGCCACAGTCTCACAGCTCCAGTGTCCCGGGTTCGGTTCTGTTTACTGCCACAGTCTCACAGCTCCAGTGTCCTGGGTTCGGTTCTGTTTACTGCCACAGCCTCACAGCTCCAGTGACCCGGGTTCGGTTCTGTTTACTGCCACAGTCTCACAGCTCCAGTGACCCGGGTTCGGTTCTGTTTACTGCCACAGTCTCACAGCTCCAGTGTCCCGGGTTCGGTTCTGTTTACTGCCACAGTCTCACAGCTCCAGTGACCCGGGTTCGGTTCTGTTTACTGCCACAGTCTCACAGCTCCAGTGTCCCGGGTTCGGTTCTGTTTACTGCCACAGTCTCACAGCTCCAGTGACCTGGGTTCGGTTCTGTTTACTGCCACAGTCTCACAGCTCCAGTGTCCCGGGTTCGGTTCTGTTTACTGCCACAGTCTCACAGCTCCAGTGACCCGGGTTCGGTTCTGTTTACTGCCACAGTCTCACAGCTCCAGTGTCCCGGGTTCGGTTCTGTTTACTGCCACAGTCTCACAGCTCCAGTGACCTGGGTTCGGTTCTGTTTACTGCCACAGTCTCACAGCTCTAGTGTCCCGGGTTCGGTTCTGTTTACTGCCACAGTCTCACAGCTCCAGTGACCCGGGTTCGGTTCTGTTTACTGCCACAGTCTCACAGCTCCAGTGACCTGGGTTCGGTTCTGTTTACTGCCACAGTCTCACAGCTCCAGTGTCCCGGGTTCGGTTCTGTTTACTGTCACAGTCTCACAGCTCCAGTGTCCCGGGTTCGGTTCTGTTTACTGCCACAGTCTCACAGCTCCAGTGTCCCGGGTTCGGTTCTGTTTACTGTCACAGTCTCACAGCTCCAGTGTCCCGGGTTCGGTTCTGTTTACTGCCACAGTCTCACAGCTCCAGTGACCTGGGTTCGGTTCTGTTTACTGCCACAGTCTCACAGCTCCAGTGACCTGGGTTCGGTTCTGTTTACTGCCACAGTCTCACAGCTCCAGTGACCCGGGTTCGGTTCTGTTTACTGCCACAGTCTCACAGCTCCAGTGACCCGGGTTCGGTTCTGTTTACTGCCACAGTCTCACAGCTCCAGTGTCCCGGGTTCGGTTCTGTTTACTGCCACAGTCTCACAGCTCCAGTGACCTGGGTTCAGTTCTGTTTACTGCCACAGTCTCACCGCTCCAGTGACCTGGGTTCGGTTCTGTTTACTGCCACAGTCTCACAGCTCCAGTGACCTGGGTTCGGTTCTGTTTACTGCCACAGTCTCACAGCTCCAGTGTCCCGGGTTCGGTTCTGTTTACTGCCACACTCTCACAGCTCCAGTGACCTGGGTTCGGTTCTGTTTACTGCCACAGTCTCACAGCTCCAGTGACCTGGGTTCGGTTCTGTTTACTGCCACAGTCTCACAGCTCCAGTGACCCGGGTTCAGTTCTGTTTACTGCCAAAGTCTCACAGCTCCAGTGTCCTGGGTTCAGTTCTGTTTACTGCCACAGTCTCACAGCTCCAGTGTCCCGGGTTCGGTTCTGTTTACTGCCACAGTCTCACAGCTCCAGTGTCCCGGGTTCGGTTCTGTTTACTGCCACAGTCTCACAGCTCCAGTGACCTGGGTTCGGTTCTGTTTACTGCCACAGTCTCACAGCTCCATTGACCTGGGTTCGGTTCTGTTTACTGCCACAGTCTCACAGCTCCAGTGTCCCGGGTTCGGTTCTGTTTACTGCCACAGTCTCACAGCTCCAGTGACCTGGGTTCGGTTCTGTTTACTGCCACAGTCTCACAGCTCCATTGACCTGGGTTCGGTTCTGTTTACTGCCACAGTCTCACAGCTCCAGTGACCTGGGTTCGGTTCTGTTTACTGCCACAGTCTCACTGCTCCCGTGACCTGGGTTCGGTTCTGTTTACTGCCACAGTCTCACAGCTCCAGTGACCTGGGTTCGGTTCTGTTTACTGCCACAGTCTCACAGCTCCAGTGACCTGGGTTCGGTTCTGTTTACTGCCACAGTCTCACAGCTCCAGTGACCCGGGTTCAGTTCTGTTTACTGCCACAGTCTCACAGCTCCAGTGTCCCGGGTTCGGTTCTGTTTACTGCCACAGTCTCACAGCTCCAGTGACCTGGGTTCGGTTCTGTTTACTGCCACAGTCTCACAGCTCCAGTGACCCGGGTTCAGTTCTGTTTACTGCCACAGTCTCACAGCTCCAGTGACCTGGGTTCGGTTCTGTTTACTGCCACAGTCTCACAGCTCCAGTGACCTGGGTTCGGTTCTGTTTACTGCCACAGTCTCACAGCTCCAGTGACCTGGGTTCAGTTCTGTTTACTGCCACAGCCTCACAGCTCCAGTGACCTGGGTTCAGTTCTGTTTACTGCCACAGCCTCACAGCTCCAGTGACCTGGGTTCAGTTCTGTTTACTGCCACAGTCTCACCGCTCCAGTGACCTGGGTTCAGTTCTGTTTACTGCCACAGTCTCACAGCTCCAGTGACCCGGGTTCGGTTCTGTTTACTGCCACAGTCTCACAGCTCCAGTGACCTGAGTTCGGTTCTGTTTACTGCCACAGTCTCACAGCTCCAGTGACCCGGGTTCAGTTCTGTTTACTGCCAGAGTCTCACAGCTCCAGTGACCCGGGTTCGGTACTGTTTGCTGCCACAGTCTCACAGCTCCAGTGTCCCGGGTTCGGTTCTGTTCACTGCCACAGTCTCACAGCTTCAGTGACCTGGGTTCGGTTCTGTTTACTGCCACAGTCTCACAGCTCCAGTGTCCCGGGTTCGGTTCTGGGGACTGCCACAGCCTCACAGCTCCAGTGACCTGGGTTCGGTTCTGTTTACTGCCACAGTCTCACAGCTTCAGTGACCTGGGTTCGGTTCTGGGGACTGCCACAGTCTCACAGCTCCAGTGACCCGGGTTCGGTTCTGTTTACTGCCACAGTCTCACAGCT
The DNA here is from genome assembly GCF_036365525.1 of Heterodontus francisci. Classification (NCBI taxonomy): domain Eukaryota; kingdom Metazoa; phylum Chordata; class Chondrichthyes; order Heterodontiformes; family Heterodontidae; genus Heterodontus; species Heterodontus francisci. Next base: position 3,489,476 of record NW_027141956.1, read on the forward strand.
CCAGTGTCCTGGGTTCGGTTCTGTTTACTGCCACAGCCTCACAGCTCCAGTGACCTGGGTTCGGTTCTGTTTACTGCCACACTCTCACAGCTCCAGTGTCCCGGGTTCGGTTCTGTTTACTGCCACAGTCTCACAGCTCCAGTGACCTGGGTTCGGTTCTGTTTACTGCCACAGTCTCACAGCTCCAGTGTCCTGGGTTCGGTTCTGTTTACTGCCACAGTCTCACAGCTCCAGTCTCCCGGGTTCGGTTCTGTTTACTGCCACAGTCTCACAGCTCCAGTGACCTGGGTTCGGTTCTGTTTACTGCCACACTCTCACAGCTCCAGTGTCCCGGGTTCGGTTCTGTTTACTGCCACAGTCTCACAGCTCCAGTGACCTGGGTTCGGTTCTGTTTACTGCCACAGTCTCACAGCTCCAGTGTCCTGGGTTCGGTTCTGTTTACTGCCACAGTCTCACAGCTCCAGTGTCCCGGGTTCGGTTCTGTTTACTGCCACAGTCTCACAGCTCCAGTGACCCGGGTTCAGTTCTGTTTACTGCCACAGTCTCACAGCTCCAGTGACCTGGGTTCGGTTCTGTTTACTGCCACAGTCTCACAGCTCCAGTGACCTGGGTTCGGTTCTGTTTACTGCCACAGTCTCACAGCTCCAGTGTCCCGGGTTCGGTTCTGTTTACTGCCACAGTCTCACAGCTCCAGTGACCTGGGTTCGGTTCTGTTTACTGCCACAGTCTCACAGCTCCAGTGACCTGGGTTCGGTTCTGTTTACTGCCACAGTCTCACAGCTCCAGTGACCTGGGTTCGGTTCTGTTTACTGCCACAGTCTCACAGCTCCAGTGTCCCGGGTTCGGTTCTGTTTACTGCCACAGTCTCACAGCTCCAGTGACCTGGGTTCGGTTCTGTTTACTGCCACAGTCTCACAGCTCCAGTGACCCGGGTTCGGTTCTGTTTACTGCCACAGTCTCACAGCTCCGGTGACCCGGGTTCAGTTCTGTTTACTGCCTCAGTCTCACAGCTCCAGTGACCTGGGTTCAGTTCTGTTTACTGCCACAGTCTCACAGCTCCAGTGTCCTGGGTTCGGTTCTGTTTACTGCCACAGTCTCACAGCTCCAGTGACCCGGGTTCAGTTCTGTTTACTGCCACAGTCTCACAGCTCCAGTGTCCCGGGTTCGGTTCTGTTTACTGCCACAGTCTCACAGCTCCAGTGACCTGGGTTCGGTTCTGTTTACTGCCACAGTCTCACAGCTCCAGTGTCCCGTGTTCGGTTCTGTTTACTGCCACAGTCTCACAGCTCCAGTGTCCCGGGTTCGGTTCTGTTTACTGCCACAGTCTCACAGCTCCAGTGTCCCGTTTTCGGTTCTGTTCACTGCCACAGTCTCACAGCTTCAGTGACCTGGGTTCGGTTCTGTTTACTGCCACAGTCTCACAGCTCCAGTGACCCGGGTTCGGTTCTGTTTACTGCCACAGTCTCACAGCTCCAGTGTCCCGGGTACGGTTCTGTTTACTGCCACAGTCTCACAGCTCCAGTGTCCCGGGTTCGGTTCTGTTTACTGCCACAGTCTCACAGCTCCAGTGACCCGGGTTCGGTTCTGTTTACTGCCGCAGTCTCACAGCTCCAGTGTCCCGGGTTCGGTTCTGTTTACTGCCACAGTCTCACAGCTCCAGTGACCTGGGTTCGGGTCTGTTTACTGCCACAGTCTCACAGCTCCAGTGTCCCGGGTTCGGTTCTGTTTACTGCCACAGTCTCACAGCTCCAGTGACCTGGGTTCGGTTCTGTTTACTGCCACAGTCTCACAGCTCCATTGACCTGGGTTCGGTTCTGTTTACTGCCACAGTCTCACAGCTCCAGTGACCTGGGTTCGGTTCTGTTTACTGCCACAGTCTCACAGCTCCAGTGACCCGGGTTCAGTTCTGTTTACTGCCACAGCCTCACAGCTCCAGTGTCCCGGGTTCGGTTCTGTTTACTGCCACAGTCTCACAGCTCCAGTGTCCCGGGTTCGGTTCTGTTTACTGCCACAGTCTCACAGCTCCAGTGACCTGGGTTCGGTTCTGTTTACTGCCACAGTCTCACAGCTCCATTGACCTGGGTTCGGTTCTGTTTACTGCCACAGTCTCACAGCTCCAGTGACCTGGGTTCGGTTCTGTTTACTGCCACAGTCTCACAGCTCCCGTGACCTGGGTTCGGTTCTGTTTACTGCCACAGTCTCACAGCTCCAGTGACCTGGGTTCGGTTCTGTTTACTGCCACAGTCTCACAGCTCCAGTGACCTGGGTTCAGTTCTGTTTACTGCCACAGCCTCACAGCTCCAGTGACCTGGGTTCAGTTCTGTTTACTGCCACAGTCTCACAGCTCCAGTGACCTGAGTTCGGTTCTGTTTACTGCCACAGTCTCACAGCTCCAGTGACCCGGGTTCAGTTCTGTTTACTGCCAGAGTCTCACAGCTCCAGTGACCCGGGTTCGGTACTGTTTGCTGCCACAGTCTCACAGCTCCAGTGTCCCGGGTTCGGTTCTGTTTACTGCCACAGTCTCACAGCTCCAGTGTCCCGGGTTCGGTTCTGTTCACTGCCACAGTCTCACAGCTTCAGTGACCTGGGATCGGTTCTGTTTACTGCCACAGTCTCACAGCTCCAGTGTCCCGGGTTCGGTTCTGGGGACTGCCACAGCCTCACAGCTCCAGTGACCTGGGTTCGGTTCTGTTTACTGCCACAGTCTCACAGCTTCAGTGACCTGGGTTCGGTTCTGGGGACTGCCACAGTCTCACAGCTCCAGTGACCCGGGTTCGGTTCTGTTTACTGCCACAGTCTCACAGCTCCAGTGTCCTGGGTTCGGTTCTGTTTACTGCCACAGTCTCACAGCTCCAGTGTCCCGGGTTCGGTTCTGTTTACTGCCACAGTCTCACAGCTCCAGTGTCCCGGGTTCGGTTCTGTTTACTGCCACAGTCTCACAGCTCCAGTGACCTGGGTTCGGTTCTGTTTACTGCCACAGTCTCACAGCTCCAGTGTCCCGGTTTCGGTTCTGTTTACTGCCACAGTCTCACAGCTCCAGTGTCCCGTTTTCGGTTCTGTTCACTGCCACAGTCTCACAGCTTCAGTGACCTGGGTTCGGTTCTGTTTACTGCCACAGTCTCACAGCTCCAGTGACCCGGGTTCGGTTCTGTTTACTGCCACAGTCTCACAGCTCCAGTGTCCCGGGTTCGGTTCTGTTTACTGCCACAGTCTCACAGCTCCAGTGACCTGGGTTCGGTTCTGTTTACTGCCACAGTCTCACAGCTCCAGTGTCCTGGGTTCGGTTCTGTTTACTGCCACAGTCTCACAGCTCCAGTGTCCCGGGTTCGGTTCTGTTTACTGCCACAGTCTCACAGCTCCAGTGACCTGGGTTCGGTTCTGTTTACTGCCACACTCTCACAGCTCCAGTGTCCCGGGTTCGGTTCTGTTTACTGCCACAGTCTCACAGCTCCAGTGACCTGGGTTCGGTTCTGTTTACTGCCACAGTCTCACAGCTCCAGTGTCCTGGGTTCGGTTCTGTTTACTGCCACAGTCTCACAGCTCCAGTGTCCCGGGTTCGGTTCTGTTTACTGCCACAGTCTCACAGCTCCAGTGACCCGGGTTCAGTTCTGTTTACTGCCACAGTCTCACAGCTCCAGTGACCTGGGTTCGGTTCTGTTTACTGCCACAGTCTCACAGCTCCAGTGACCTGGGTTCGGTTCTGTTTACTGCCACAGTCTCACAGCTCCAGTGTCCCGGGTTCGGTTCTGTTTACTGCCACAGTCTCACAGCTCCAGTGACCTGGGTTCGGTTCTGTTTACTGCCACAGTCTCACAGCTCCAGTGACCTGGGTTCGGTTCTGTTTACTGCCACAGTCTCACAGCTCCAGTGACCTGGGTTCGGTTCTGTTTACTGCCACAGTCTCACAGCTCCAGTGTCCCGGGTTCGGTTCTGTTTACTGCCACAGTCTCACAGCTCCAGTGACCTGGGTTCGGTTCTGTTTACTGCCACAGTCTCACAGCTCCAGTGACCCGGGTTCGGTTCTGTTTACTGCCACAGTCTCACAGCTCCGGTGACCCGGGTTCAGTTCTGTTTACTGCCTCAGTCTCACAGCTCCAGTGACCTGGGTTCAGTTCTGTTTACTGCCACAGTCTCACAGCTCCAGTGTCCTGGGTTCGGTTCTGTTTACTGCCACAGTCTCACAGCTCCAGTGACCCGGGTTCAGTTCTGTTTACTGCCACAGTCTCACAGCTCCAGTGTCCCGGGTTCGGTTCTGTTTACTGCCACAGTCTCACAGCTCCAGTGACCTGGGTTCGGTTCTGTTTACTGCCACAGTCTCACAGCTCCAGTGTCCCGTGTTCGGTTCTGTTTACTGCCACAGTCTCACAGCTCCAGTGTCCCGGGTTCGGTTCTGTTTACTGCCACAGTCTCACAGCTCCAGTGTCCCGTTTTCGGTTCTGTTCACTGCCACAGTCTCACAGCTTCAGTGACCTGGGTTCGGTTCTGTTTACTGCCACAGTCTCACAGCTCCAGTGACCCGGGTTCGGTTCTGTTTACTGCCACAGTCTCACAGCTCCAGTGTCCCGGGTACGGTTCTGTTTACTGCCACAGTCTCACAGCTCCAGTGTCCCGGGTTCGGTTCTGTTTACTGCCACAGTCTCACAGCTCCAGTGACCCGGGTTCGGTTCTGTTTACTGCCGCAGTCTCACAGCTCCAGTGTCCCGGGTTCGGTTCTGTTTACTGCCACAGTCTCACAGCTCCAGTGACCTGGGTTCGGGTCTGTTTACTGCCACAGTCTCACAGCTCCAGTGTCCCGGGTTCGGTTCTGTTTACTGCCACAGTCTCACAGCTCCAGTGACCTGGGTTCGGTTCTGTTTACTGCCACAGTCTCACAGCTCCATTGACCTGGGTTCGGTTCTGTTTACTGCCACAGTCTCACAGCTCCAGTGACCTGGGTTCGGTTCTGTTTACTGCCACAGTCTCACAGCTCCAGTGACCCGGGTTCAGTTCTGTTTACTGCCACAGCCTCACAGCTCCAGTGTCCCGGGTTCGGTTCTGTTTACTGCCACAGTCTCACAGCTCCAGTGTCCCGGGTTCGGTTCTGTTTACTGCCACAGTCTCACAGCTCCAGTGACCTGGGTTCGGTTCTGTTTACTGCCACAGTCTCACAGCTCCATTGACCTGGGTTCGGTTCTGTTTACTGCCACAGTCTCACAGCTCCAGTGACCTGGGTTCGGTTCTGTTTACTGCCACAGTCTCACAGCTCCCGTGACCTGGGTTCGGTTCTGTTTACTGCCACAGTCTCACAGCTCCAGTGACCTGGGTTCGGTTCTGTTTACTGCCACAGTCTCACAGCTCCAGTGACCTGGGTTCAGTTCTGTTTACTGCCACAGCCTCACAGCTCCAGTGACCTGGGTTCAGTTCTGTTTACTGCCACAGTCTCACAGCTCCAGTGACCTGAGTTCGGTTCTGTTTACTGCCACAGTCTCACAGCTCCAGTGACCCGGGTTCAGTTCTGTTTACTGCCAGAGTCTCACAGCTCCAGTGGCCCGGGTTCGGTACTGTTTGCTGCCACAGTCTCACAGCTCCAGTGTCCCGGGTTCGGTTCTGTTTACTGCCACAGTCTCACAGCTCCAGTGTCCCGGGTTCGGTTCTGTTCACTGCCACAGTCTCACAGCTTCAGTGACCTGGGATCGGTTCTGTTTACTGCCACAGTCTCACAGCTCCAGTGTCCCGGGTTCGGTTCTGGGGACTGCCACAGCCTCACAGCTCCAGTGACCTGGGTTCGGTTCTGTTTACTGCCACAGTCTCACAGCTTCAGTGACCTGGGTTCGGTTCTGGGGACTGCCACAGTCTCACAGCTCCAGTGACCCGGGTTCGGTTCTGTTTACTGCCACAGTCTCACAGCTCCAGTGTCCTGGGTTCGGTTCTGTTTACTGCCACAGTCTCACAGCTCCAGTGTCCCGGGTTCGGTTCTGTTTACTGCCACAGTCTCACAGCTCCAGTGTCCCGGGTTCGGTTCTGTTTACTGCCACAGTCTCACAGCTCCAGTGACCTGGGTTCGGTACTGTTTACTGCCACAGTCTCACAGCTCCAGTGTCCCGGGTTCGGTTCTGTTTACTGCCACAGTCTCACAGCTCCAGTGTCCCGTTTTCGGTTCTGTTCACTGCCACAGTCTCACAGCTTCAGTGACCTGGGTTCGGTTCTGTTTACTGCCACAGTCTCACAGCTCCAGTGACCCGGGTTCGGTTCTGTTTACTGCCACAGTCTCACAGCTCCAGTGTCCCGGGTTCGGTTCTGTTTACTGCCACAGTCTCACAGCTCCAGTGACCCGGGTTCGGTTCTGTTTACTGCCGCAGTCTCACAGCTCCAGTGTCCCGGGTTCGGTTCTGTTTACTGCCACAGTCTCACAGCTCCAGTGACCTGGGTTCGGTTCTGTTTACTGCCACAGTCTCACAGCTCTAGTGTCCCGGGTTCGGTTCTGTTTACTGCCACAGTCTCACAGCTCCAGTGACCCGGGTTCGGTTCTGTTTACTGCCACAGTCTCACAGCTCCAGTGTCCCGGGTTCGGTTCTGTTTACTGTCACAGTCTCACAGATCCAGTGTCCCGGGTTCGGTTCTGTTTACTGCCACAGTCTCACAGCTCCAGTGACCCGGGTTCAGTTCTGTTTACTGCCACAGTCTCACAGCTCCAGTGTCCCGGGTTCGGTTCTGTTTACTGTCACAGTCTCACAGCTCCAGTGTCCCGGGTTCGGTTCTGTTTACTGCCACAGTCTCACAGCTCCAGTGACCTGGGTTCGGTTCTGTTTACTGCCACAGTCTCACAGCTCCAGTGACCTGGGTTCGGTTCTGTTTACTGCCACAGTCTCACAGCTCCAGTGACCCGGGTTCGGTTCTGTTTACTGCCACAGTCTCACAGCTCCAGTGTCCCGGGTTCGGTTCTGTTTACTGCCACAGTCTCACAGCTCCAGTGACCTGGGTTCGGTTCTGTTTACTGCCACAGTCTCACAGCTCCAGTGACCGGGTTCGGTTCTGTTTACTGCCACAGTCTCACAGCTCCAGTGACCCGGGTTCAGTTCTGTTTACTGCCACAGTCTCACAGCTCCAGTGTCCCGGGTTCGGTTCTGTTTACTGCCACAGTCTCACAGCTCCAGTGACCTGGGTTCGGTTCTGTTTACTGCCACAGTCTCACAGCTCCATTGACCTGGGTTCGGTTCTGTTTACTGCCACAGTCTCACAGCTCCAGTGACCTGGGTTCGGTTCTGTTTATTGCCACAGTCTCACAGCTCCCGTGACCTGGGTTCGGTTCTGTTTACTGCCACAGTCTCACAGCTCCAGTGACCTGGGTTCGGTTCTGTTTACTGCCACAGTCTCACAGCTCCAGTGTCCCGGGTTCGGTTCTGTTTACTGCCACAGTCTCACAGCTCCAGTGACCTGGGTTCGGTTCTGTTTACTGCCACAGTCTCACAGCTCCAGTGACCCGGGTTCGGTTCTGTTTACTGCCACAGTCTCACAGCTCCAGTGACCCGGGTTCAGTTCTGTTTACTGCCACAGTCTCACAGCTCCAGTGACCTGGGTTCGGTTCTGTTTACTGCCACAGTCTCACAGCTCCAGTGACCTGGGTTCGGTTCTGTTTACTGCCACAGTCTCACAGCTCCAGTGACCTGGGTTCAGTTCTGTTTACTGCCACAGCCTCACAGCTCCAGTGACCTGGGTTCAGTTCTGTTTACTGCCACAGCCTCACAGCTCCAGTGACCTGGGTTCAGTTCTGTTTACTGCCACAGTCTCACAGCTCCAGTGACCTGGGTTCGGTTCTGTTTACTGCCACAGTCTCACAGCTCCAGTGACTCGGGTTCGGTTCTGTTTACTGCCACAGTCTCACAGCTCCAGTGACCTGAGTTCGGTTCTGTTTACTGCCACAGTCTCACAGCTCCAGTGACTCGGGTTCGGTTCTGTTTACTGCCACAGTCTCACAGCTCCAGTGACCTGGGTTCGGTTCTGTTTACTGCCACAGTCTCACAGCTCCAGTGACCCGGGTTCGGTTCTGTTTACTGCCACAGTCTCACAGCTCCAGTGACCCGGGTTCAGTTCTGTTTACTGCCACAGTCTCACAGCTCCAGTGACCTGGGTTCGGTTCTGTTTACTGCCACAGTCTCACAGCTCCAGTGACCTGGGTTCGGTTCTGTTTACTGCCACAGTCTCACAGCTCCAGTGACCTGGGTTCAGTTCTGTTTACTGCCACAGCCTCACAGCTCCAGTGACCTGGGTTCAGTTCTGTTTACTGCCACAGCCTCACAGCTCCAGTGACCTGGGTTCAGTTCTGTTTACTGCCACAGCCTCACAGCTCCAGTGACCTGGGTTCAGTTCTGTTTACTGCCACAGTCTCACAGCTCCAGTGACCTGGGTTCGGTTCTGTTTACTGCCACAGTCTCACAGCTCCAGTGACCTGGGTTCGGTTCTGTTTACTGCCACAGTCTCACAGCTCCAGTGACCTGGGTTCAGTTCTGTTTACTGCCACAGCCTCACAGCTCCAGTGACCTGGGTTCAGTTCTGTTTACTGCCACAGTCTCACAGCTCCAGTGACCTGGGTTCGGTTCTGTTTACTGCCACAGTCTCACAGCTCCAGTGACCTGGGTTCAGTTCTGTTTACTGCCACAGTCTCACAGCTCCAGTGACCTGGGTTCAGTTCTGTTTACTGCCACAGTCTCACAGCTCCAGTGACCTGAGTTCGGTTCTGTTTACTGCCACAGTCTCACAGCTCCAGTGACTCGGGTTCGGTTCTGTTTACTGCCGCAGTCTCACAGCTCCAGTGACCTGAGTTCGGTTCTGTTTACTGCCACAGCCTCACAGCTCCAGTGTCCCGGGTTCGGTTCTGTTTACTGCCACAGTCTCACAGCTCCAGTGTCCCGGGATCGGTTCTGTTTACTGCCACAGTCTCACAGCTCCAGTGTCCCGGGTTCGGTTCTGTTTACTGCCACAGTCTCACAGCTCCAGTGACCCGGGTTCGGTTCTGTTTACTGCCACAGTCTCACAGCTCCAGTGTCCCGGGTTCGGTTCTGTTTACTGCCACAGTCTCACAGCTCCAGTGTCCCGGGTTCGGTTCTGTTTACTGCCACAGTCTCACAGCTTCAGTGACCTGGGTTCGGTTCTGTTTACTGCCACAGTCTCACAGCTGCAGTGACCTGGGTTCGGTTCTGTTTACTGCCACAGTCTCACAGCTCCAGTGACCCGGGTTCAGTTCTGTTTACTGCCACAGTCTCACATCTCCAGTGACCCGGGTTCGGTACTGTTTGCTGCCACAGTCTCACAGCTCCAGTGTCCCGGGTTCGGTTCTGTTTACTGCCACAGTCTCACAGCTCCAGTGTCCCGGGTTCGGTTCTGTTCACTGCCACAGTCTCACAGCTCCAGTGTCCCGGGTTCGGTTCTGGGGACTGCCACAGCCTCACAGCTCCAGTGACCTGGGTTCGGTTCTGTTTACTGCCACAGTCTCACAGCTCCAGTGTCCCGGGTTCGGTTCTGTTCACTGCCACAGTCTCACAGCTCCAGTGTCCCGGGTTCGGTTCTGGGGACTGCCACAGCCTCACAGCTCCAGTGACCTGGGTTCGGTTCTGTTTACTGCCACAGTCTCACAGCTTCAGTGACCTGGGTTCGGTTCTGGGGACTGCCACAGTCTCACAGCTCCAGTGACCCGGGTTCGGTTCTGTTTACTGCCACAGTCTCACAGCTCCAGTGTCCTGGGTTCGGTTCTGTTTACTGCCACAGCCTCACAGCTCCAGTGACCTGGGTTCGGTTCTGTTTACTGCCACAGTCTCACAGCTCCAGTGTCCCGGGTTCGGTTCTGTTTACTGCCACAGTCTCACAGCTCCGTGACCTGGGTTCGGTTCTGTTTACTGCCACAGTCTCACAGCTCCAGTGTCCCGGGTTCGGTTCTGTTTACTGCCACAGTCTCACAGCTCCAGTGACCCGGGTTCAGTTCTGTTTACTGCCACAGTCTCACAGCTCCAGTGACCTGGGTTCAGTTCTGTTTACTGCCACAGTCTCACAGCTCCAGTGACCTGGGTTCGGTTCTATTTACTGCCACAGTCTCACAGCTCCAGTGACCTGGGTTCGGTTCTGTTTACTGCCACAGTCTCACAGCTCCAGTGTCCCGTTTTCGGTTCTGTTCACTGCCACAGTCTCACAGCTTCAGTGACCTGGGTTCGGTTCTGTTTACTGCCACAGTCTCACAGCTCCAGTGACCCGGGTTCGGTTCTGTTTACTGCCACAGTCTCACAGCTCCAGTGTCCCGGGTTCGGTTCTGTTTACTGCCACAGTCTCACAGCTCCAGTGACCCGGGTTCGGTTCTGTTTACTGCCGCAGTCTCACAGCTCCAGTGTCCCGGGTTCGGTTCTGTTTACTGCCACAGTCTCACAGCTCCAGTGACCTGGGTTCGGTTCTGTTTACTGCCACAGTCTCACAGCTCTAGTGTCCCGGGTTCGGTTCTGTTTACTGCCACAGTCTCACAGCTCCAGTGACCCGGGTTCGGTTCTGTTTACTGCCACAGTCTCACAGCTCCAGTGTCCCGGGTTCGGTTCTGTTTACTGTCACAGTCTCACAGATCCAGTGTCCCGGGTTCGGTTCTGTTTACTGCCACAGTCTCACAGCTCCAGTGACCCGGGTTCAGTTCTGTTTACTGCCACAGTCTCACAGCTCCAGTGTCCCGGGTTCGGTTCTGTTTACTGTCACAGTCTCACAGCTCCAGTGTCCCGGGTTCGGTTCTGTTTACTGCCACAGTCTCACAGCTCCAGTGACCTGGGTTCGGTTCTGTTTACTGCCACAGTCTCACAGCTCCAGTGACCTGGGTTCGGTTCTGTTTACTGCCACAGTCTCACAGCTCCAGTGACCCGGGTTCGGTTCTGTTTACTGCCACAGTCTCACAGCTCCAGTGTCCCGGGTTCGGTTCTGTTTACTGCCACAGTCTCACAGCTCCAGTGACCTGGGTTCGGTTCTGTTTACTGCCACAGTCTCACAGCTCCAGTGACCGGGTTCGGTTCTGTTTACTGCCACAGTCTCACAGCTCCAGTGACCCGGGTTCAGTTCTGTTTACTGCCACAGTCTCACAGCTCCAGTGTCCCGGGTTCGGTTCTGTTTACTGCCACAGTCTCACAGCTCCAGTGACCTGGGTTCGGTTCTGTTTACTGCCACAGTCTCACAGCTCCATTGACCTGGGTTCGGTTCTGTTTACTGCCACAGTCTCACAGCTCCAGTGACCTGGGTTCGGTTCTGTTTATTGCCACAGTCTCACAGCTCCCGTGACCTGGGTTCGGTTCTGTTTACTGCCACAGTCTCACAGCTCCAGTGACCTGGGTTCGGTTCTGTTTACTGCCACAGTCTCACAGCTCCAGTGTCCCGGGTTCGGTTCTGTTTACTGCCACAGTCTCACAGCTCCAGTGACCTGGGTTCGGTTCTGTTTACTGCCACAGTCTCACAGCTCCAGTGACCCGGGTTCGGTTCTGTTTACTGCCACAGTCTCACAGCTCCAGTGACCCGGGTTCAGTTCTGTTTACTGCCACAGTCTCACAGCTCCAGTGACCTGGGTTCGGTTCTGTTTACTGCCACAGTCTCACAGCTCCAGTGACCTGGGTTCGGTTCTGTTTACTGCCACAGTCTCACAGCTCCAGTGACCTGGGTTCAGTTCTGTTTACTGCCACAGCCTCACAGCTCCAGTGACCTGGGTTCAGTTCTGTTTACTGCCACAGCCTCACAGCTCCAGTGACCTGGGTTCAGTTCTGTTTACTGCCACAGTCTCACAGCTCCAGTGACCTGGGTTCGGTTCTGTTTACTGCCACAGTCTCACAGCTCCAGTGACTCGGGTTCGGTTCTGTTTACTGCCACAGTCTCACAGCTCCAGTGACCTGAGTTCGGTTCTGTTTACTGCCACAGTCTCACAGCTCCAGTGACTCGGGTTCGGTTCTGTTTACTGCCACAGTCTCACAGCTCCAGTGACCTGGGTTCGGTTCTGTTTACTGCCACAGTCTCACAGCTCCAGTGACCCGGGTTCGGTTCTGTTTACTGCCACAGTCTCACAGCTCCAGTGACCCGGGTTCAGTTCTGTTTACTGCCACAGTCTCACAGCTCCAGTGACCTGGGTTCGGTTCTGTTTACTGCCACAGTCTCACAGCTCCAGTGACCTGGGTTCGGTTCTGTTTACTGCCACAGTCTCACAGCTCCAGTGACCTGGGTTCAGTTCTGTTTACTGCCACAGCCTCACAGCTCCAGTGACCTGGGTTCAGTTCTGTTTACTGCCACAGCCTCACAGCTCCAGTGACCTGGGTTCAGTTCTGTTTACTGCCACAGCCTCACAGCTCCAGTGACCTGGGTTCAGTTCTGTTTACTGCCACAGTCTCACAGCTCCAGTGACCTGGGTTCGGTTCTGTTTACTGCCACAGTCTCACAGCTCCAGTGACCTGGGTTCGGTTCTGTTTACTGCCACAGTCTCACAGCTCCAGTGACCTGGGTTCAGTTCTGTTTACTGCCACAGCCTCACAGCTCCAGTGACCTGGGTTCAGTTCTGTTTACTGCCACAGTCTCACAGCTCCAGTGACCTGGGTTCGGTTCTGTTTACTGCCACAGTCTCACAGCTCCAGTGACCTGGGTTCAGTTCTGTTTACTGCCACAGTCTCACAGCTCCAGTGACTCGGGTTCGGTTCTGTTTACTGCCGCAGTCTCACAGCTCCAGTGACCTGAGTTCGGTTCTGTTTACTGCCACAGCCTCACAGCTCCAGTGTCCCGGGTTCGGTTCTGTTTACTGCCACAGTCTCACAGCTCCAGTGTCCCGGGATCGGTTCTGTTTACTGCCACAGTCTCACAGCTCCAGTGTCCCGGGTTCGGTTCTGTTTACTGCCACAGTCTCACAGCTCCAGTGACCCGGGTTCGGTTCTGTTTACTGCCACAGTCTCACAGCTCCAGTGTCCCGGGTTCGGTTCTGTTTACTGCCACAGTCTCACAGCTCCAGTGTCCCGGGTTCGGTTCTGTTTACTGCCACAGTCTCACAGCTTCAGTGACCTGGGTTCGGTTCTGTTTACTGCCACAGTCTCACAGCTGCAGTGACCTGGGTTCGGTTCTGTTTACTGCCACAGTCTCACAGCTCCAGTGACCCGGGTTCAGTTCTGTTTACTGCCACAGTCTCACATCTCCAGTGACCCGGGTTCGGTACTGTTTGCTGCCACAGTCTCACAGCTCCAGTGTCCCGGGTTCGGTTCTGTTTACTGCCACAGTCTCACAGCTCCAGTGTCCCGGGTTCGGTTCTGTTCACTGCCACAGTCTCACAGCTCCAGTGTCCCGGGTTCGGTTCTGGGGACTGCCACAGCCTCACAGCTCCAGTGACCTGGGTTCGGTTCTGTTTACTGCCACAGTCTCACAGCTCCAGTGTCCCGGGTTCGGTTCTGTTCACTGCCACAGTCTCACAGCTCCAGTGTCCCGGGTTCGGTTCTGGGGACTGCCACAGCCTCACAGCTCCAGTGACCTGGGTTCGGTTCTGTTTACTGCCACAGTCTCACAGCTTCAGTGACCTGGGTTCGGTTCTGGGGACTGCCACAGTCTCACAGCTCCAGTGACCCGGGTTCGGTTCTGTTTACTGCCACAGTCTCACAGCTCCAGTGTCCTGGGTTCGGTTCTGTTTACTGCCACAGCCTCACAGCTCCAGTGACCTGGGTTCGGTTCTGTTTACTGCCACAGTCTCACAGCTCCAGTGTCCCGGGTTCGGTTCTGTTTACTGCCACAGTCTCACAGCTCCAGTGACCTGGGTTCGGTTCTGTTTACTGCCACAGTCTCACAGCTCCAGTGTCCCGGGTTCGGTTCTGTTTACTGCCACAGTCTCACAGCTCCAGTGACCCGGGTTCAGTTCTGTTTACTGCCACAGTCTCACAGCTCCAGTGACCTGGGTTCAGTTCTGTTTACTGCCACAGTCTCACAGCTCCAGTGACCTGGGTTCGGTTCTATTTACTGCCACAGTCTCACAGCTCCAGTGACCTGGGTTCGGTTCTGTTTACTGCCACAGTCTCACAGCTCCAGTGTCCTGGGTTCGGTTCTGTTTACTGCCACAGTCTCACAGCTCCAGTGACCTGGGTTCGTTTCTGTTTACTTCCACAGTCTCACAGCTCCAGTGTCCTGGGTTCGGTTCTGTTTACTGCCACAGTCTCACAGCTCCAGTGTCCCGGGTTCGGTTCTGTTTACTGCCACAGTCTCACAGCTCCAGTGTCCCGGGTTCGGTTCTGTTTACTGCCACAGTCTCACAGCTCCAGTGACCTGGGTTCTGTTCTGTTTACTGCCACAGTCTCACAGCTCCAGTGACCCGGGTTCGGTTCTGTTTACTGCCACAGTCTCACAGCTCCAGTGACCCGGGTTCAGTTCTGTTTACTGCCACAGTCTCACAGCTCCAGTGTCCCGGGTTCGGTTCTGTTTAATGCCACAGTCTCACAGCTCCAGTGACCTGGGTTCGGTTCTGTTTACTGCCACAGTCTCACAGCTCCATTGACCTGGGTTCGGTTCTGTTTACTGCCACAGTCTCACAGCTCCAGTGACCTGGGTTCGGTTCTGTTTACTGCCACAGTCTCACAGCTCCAGTGTCCCGGGTTCGGTTCTGTTTACTGCCACAGCCTCACAGCTCCAGTGACCTGGGTTCGGTTCTGTTTACTGCCACAGTCTCACAGCTCCATTGACCTGGGTTCGGTTCTGTTTACTGCCACAGTCTCACAGCTCCAGTGACCTGGGTTCGGTTCTGTTTACTGCCACAGTCTCACAGCTCCATTGACCTGGGTTCGGTTCTGTTTACTGCCACAGTCTCACAGCTCCAGTGACCTGGGTTCGGTTCTGTTTACTGCCACAGTCTCACAGCTCCAGTGTCCCGGGTTCGGTTCTGTTTACTGCCACAGCCTCACAGCTCCATTGACCTGGGTTCGGTTCTGTTTACTGCCACAGTCTCACAGCTCCATTGACCTGGGTTCGGTTCTGTTTACTGCCACAGTCTCACAGCTCCAGTGACCTGGGTTCGGTTCTGTTTACTGCCACAGTCTCACAGCTCCAGTGTCCCGGGTTCAGTTCTGTTTACTGCCACAGTCTCACAGCTCCAGTGTCCCGGGTTCGGTTCTGTTCACTGCCACAGTCTCACAGCTTCAGTGACCTGGGTTCGGTTCTGTTTACTGCCACAGTCTCACAGCTCCAGTGTCCCGGGTTCGGTTCTGTTTACTGCCACAGCCTCACAGCTCCAGTGACCTGGGTTCGGTTCTGTTTACTGCCACAGCCTCACAGCTTCAGTGACCTGGGCTCGGTTCTGTTTACTGCCACAGTCTCACAGCTCCAGTGACCTGGGTTCGGTTCTGTTTACTGCCACAGTCTCACAGCTCCAGTGACCCGGGTTCGGTTCTGTTTACTGCCACAGCCTCACAGCTCCAGTGACCTGGGTTCGGTTCTGGGGACAGCCACAGCCTCACAGCTCCAGTGTCCTGGGTTCGGTTCTGTTTTTTGCCACAGTCTCACAGCTTCAGTGACCCGGGTTCGGTTCTGTTTACTGCCACAGCCTCACAGCTCCAGTGTCCTGGGTTCGGTTCTGTTTACTGCCACAGTCTCACAGCTCCAGTGACCTGGGTTCGGTTCTGTTTACTGCCACAGTCTCACAGCTCCAGTGACCGGGTTCGGTTCTGTTTACTGCCACAGCCTCACAGCTCCAGTGTCCTGGGTTCGGTTCTGTTTACTGCCACAGTCTCACAGCTCCAGTGACCCGGGTTCGGTTCTGTTTACTGCCACAGTCTCACAGCTCCAGTGACCCGGGTTCGGTTCTGCGTACTGCCACAGTCTCACAGCTCCAGTGACCCGGGTTCGGTTCTGTTTACTGCCACAGTCTCACAGCTCCAGTGACCTGCGTTCGGTTCTGTTTACTGCCAAAGTCTCACAGCTCCAGTGACCCGGGTTCAGTTCTGTTTACTGCCACAGTCTCACAGCTCCAGTGACATGGGTTCGGTTCTGTTTACTGCCACAGTCTCACAGCTCCAGTGACCCGGGTTCGGTTCTGTTTACTGCCACAGTCTCACAGCTTCAGTGACCTGGGTTCAGTTCTGTTTACTGCCACAGTTTCACAGCTTCAGTGACCCGGGTTCAGTTCTGTTTTTTGCCACAGTCTCACAGCTCCAGTGACCCGGGTTCAGTTCTGTTTACTGCCACAGTCTCACAGCTCCAGTGACCCGGGTTCGGTTCTGTTTACTGCCACAGTCTCACAGCTCCAGTGTCCTGGGTTCGGTTCTGTTTACTGCCACAGTCTCACAGCTCCAGTGACCTGGGTTCGGTTCTGTTTACTGCCACAGTCTCACAGCTCCAGTGACCCGGGTTCGGTTTTGTTTACTGCCACAGTCTCACAGCTCCAGTGACCTGGGTTCGGTTCTGTTTACTGCCACAGTCTCACAGCTCCAGTGACCCGGGTTCGGTTTTGTTTACTGCCACAGTCTCACAGCTCCAGTGACCTGGGTTCGGTTCTGTTTACTGCCACAGTCTCACAGCTCCAGTGACCTGGGTTCGGTTCTGTTTACTGCCACAGTCTCACAGCTCCCGTGACCTGGGTTCGGTTCTGTTTACTGCCACAGTCTCACAGCTCCAGTGACCTGGGTTCGGTACTGTTTACTGCCACAGTCTCACAGCTCCAGTGACCCGGGTTCAGTTCTGTTTACTGCCACAGTCTCACAGCTCCAGTGACCTGGGTTCGGTTCTGTTTACTGCCACAGTCTCACAGCTCCAGTGACCCGGGTTCAGTTCTGTTTACTGCCACAGTCTCACAGCTCCAGTGACCTGGGTTCGGTTCTGTTTACTGCCACAGTCTCACAGCTCCAGTGACCCGGGTTCAGTTCTGTTTACTGCCACAGTCTCACAGCTCCAGTGACCTGGGTTCGGTTCTGTTTACTGCCACAGTCTCACAGCTCCAGTGTCCTGGGTTCAGTTCTGTTTACTGCCACAGTCTCACAGCTCCAGTGTCCTGGGTTCGGTTCTGTTTACTGCCACAGTCTCACAGCTCCAGTGTCCTGGGTTCAGTTCTGTTTACTGCCACAGCCTCACAGCTCCAGTGACATGGGTTCGGTTCTGTTTACTGCCACAGTCTCACAGCTCCAGTGACCCGGGTTCGGTTCTGTTTACTGCCAAAGTCTCACAGCTCCAGTGACCCGGGTTCAGTTCTGTTTACTGCCACAGTCTCACAGCTCCAGTGTCCCGGGTTCGGTTCTGTTTACTGCCACAGTCTCACAGCTTCAGTGACCTGGGTTCGGTTCTGTTTACTGCCACAGTCTCACAGCTCCAGTGACATGGGTTCGGTTCTGTTTACTGCCACAGTCTCACAGCTCCAGTGACCCGGGTTCGGTTCTGTTTACTGCCACAGTCTCACAGCTTCAGTGACCTGGGTTCAGTTCTGTTTACTGCCACAGTTTCACAGCTTCAGTGACCCGGGTTCAGTTCTGTTTTTTGCCACAGTCTCACAGCTCCAGTGACCTGGGTTCAGTTCTGTTTACTGCCACAGTTTCACAGCTTCAGTGACCCGGGTTCAGTTCTGTTTTTTGCCACAGTCTCACAGCTTCAGTGACCTGGGTTCAGTTCTGTTTACTGCCACAGTCTCACAGCTTCAGTGACCTGGGTTCGGTTCTGGGGACTGCCACAGTCTCACAGCTCCAGTGTCCCGGGTTCGGTTCTGTTTACTGCCACAGTCTCACAGCTCCAGTGTCCCGGGTTCGGTTCTGTTTACTGCCACAGTCTCACAGCTCCAGTGACCCGGGTTCGGTTCTGTTTACTGCCACAGTCTCACAGCTCCAGTGACCTGGGTTCGGTTCTGGGGACTGCCACAGTCTCACAGCTCCAGTGTCCCGGGTTCGGTTCTGTTTACTGCCACAGTCTCACAGCTCCAGTGTCCCGGGTTCGGTTCTGTTTACTGCCACAGTCTCACAGCTCCAGTGACCCGGGTTCGGTTCTGTTTACTGCCACAGTCTCACAGCTCCAGTGACCCGGGTTCGGTTCTGTTTACTGTCACAGTCTCACAGCTCCAGTGTCCCGGGTTCGGTTCTGTTTGCTGCCAGTCTCACAGCTCCAGTGTCCCGGGTTCGGTTCTGTTTACTGCCACAGTCTCACAGCTTCAGTGATCTGGGTTCGGTTCTGTTTACTGCCACAGTCTCACAGCTCCAGTGACCTGGGTTCGGTTCTGTTTACTGCCACAGTCTCACAGCTCCAGTGTCCCGGGTTCGGTTCTGTTTACTGCCACAGTCTCACAGCTCCAGTGACCTGGATTCGGTTCTGTTTACTGCCACAGTCTCACAGCTCCAGTGACCCGGGTTCAGTTCTGTTTACTGCCACAGTCTCACAGCTCCAGTGACCCGGGTTCGGTTCTGTTTACTGCCACAGTCTCACAGCTCCAGTGTCCCGGGTTCGGTTCTGTTCACTGCCACAGTCTCACAGCTTCAGTGACCTGGGTTCGGTTCTGTTTACTGCCACAGTCTCACAGCTCCAGTGTCCCGGGTTCGGTTCTGTTCACTGCCACAGTCTCACAGCTTCAGTGACCTGGGTTCGGTTCTGTTTACTGCCACAGTCTCACAGCTCCAGTGTCCCGGGTTCGGTTCTGTTCACTGCCACAGTCTCATAGCTCCAGTGACCCGGGTTCGGTTCTGTTTACTGCCACAGTCTCACAGCTCCAGTGTCCCGGGTTCGGTTCTGTTTACTGCCACAGTCTCACAGCTCCAGTGACCCGGGTTCGGTTCTGTTTACTGCCACAGTCTCACAGCTCCAGT
This sequence comes from Heterodontus francisci, assembly GCF_036365525.1. NCBI lineage: Eukaryota > Metazoa > Chordata > Chondrichthyes > Heterodontiformes > Heterodontidae > Heterodontus > Heterodontus francisci. The sequence goes on from NW_027141956.1 coordinate 3,508,243, forward strand.
GACCCGGGTTCGGTTCTGTTTACTGCCACAGTCTCACAGCTCCAGTGACCCGGGTTCAGTTCTGTTTACTGCCACAGTCTCACAGCTCCAGTGACCTGGGTTCGGTTCTGTTTACTGCCACAGTCTCACAGCTCCAGTGACCCGGGTTCGGTTCTGTTTACTGCCACAGTCTCACAGCTCCAGTGACCTGGGTTCGGTTCTGTTTACTGCCACAGTCTCACAGCTCCAGTGACCCGGGTTCGGTTCTGTTTACTGCCACAGTCTCACAGCTCCAGTGACCCGGGTTCGGTTCTGTTTACTGCCACAGTCTCACAGCTCCAGTGACCCGGGTTCAGTTCTGTTTACTGCCACAGTCTCACAGCTCCAGTGACCTGGGTTCGGTTCTGTTTACTGCCACAGTCTCACAGCTCCAGTGACCTGGGTTCGGTTCTGTTTACTGCCACAGTCTCACAGCTCCAGTGACCTGGGTTCAGTTCTGTTTACTGCCACAGCCTCACAGCTCCAGTGACCTGGGTTCAGTTCTGTTTACTGCCACAGTCTCACAGCTCCAGTGACCCGGGTTCGGTTCTGTTTACTGCCACAGTCTCACAGCCCCAGTGACCCGGGTTCGGTTCTGTTTACTGCCACAGTCTCACAGCTCCAGTGACCCGGGTTCGGTTCTGTTTACTGCCACAGTCTCACAGCTCCAGTGACCTGGGTTCGGTTCTGTTTACTGCCACAGTCTCACAGCTCCAGTGACCTGGGTTCGGTTCTGTTTACTGCCACAGTCTCACAGCTCCAGTGACCTGGGTTCAGTTCTGTTTACTGCCACAGCCTCACAGCTCCAGTGACCTGGGTTCAGTTCTGTTTACTGCCACAGCCTCACTGCTCCAGTGACCTGGGTTCAGTTCTGTTTACTGCCACAGTCTCACAGCTCCAGTGACCCGGGTTCGGTTCTGTTTACTGCCACAGTCTCACAGCTCCAGTGACCCGGGTTCGGTTCTGTTTACTGCCACAGTCTCACAGCTCCAGTGACCTGGGTTCGGTTCTGTTTACTGCCACAGTCTCACAGCTCCAGTGACCCGGGTTCGGTTCTGTTTACTGCCACAGTCTCACAGCTCCAGTGACCTGAGTTCGGTTCTGTTTACTGCCACAGTCTCACAGCTCCAGTGACCCGGGTTCGGTTCTGTTTACTGCCACAGTCTCACAGCTCCAGTGACCTGAGTTCGGTTCTGTTTACTGCCACAGCCTCACAGCTCCAGTGACCTGGGTTCGGTTCTGGGGACTGCCACAGTCTCACAGCTCCAGTGACCCGGGTTCGGTTCTGTTTACTGCCACAGTCTCACAGCTCCAGTGTCCCGGGTTCGGTTCTGTTTACTGCCACAGTCTCACAGCTCCAGTGTCCCGGGTTCGGTTCTGTTTACTGCCACAGTCTCACAGCTTCAGTGACCTGGGTTCGGTTCTGTTTACTGCCACAGTCTCACAGCTCCAGTGACCTGGGTTCGGTTCTGTTTACTGCCACAGTCTCACAGCTCCAGTGACCTGGGTTCGGTTCTGTTTACTGCCACAGTCTCACACCTCCAGTGTCCCGGATTCGGTTCTGTTTACTGCCACAGTCTCACAGCTCCAGTGACCCGGGTTCGGTACTGTTTACTGCCACAGTCTCACAGCTCCAGTCTCCCGGGTTCGGTTCTGTTTACTGCCACAGTCTCACAGCTCCAGTGTCCCGGGTTCGGTTCTGTTCACTGCCACAGTCTCACAGCTCCAGTGTCCTGGGTTCGGTTCTGTTTACTGCCACAGTCTCACAGCTCCAGTGTCCCGGGTTCGGTTCTGGGGACTGCCACAGCCACACAGCTCCAGTGACCTGGGTTCGGTACTGTTTACTGCCACAGTCTCACAGCTCCAGTGTCCCGGGTTCGGTTCTGGGGACTGCCACAGCCACACAGCTCCAGTGACCTGGGTCCGGTTCTGTTTACTGCCACAGTCTCACAGCTCCAGTGTCCCGGGTTCGGTTCTGGGGACTGCCACAGCCACACAGCTCCAGTGACCTGGGTCCGGTTCTGTTTACTGCCACAGTCTTACAGCTCCAGTGTCCCGGGTTCGGTTCTGTTTACTGCCACAGTCTCACAGCTCCAGTGACCTGGGTTCGGTTCTGTTTACTGCCACAGTCTCACAGCTCCAGTGACCTGGGTTCAGTTCTGTTTACTGCCACAGCCTCACAGCTCCAGTGACCTGGGTTCGGTACTGTTTACTGCCACAGTCTCACAGCTCCAGTGTCCCGGGTTCGGTTCTGGGGACTGCCACAGCCACACAGCTCCAGTGACCTGGGTCCGGTTCTGTTTACTGCCACAGTCTTACAGCTCCAGTGTCCCGGGTTCGGTTCTGTTTACTGCCACAGTCTCACAGCTCCAGTGACCTGGGTTCGGTTCTGTTTACTGCCACAGCCTCGCAGCTCCAGTGACCTGGGTTCAGTTCTGTTTACTGCCACAGCCTCACAGCTCCAGTGACCTGGGTTCAGTTCTGTTTACTGCCACAGTCTCACAGCTCCAGTGACCTGGGTTCAGTTCTGTTTACTGCCACAGTCTCACAGCTCCAGTGACCTGGGTTCAGTTCTGTTTACTGCCACAGCCTCACAGCTCCAGTGACCTGGGTTCAGTTCTGTTTACTGCCACAGCCTCACAGCTCCAGTGACCCGGGTTCAGTTCTGTTTACTGCCACAGTCTCACAGCTCCAGTGACCTGGGTTCGGTTCTGTTTACTGCCACAGTCTCACAGCTCCAGTGACCTGGGTTCGGTTCTGTTTACTGCCACAGTCTCACAGCTCCAGTGACCTGGGTTCGGTTCTGTTTACTGCCACAGTCTCACAGCTCCAGTGACCTGGGTTCGGTTCTGTTTACTGCCACAGTCTCACAGCTCCAGTGACCTGGGTTCGGTTCTGTTTACTGCCACAGTCTCACAGCTCCAGTGACCCGGGTTCGGTTCTGTTTACTGCCACAGTCTCACAGCTCCAGTGACCTGAGTTCGGTTCTGTTTACTGCCACAGTCTCACAGCTCCAGTGACCTGAGTTCGGTTCTGTTTACTGCCACAGCCTCACAGCTCCAGTGTCCTGGGTTCGGTTCTGGGACTGCCACAGTCTCACAGCTCCAGTGTCCCGGGTTCGGTTCTGTTTACTGCCACAGTCTCACAGCTCCAGTGTCCCGGGTTCGGTTCTGTTTACTGCCACAGTCTCACAGCTCCAGTGACCCGGGTTCGGTTCTGTTTACTGCCACAGTCTCACAGCTCCAGTGTCCCGGGTTCGGTTCTGTTTACTGCCACAGTCTCACAGCTCCAGTGTCCCGGGTTCGGCTCTGTTTACTGCCACAGTCTCACAGCTTCAGTGACCTGGGTTCGGTTCTGTTTACTGCCACAGACTCACAGCTCCAGTGACCTGGGTTCGGTTCTGTTTACTGCCACAGTCTCACAGCTTCAGTGACCCGGGTTCAGTTCTGTTTACTGCCACAGTCTCAGAGCTCCAGTGACCCGGGTTCGGTACTGTTTACTGCCACAGTCTCACAGCTCCAGTGACCTGGGTTCGGTTCTGTTTACTGCCACAGTCTCACAGCTCCAGTGTCCTGGGTTCGGTTCTGTTTACTGTCACAGTCTCACAGCTCCAGTCTCCCGGGTTCGGTTCTGTTTACTGCCACAGTCTCACAGCTCCAGTGTCCCGGGTTCGGTTCTGTTTACTGCCACAGTCTCACAGCTCCAGTGACCCGGGTTCGGTTCTGTTCACTGCCACAGTCTCACAGCTTCAGTGACCTGGGTTCGGTTCTGTTTACTGCCACAGTCTCACAGCTCCAGTGTCCCGGGTTCGGTTCTGGGGACTGCCACAGCCTCACAGCTCCAGTGACCTGGGTTCGGTTCTGTTTACTGCCACAGCCTCACAGCTCCAGTGACCTGGGTTCGGTTCTGTTTACTGCCACAGTCTCACAGCTCCAGTGACCCGGGTTCGGTTCTGTTCACTGCCACAGTCTCACAGCTTCAGTGACCTGGGTTCGGTTCTGGGGACTGCCACAGTCTCACAGCTCCAGTGACCCGGGTTCGGTTCTGTTTTACTGCCACAGTCTCACAGCTCCAGTGTCCTGGGTTCGGTTCTGTTTACTGCCACAGCCTCACAGCTCCAGTGACCTGGGTTCGGTTCTGTTTACTGCCACAGTCTCACAGCTCCAGTGTCCCGGGTTCGGTTCTGTTTACTGCCACAGTCTCACAGCTCCAGTGTCCTGGGTTCGGTTCTGTTTACTGCCACAGTCTCACAGCTCCAGTGACCTGGGTTCGGTTCTGTTTACTGCCACAGTCTCACAGCTCCAGTGTCCCGGGTTCGGTTCTGTTTACTGCCACAGTCTCACAGCTCCAGTGTCCTGGGTTCGGTTCTGTTTACTGCCACAGTCTCACAGCTCCAGTGTCCTGGGTTCGGTTCTGTTTACTGCCACAGTCTCACAGCTCCAGTGACCCGGGTTCGTTTCTGTTTACTGCCACAGTCTCACAGCTCCAGTGACCCGGGTTCGGTTCTGTTTACTGCCACAGTCTCACAGCTCCAGTGTCCCGGGTTCGGTTCTGTTTACTGCCACAGTCTCACAGCTCCAGTGACCTGGGTTCGGTTCTGTTTACTGCCACAGTCTCACAGCTCCAGTGTCCTGGGTTCGGTTCTGTTTACTGCCACAGTCTCACAGCTCCAGTGTCCCGGGTTCGGTTCTGTTTACTGCCACAGTCTCACAGCTCCAGTGTCCTGGGTTCGGTTCTGTTTACTGCCACATTCTCACAGCTCCAGTGACCCGGGTTCGTTTCTGTTTACTGCCACAGTCTCACAGCTCCAGTGTCCCGTTTTCGGTTCTGTTTACTGCCACAGTCTCACAGCTCCAGTGTCCCGGGTTCGGTTCTGTTTACTGCCACAGTCTCACAGCTCCAGTGTCCTGGGTTCGGTTCTGTTTACTGCCACAGTCTCACAGCTCCAGTGACCTGGGTTCAGTTCTGTTTACTGCCACAGTCTCACAGCTCCAGTGACCTGGGTTCGGTTCTGTTTACTGCCACAGTCTCACAGCTCCAGTGTCCCGGGTTCGGTTCTGTTTACTGCCACAGTCTCACAGCTCCAGTGTCCCGGGTTCAGTTCTGTTTACTGCCACAGTCTCACAGCTCCAGTGTCCCGGGTTCGGTTCTGTTTACTGCCACAGTCTCACAGCTCCAGTGTCCCGGGTTCGGTTCTGTTTACTGCCACAGTCTCACAGCTCCAGTGTCCCGTTTTCGGTTCTGTTTACTGCCACAGTCTCACAGCTCCAGTGTCCCGGGTTCGGTTCTGTTTACTGCCACAGTCTCACAGCTCCAGTGTCCTGGGTTCGGTTCTGTTTACTGCCACAGTCTCACAGCTCCAGTGTCCTGGGTTCAGTTCTGTTTACTGCCACAGTCTCACAGCTCCAGTGTCCCGGGTTCGGTTCTGTTTACTGCCACAGTCTCACAGCTCCAGTGTCCCGTTTTCGGTTCTGTTTACTGCCACAGTCTCACAGCTTCAGTGACCTGGGTTCGGTTCTGTTTACTGCCACAGTCTCACAGCTCCAGTGTCCCGGGTTCGGTTCTGTTTACTGCCACAGTCTCACAGCTCCAGTGTCCCGGGTTCGGTTCTGTTTACTGCCACAGTCTCACAGCTCCAGTGACCTGGGTTCGGTTCTGTTTACTGCCACAGTCTCACAGCTCCAGTGTCCCGGGTTCGGTTCTGTTTACTGCCACAGTCTCACAGCTCCAGTGTCCCGGGTTCGGTTCTGTTTACTGCCACAGTCTCACAGCTCCAGTGTCCCGGGTTCGGTTCTGTTTACTGCCACAGTCTCACAGCTCCAGTGACCTGGGTTCAGTTCTGTTTACTGCCACAGTCTCACAGCTCCAGTGACCTGGGTTCGGTTCTGTTTACTGCCACAGTCTCACAGCTCCAGTGTCCCGGGTTCGGTTCTGTTTTACTGCCACAGTCTCACAGCTCCAGTGTCCTGGGTTCGGTTCTGTTTACTGCCACAGCCTCACAGCTCCAGTGACCTGGGTTCGGTTCTGTTTACTGCCACAGTCTCACAGCTCCAGTGTCCCGTTTTCGGTTCTGTTTACTGCCACAGTCTCACAGCTCCAGTGTCCTGGGTTCGGTTCTGTTTACTGCCACAGTCTCACAGCTCCAGTGACCTGGGTTCGGTTCTGTTTACTGCCACAGTCTCACAGCTCCAGTGTCCTGGGTTCGGTTCTGTTTACTGCCACAGTCTCACAGCTCCAGTGACCTGGGTTCGGTTCTGTTTACTGCCACAGTCTCACAGCTCCAGTGTCCCGGGTTCGGTTCTGTTTACTGCCACAGTCTCACAGCTCCAGTGTCCTGGGTTCGGTTCTGTTTACTGCCACAGTCTCACAGCTCCAGTGTCCTGGGTTCGGTTCTGTTTACTGCCACAGTCTCACAGCTCCAGTGACCCGGGTTCGTTTCTGTTTACTGCCACAGTCTCACAGCTCCAGTGACCTGGGTTCGGTTCTGTTTACTGCCACAGTCTCACAGCTCCAGTGACCCGGGTTCAGTTCTGTTTACTGCCACAGTCTCACAGCTCCAGTGTCCCGGGTTCGGTTCTGTTTACTGCCACAGTCTCACAGCTCCAGTGACCCGGGTTCAGTTCTGTTTACTGCCACAGTCTCACAGCTCCAGTCACCCGGGTTCAGTTCTGTTTACTGCCACAGTCTCACAGCTCCAGTGACCTGGGTTCGGTTCTGTTTACTGCCACAGTCTCACAGCTCCAGTGTCCTGAGTTCGGTTCTGTTTACTGCCACAGTCTCACAGCTCCAGTGTCCCGGGTTCGGTTCTGTTTACTGCCACAGTCTCACAGCTCCAGTGTCCCGTTTTCGGTTCTGTTTACTGCCACAGTCTCACAGCTCCAGTGTCCTGGGTTCGGTTCTGTTTACTGCCACAGTCTCACAGCTCCAGTGACCTGGGTTCGGTTCTGTTTACTGCCACAGTCTCACAGCTCCAGTGTCCTGGGTTCGGTTCTGTTTACTGCCACAGTCTCACAGCTCCAGTGACCTGGGTTCGGTTCTGTTTACTGCCACAGTCTCACAGCTCCAGTGTCCCGGGTTCGGTTCTGTTTACTGCCACAGTCTCACAGCTCCAGTGTCCTGGGTTCGGTTCTGTTTACTGCCACAGTCTCACAGCTCCAGTGTCCTGGGTTCGGTTCTGTTTACTGCCACAGTCTCACAGCTCCAGTGACCCGGGTTCGTTTCTGTTTACTGCCACAGTCTCACAGCTCCAGTGACCTGGGTTCGGTTCTGTTTACTGCCACAGTCTCACAGCTCCAGTGTCCTGGGTTCGGTTCTGTTTACTGCCACAGTCTCACAGCTCCAGTGACCCGGGTTCGGTTCTGTTTACTGCCACAGTCTCACAGCTCCAGTGTCCTGGGTTCGGTTCTGTTTACTGCCACAGTCTCACAGCTCCAGTGTCCCGTTTTCGGTTCTGTTTACTGCCACAGTCTCACAGCTTCAGTGACCTGGGTTCGGTTCTGTTTACTGCCACAGTCTCACAGCTCCAGTGTCCCGGGTTCGGTTCTGTTTACTGCCACAGTCTCACAGCTCCAGTGACCCGGGTTCGGTTCTGTTTACTGCCACAGTCTCACAGCTCCAGTGACCTGGGTTCGGTTCTGTTTACTGCCACAGTCTCACAGCTCCAGTGTCCCGGGTTCGGTTCTGTTTACTGCCACAGTCTCACAGCTCCAGTGACCTGGGTTCGGTTCTGTTTACTGCCACAGTCTCACAGCTCCAGTGACCCGGGTTCTGTTCTGTTTACTGCCACAGTCTCACAGCTCCAGTGTCCCGGGTTCGGTTCTGTTCACTGCCACAGTCTCACAGCTTCAGTGACCTGGGTTCGGTTCTGTTTACTGCCACAGTCTCACAGCTCCAGTGTCCCGGGTTCGGTTCTGTTTACTGCCACAGCCTCACAGCTCCAGTGACCTGGGTTCGGTTCTGTTTACTGCCACAGCCTCACAGCTTCAGTGACCTGGGTTCGGTTCTGTTTACTGCCACAGTCTCACAGCTCCAGTGTCCCGGGTTCGGTTCTGTTTACTGCCACAGCCTCACAGCTCCAGTGACCTGGGTTCGGTTCTGTTTACTGCCACAGTCTCACAGCTTCAGTGACCTGGGTTCGGTTCTGGGGACAGCCACAGCCTCACAGCTCCAGTGTCCTGGGTTCGGTTCTGTTTTTTGCCACAGTCTCACAGCTTCAGTGACCCGGGTTCGGTTCTGTTTACTGCCACAGCCTCACAGCTCCAGTGTCCTGGGTTCGGTTCTGTTTACTGCCACAGTCTCACAGCTCCAGTGACCTGGGTTCGGTTCTGTTTACTGCCACAGTCTCACAGCTCCAGTGACTGGGTTCGGTTCTGTTTACTGCCACAGTCTCACAGCTCCAGTGACCTGGGTTCGGTTCTGTTTACTGCCACAGTCTCACAGCTCCAGTGACCCGGGTTCGGTTCTGTTTACTGCCACAGTCTCACAGCTCCAGTGACTGGGTTCGGTTCTGTTTACTGCCACAGTCTCACAGCTCCAGTGACCCGGGTTCGGTTCTGTTTACTGCCACAGTCTCACAGCTCCAGTGACTGGGTTCGGTTCTGTTTACTGCCACAGTCTCACAGCTCCAGTGACCCGGGTTCGGTTCTGTTTACTGCCACAGTCTCACAGCTCCAGTGACCTGGGTTCGGTTCTGTTTACTGCCACAGTCTCACAGCTCCAGTGACCTGGGTTCGGTTCTGTTTACTGCCACAGTCTCACAGCTCCAGTGACCCGGGTTCTGTTCTGTTTACTGCCAAAGTCTCACAGCTCCAGTGACCCGGGTTCAGTTCTGTTTACTGCCACAGTCTCACAGCTCCAGTGACATGGGTTCGGTTCTGTTTACTGCCACAGTCTCACAGCTCCAGTGACCCAGGTTCGGTTCTGTTTACTGCCACAGTCTCACAGCTCCAGTGACCTGGGTTCGGTTCTGTTTACTGCCACAGTTTCACAGCTTCAGTGACCCGGGTTCAGTTCTGTTTTTTGCCACAGTCTCACAGCTCCAGTGACCCGGGTTCAGTTCTGTTTACTGCCACAGTCTCACAGCTCCAGTGTCCCGGGTTCGGTTCTGTTTACTGCCACAGTCTCACAGCTCCAGTGACCCGGGTTCGGTTCTGTTTACTGCCGCAGTCTCACAGCTCCAGTGTCCCGGGTTCGGTTCTGTTTACTGCCACAGTCTCACAGCTCCAGTGACCTGGGTTCGGTTCTGTTTACTGCCACAGTCTCACAGCTCTAGTGTCCCGGGTTCGGTTCTGTTTACTGCCACAGTCTCACAGCTCCAGTGACCCGGGTTCGGTTCTGTTTACTGCCACAGTCTCACAGCTCCAGTGTCCCGGGTTCGGTTCTGTTTACTGTCACAGTCTCACAGATCCAGTGTCCCGGGTTCGGTTCTGTTTACTGCCACAGTCTCACAGCTCCAGTGACCCGGGTTCAGTTCTGTTTACTGCCACAGTCTCACAGCTCCAGTGTCCCGGGTTCGGTTCTGTTTACTGTCACAGTCTCACAGCTCCAGTGTCCCGGGTTCGGTTCTGTTTACTGCCACAGTCTCACAGCTCCAGTGACCTGGGTTCGGTTCTGTTTACTGCCACAGTCTCACAGCTCCAGTGACCTGGGTTCGGTTCTGTTTACTGCCACAGTCTCACAGCTCCAGTGACCCGGGTTCGGTTCTGTTTACTGCCACAGTCTCACAGCTCCAGTGTCCCGGGTTCGGTTCTGTTTACTGCCACAGTCTCACAGCTCCAGTGACCTGGGTTCGGTTCTGTTTACTGCCACAGTCTCACAGCTCCAGTGACCGGGTTCGGTTCTGTTTACTGCCACAGTCTCACAGCTCCAGTGACCTGGGTTCGGTTCTGTTTACTGTCACAGTCTCACAGCTCCAGTGACCCGAGTTCAGTTCTGTTTACTGCCACAGTCTCACAGCTCCAGTGTCCCGGGTTCGGATCTGTTTACTGCCACAGCCTCACAGCTCCAGTGACCTGGGTTCGGTTCTGTTTACTGCCACAGTCTCACAGCTCCAGTGACCTGGGTTCGGTTCTGTTTACTGCCACAGTCTCACAGCTCCAGTGACCTGGGTTCGGTTCTGTTTACTGCCACAGTCTCACAGCTCCATTGACCTGGGTTCGGTTCTGTTTACTGCCACAGTCTCACAGCTCCAGTGACCTGGGTTCGGTTCTGTTTACTGCCACAGTCTCACAGCTCCCGTGACCTGGGTTCGGTTCTGTTTACTGCCACAGTCTCACAGCTCCAGTGACCTGGGTTCGGTTCTGTTTACTGCCACAGTCTCACAGCTCCAGTGTCCCGGGTTCAGTTCTGTTTACTGCCACAGTCTCACAGCTCCAGTGACCTGGGTTCGGTTCTGTTTACTGCCACAGTCTCACAGCTCCAGTGACCCGGGTTCGGTTCTGTTTACTGCCACAGTCTCACAGCTCCAGTGACCCGGTTTCGGTTCTGTTTACTGCCACAGTCTCACAGCTCCAGTGTCCCGGGTTCGGTTCTGTTTGCTGCCACAGTCTCACAGCTCCAGTGACCTGGGTTCGGTTCTGTTTACTGCCACAGTCTCACAGCTCCAGTGACCTGGGTTCGGTTCTGTTTACTGCCACAGTCTCACAGCTCCAGTGACCTGGGTTCGGTTCTGTTTACTGCCACAGTCTCACAGCTCCATTGACCTGGGTTCGGTTCTGTTTACTGCCACAGTCTCACAGCTCCAGTGACCTGGGTTCGGTTCTGTTTACTGCCACAGTCTCACAGCTCCCGTGACCTGGGTTCGGTTCTGTTTACTGCCACAGTCTCACAGCTCCAGTGACCTGGGTTCGGTTCTGTTTACTGCCACAGTCTCACAGCTCCAGTGTCCCGGGTTCAGTTCTGTTTACTGCCACAGTCTCACAGCTCCAGTGACCTGGGTTCGGTTCTGTTTACTGCCACAGTCTCACAGCTCCAGTGACCCGGGTTCGGTTCTGTTTACTGCCACAGTCTCACAGCTCCAGTGACCCGGTTTCGGTTCTGTTTACTGCCACAGTCTCACAGCTCCAGTGTCCCGGGTTCGGTTCTGTTTGCTGCCACAGTCTCACAGCTCCAGTGACCTGGGTTCGGTTCTGTTTACTGCCACAGTCTCACAGCTCCAGTGACCTGGGTTCGGTTCTGTTTACTGCCACAGTCTCACAGCTCCAGTGACCTGGGTTCAGTTCTGTTTACTGCCACAGTCTCACAGCTCCAGTGTCCTGGGTTCGGTTCTGTTTACTGCCACAGCCTCACAGCTCCAGTGACCTGGGTTCAGTTCTGTTTACTGCCACAGCCTCACAGCTCCAGTGACCTGGGTTCAGTTCTGTTTACTGCCACAGTCTCACAGCTCCAGTGTCCTGGGTTCGGTTCTGTTTACTGCCACAGCCTCACAGCTCCAGTGACCTGGGTTCAGTTCTGTTTACTGCCACAGCCTCACAGCTCCAGTGACCTGGGTTCAGTTCTGTTTACTGCCACAGTCTCACAGCTCCAGTGACCTGGGTTCGGTTCTGTTTACTGCCACAGTCTCACAGCTCCAGTGACCCGGGTTCGGTTCTGTTTACTGCCACAGTCTCACAGCTCCAGTGACCTGAGTTCGGTTCTGTTTACTGCCACAGTCTCACAGCTCCAGTGACTCGGGTTCGGTTCTGTTTACTGCCACAGTCTCACAGCTCCAGTGACCTGAGTTCGGTTCTGTTTACTGCCACAGTCTCACAGCTCCAGTGTCCCGGGTTCGGTTCTGTTTACTGCCACAGTCTCACAGCTCCAGTGTCCCGGGTTCGGTTCTGTTTACTGCCACAGTCTCACAGCTCCAGTGACTCGGGTTCGGTTCTGTTTACTGCCACAGTCTCACAGCTCCAGTGACCTGGGTTCGGTTCTGTTTACTGCCACAGTCTCACAGCTCCAGTGACCCGGGTTCGGTTCTGTTTACTGCCACAGTCTCACAGCTCCAGTGACCCGGGTTCAGTTCTGTTTACTGCCACAGTCTCACAGCTCCAGTGACCTGGGTTCGGTTCTGTTTACTGCCACAGTCTCACAGCTCCAGTGACCTGGGTTCGGTTCTGTTTACTGCCACAGTCTCACAGCTCCAGTGACCTGGGTTCAGTTCTGTTTACTGCCACAGCCTCACAGCTCCAGTGACCTGGGTTCGGTTCTGTTTACTGCCACAGTCTCACAGCTCCAGTGACCTGAGTTCGGTTCTGTTTACTGCCACAGTCTCACAGCTCCAGTGACCTGGGTTCAGTTCTGTTTACTGCCACAGCCTCACAGCTCCAGTGACCAGGGTTCGGTTCTGTTTACTGCCACAGTCTCACAGCTCCAGTGACCCGGGTTCGGTTCTGTTTACTGCCACAGTCTCACAGCTCCAGTGACCTGAGTTCGGTTCTGTTTACTGCCACAGTCTCACAGCTCCAGTGACTCGGGTTCGGTTCTGTTTACTGCCACAGTCTCACAGCTCCAGTGACCTGAGTTCGGTTCTCTTTACTGCCACAGCCTCACAGCTCCAGTGTCCCGGGTTCGGTTCTGTTTACTGCCACAGTCTCACAGCTCCAGTGTCCCGGGTTCGGTTCTGTTTACTGCCACAGTCTCACAGCTCCAGTGTCCCGGGTTCGGTTCTGTTTACTGCCACAGTCTCACAGCTCCAGTGACCCGGGTTCGGTTCTGTTTACTGCCACAGTCTCACAGCTCCAGTGTCCCGGGTTCGGTTCTGTTTACTGCCACAGTCTCACAGCTCCAGTGTCCCGGGTTCGGTTCTGTTTACTGCCACAGTCTCACAGCTTCAGTGACCTGGGTTCGGTTCTGTTTACTGCCACAGTCTCACAGCTCCAGTGACCTGGGTTCGGTTCTGTTTACTGCCACAGTCTCACAGCTCCAGTGACCCGGGTTCAGTTCTGTTTACTGCCACAGTCTCACATCTCCAGTGACCCGGGTTCGGTACTGTTTGCTGCCACAGTCTCACAGCTCCAGTGTCCCGGGTTCGGTTCTGTTTACTGCCACAGTCTCACAGCTCCAGTGTCCCGGGTTCGGTTCTGTTCACTGCCACAGTCTCACAGCTCCAGTGTCCCGGGTTCGGTTCTGGGGACTGCCACAGCCTCACAGCTCCAGTGACCTGGGTTCGGTTCTGTTTACTGCCACAGTCTCACAGCTCCAGTGTCCCGGGTTCGGTTCTGTTCACTGCCACAGTCTCACAGCTCCAGTGTCCCGGGTTCGGTTCTGGGGACTGCCACAGCCTCACAGCTCCAGTGACCTGGGTTCGGTTCTGTTTACTGCCACAGTCTCACAGCTTCAGTGACCTGGGTTCGGTTCTGGGGACTGCCACAGTCTCACAGCTCCAGTGACCCGGGTTCGGTTCTGTTTACTGCCACAGTCTCACAGCTCCAGTGTCCTGGGTTCGGTTCTGTTTACTGCCACAGCCTCACAGCTCCAGTGACCTGGGTTCGGTTCTGTTTACTGCCACAGTCTCACAGCTCCAGTGTCCCGGGTTCGGTTCTGTTTACTGCCACAGTCTCACAGCTCCAGTGACCTGGGTTCGGTTCTGTTTACTGCCACAGTCTCACAGCTCCAGTGACCTGGGTTCAGTTCTGTTTACTGCCACAGTCTCACAGCTCCAGTGACCTGGGTTCGGTTCTGTTTACTGCCACAGCCTCCCGGCTCCAGTGACCCGGGTTCGGTTCTGTTTACTGCCACAGTCTCACAGCTCCAGTGACCCGGGTTCGGTTCTGTTTACTGCCACAGTCTCACAGCTCCAGTGACCTGGGTTCGGTTCTGTTTACTGCCACAGTCTCACAGCTCCAGTGACCTGGGTTCAGTTCTGTTTACTGCCACAGTCTCACAGCTCCAGTGACCTGGGTTCGGTTCTGTTTACTGCCACAGCCTCCCGGCTCCAGTGACCCGGGTTCGGTTCTGTTTACTGCCACAGTCTCACAGCTCCAGTGACCTGGGTTCGGTTCTGTTTACTGCCACAGTCTCACAGCTCCAGTGACCTGGGTTCGTTTCTGTTTACTGCCACAGTCTCAGAGCTCCAGTGACCCGGGTTCGGTTCTGTTTACTGTCACAGTCTCACAGCTCCAGTGACCTGGGTTCAGTTCTGTTTACTGTCACAGTCTCACAGCTCCAGTGACCCGGGTTCGGTTCTGTTTACTGCCACAGTCTCACAGCTCCAGTGTCCTGGGTTCGGTTCTGTTTACTGCCACAGTCTCACAGCTCCAGTGTCCCGGGTTCGGTTCTGTTTACTGCCACAGTCTCACAGCTCCAGTGACCCGGGTTCGGTTCTGTTTACTGTCACAGTCTCACAGCTCCAGTGACCTGGGTTCAGTTCTGTTTACTGCCACAGTCTCACAGCTCCAGTGTCCCGGGTTCGGTTCTGTTTACTGCCACAGTCTCACAGCTCCAGTGACCTGGGTTCGGTTCTGTTTACTGTCACAGTCTCACAGCTCCAGTGACCTGGGTTCAGTTCTGTTTACTGCCACAGTCTCACAGCTCCAGTGACCTGGGTTCAGTTCTGTTTACTGCCACAGTCTCACAGCTCCAGTGTCCTGGGTTCGGTTCTGTTTACTGCCACAGTCTCACAGCTCCAGTGTCCCGGGTTCGGTTCTGTTTACTGCCACAGTCTCACAGCTCCAGTGACCCGGGTTCGGTTCTGTTTACTGTCACAGTCTCACAGCTCCAGTGACCCGGGTTCGGTTCTGTTTACTGTCACAGTCTCACAGCTCCAGTGTCCTGGGTTCGGTTCTGTTTACTGCCACAGTCTCACAGCTCCAGTGTCCCGGGTTCGGTTCTGTTTACTGCCACAGTCTCACAGCTCCAGTGACCTGGGTTCGGTTCTGTTTACTGCCACAGTCTCACAGCTCCAGTGTCCCGGGTTCGGTTCTGTTTACTGCCACAGTCTCACAGCTCCAGTGTCCCGGGTTCGGTTCTGTTTTTTGCCACAGTCTCACAGCTTCAGTGACCCGGGTTCGGTTCTGTTTACTGCCACAGCCTCACAGCTCCAGTGTCCTGGGTTCGGTTCTGTTTTTTGCCACAGTCTCACAGCTTCAGTGACCCGGGTTCGGTTCTGTTTACTGCCACAGCCTCACAGCTCCAGTGTCCTGGGTTCGGTTCTGTTTACTGCCACAGTCTCACAGCTCCAGTGACCTGGGTTCGGTTCTGTTTACTGCCACAGTCTCACAGCTCCAGTGACCGGGTTCGGTTCTGTTTACTGCCACAGCCTCACAGCTCCAGTGTCCTGGGTTCGGTTCTGTTTACTGCCACAGTCTCACAGCTCCAGTGACCCGGGTTCGGTTCTGTTTACTGCCACAGTCTCACAGCTCCAGTGTCCCGGGTTCGGTTCTGTTTACTGCCACAGTCTCACAGCTCCAGTGACCCGGGTTCGGTTCTGCGTACTGCCACAGTCTCACAGCTCCAGTGACCCGGGTTCGGTTCTGTTTACTGCCACAGCCTCACAGCTCCAGTGTCCTGGGTTCGGTTCTGTTTTTTGCCACAGTCTCACAGCTTCAGTGACCCGGGTTCGGTTCTGTTTACTGCCACAGCCTCACAGCTCCAGTGTCCTGGGTTCGGTTCTGTTTACTGCCACAGTCTCACAGCTCCAGTGACCTGGGTTCGGTTCTGTTTACTGCCACAGTCTCACAGCTCCAGTGACCGGGTTCGGTTCTGTTTACTGCCACAGCCTCACAGCTCCAGTGTCCTGGGTTCGGTTCTGTTTACTGCCACAGTCTCACAGCTCCAGTGACCCGGGTTCGGTTCTGTTTACTGCCACAGTCTCACAGCTCCAGTGTCCCGGGTTCGGTTCTGTTTACTGCCACAGTCTCACAGCTCCAGTGACCCGGGTTCGGTTCTGCGTACTGCCACAGTCTCACAGCTCCAGTGACCCGGGTTCGGTTCTGTTTACTGCCACAGTCTCACAGCTCCAGTGACCTGCGTTCGGTTCTGTTTACTGCCAAAGTCTCACAGCTCCAGTGACCCGGGTTCAGTTCTGTTTACTGCCACAGTCTCACAGCTCCAGTGACATGGGTTCGGTTCTGTTTACTGCCACAGTCTCACAGCTCCAGTGACCCGGGTTCGGTTCTGTTTACTGCCACAGTCTCACAGCTTCAGTGACCTGGGTTCAGTTCTGTTTACTGCCACAGTTTCACAGCTTCAGTGACCCGGGTTCAGTTCTGTTTTTTGCCACAGTCTCACAGCTCCAGTGACCCGGGTTCAGTTCTGTTTACTGCCACAGTCTCACAGCTCCAGTGTCCCGGGTTCGGTTCTGTTTACTGCCACAGTCTCACAGCTCCAGTGACCCGGGTTCGGTTCTGTTTACTGCCACAGTCTCACAGCTCCAGTGTCCTGGGTTCGGTTCTGTTTACTGCCACAGTCTCACAGCTCCAGTGACCTGGGTTCGGTTCTGTTTACTGCCACAGCCTCACAGCTCCAGTGACCTGGGTTCGGTTCTGTTTACTGCCACAGTCTCACAGCTCCAGTGACCCGGGTTCGGTTTTGTTTACTGCCACAGTCTCACAGCTCCAGTGACCTGGGTTCGGTTCTGTTTACTGCCACAGTCTCACAGCTCCCGTGACCTGGGTTCGGTTCTGTTTACTGCCACAGTCTCACAGCTCCAGTGACCTGGGTTCGGTTCTGTTTACTGCCACAGTCTCACAGCTCCCGTGACCTGGGTTCGGTTCTGTTTACTGCCACAGTCTCACAGCTCCAGTGACCTGGGTTCGGTACTGTTTACTGCCACAGTCTCACAGCTCCAGTGACCTGGGTTCGGTTCTGTTTACTGCCACAGTCTCACAGCTCCAGTGACCCGGGTTCAGTTCTGTTTACTGCCACAGTCTCACAGCTCCAGTGTCCCGGGTTCGGTTCTGTTTACTGCCACAGCCTCACAGCTCCAGTGACATGGGTTCGGTTCTGTTTACTGCCACAGTCTCACAGCTCCAGTGACCCGGGTTCGGTTCTGTTTACTGCCAAAGTCTCACAGCTCCAGTGACCCGGGTTCAGTTCTGTTTACTGCCACAGTCTCACAGCTCCAGTGACATGGGTTCGGTTCTGTTTACTGCCACAGTCTCACAGCTCCAGTGACCCGGGTTCGGTTCTGTTTACTGCCACAGTCTCACAGCTTCAGTGACCCGGGTTCAGTTCTGTTTACTGCCACAGTCTCACAGCTCCAGTGTCCCGGGTTCAGTTCTGTTTACTGCCACAGTCTCACAGCTCCAGTGACATGGGTTCGGTTCTGTTTACTGCCACAGTCTCACAGCTCCAGTGACCTGGGTTCGGTTCTGTTTACTGCCACAGTCTCACAGCTCCAGTGACCTGGGTTCAGTTCTGTTTACTGCCACAGTTTCACAGCTTCAGTGACCCGGGTTCAGTTCTGTTTTTTGCCACAGTCTCACAGCTCCAGTGACCCGGGTTCAGTTCTGTTTACTGCCACAGTCTCACAGCTCCAGTGTCCTGGGTTCAGTTCTGTTTACTGCCACAGCCTCACAGCTCCAGTGACATGGGTTCGGTTCTGTTTACTGCCACAGTCTCACAGCTCCAGTGACCCGGGTTCGGTTCTGTTTACTGCCACAGTCTCACAGCTTCAGTGACCTGGGTTCGGTTCTGGGGACTGCCACAGTCTCACAGCTCCAGTGTCCCGGGTTCGGTTCTGTTTACTGCCACAGTCTCACAGCTCCAGTGTCCCGGGTTCGGTTCTGTTTACTGCCACAGTCTCACAGCTCCAGTGACCCGGGTTCGGTTCTGTTTACTGCCACAGTCTCACAGCTCCAGTGTCCCGGGTTCGGTTCTGTTTGCTGCCAGTCTCACAGCTCCAGTGTCCCGGGTTCGGTTCTGTTTACTGCCACAGTCTCACAGCTTCAGTGACCTGGGTTCGGTTCTGTTTACTGCCACAGTCTCACAGCTCCAGTGACCTGGGTTCGGTTCTGTTTACTGCCACAGTCTCACAGCTCCAGTGTCCCGGGTTCGGTTCTGTTTACTGCCACAGTCTCACAGCTCCAGTGACCTGGGTTCGGTTCTGTTTACTGCCACAGTCTCACAGCTCCAGTGACCCGGGTTCAGTTCTGTTTACTGCCACAGTCTCACAGCTCCAGTGACCCGGGTTCGGTTCTGTTTACTGCCACAGTCTCACAGCTCCAGTGTCCCGGGTTCGGTTCTGTTTACTGCCACAGTCTCACAGCTCCAGTGTCCCGGGTTCGGTTCTGTTCACTGCCACAGTCTCACAGCTTCAGTGACCCGGGTTCGGTTCTGTTTACTGTCACAGTCTCACAGCTCCAGTGACCCGGGTTCGGTTCTGTTTACTGCCACAGTCTCACAGCTCCAGTGTCCCGGGTTCGGTTCTGTTTACTGCCACAGTCTCACAGCTCCAGTGTCCCGGGTTCGGTTCTGTTCACTGCCACAGTCTCACAGCTCCAGTGTCCCGGGTTCGGTTCTGTTCACTGCCACAGTCTCACAGCTTCAGTGACCTGGGTTCGGTTCTGTTTACTGCCACAGTCTCACAGCTCCAGTGTCCCGGGTTCGGTTCTGTTCACTGCCACAGTCTCATAGCTCCAGTGACCCGGGTTCGGTTCTGTTTACTGCCACAGTCTCACAGCTCCAGTGTCCCGGGTTCGGTTCTGTTTACTGCCAAAGTCTCACAGCTCCAGTGACCCGGGTTCGGTTCTGTTTACTGCCACAGTCTCACAGCTCCAGTGACCCGGGTTCGGTTCTGTTTACTGCCACAGTCTCACAGCTCCAGTGACCCGGGTTCAGTTCTGTTTACTGCCACAGTCTCACAGCTCCAGTGACCTGGGTTCGGTTCTGTTTACTGCCACAGTCTCACAGCTCCAGTGACCCGGGTTCGGTTCTGTTTACTGCCACAGTCTCACAGCTCCAGTGACCTGGGTTCGGTTCTGTTTACTGCCACAGTCTCACAGCTCCAGTGACCCGGGTTCGGTTCTGTTTACTGCCACAGTCTCACAGCTCCAGTGACCCGGGTTCGGTTCTGTTTACTGCCACAGTCTCACAGCTCCAGTGACCCGGGTTCAGTTCTGTTTACTGCCACAGTCTCACAGCTCCAGTGACCTGGGTTCGGTTCTGTTTACTGCCACAGTCTCACAGCTCCAGTGACCTGGGTTCGGTTCTGTTTACTGCCACAGTCTCACAGCTCCAGTGACCTGGGTTCAGTTCTGTTTACTGCCACAGCCTCACAGCTCCAGTGACCTGGGTTCAGTTCTGTTTACTGCCACAGTCTCACAGCTCCAGTGACCCGGGTTCGGTTCTGTTTACTGCCACAGTCTCACAGCTCCAGTGACCTGGGTTCGGTTCTGTTTACTGCCACAGTCTCACAGCTCCAGTGACCCGGGTTCAGTTCTGTTTACTGCCACAGTCTCACAGCTCCAGTGACCTGGGTTCGGTTCTGTTTACTGCCACAGTCTCACAGCTCCAGTGACCTGGGTTCGGTTCTGTTTACTGCCACAGTCTCACAGCTCCAGTGACCTGGGTTCAGTTCTGTTTACTGCCACAGCCTCACTGCTCCAGTGACCTGGGTTCAGTTCTGTTTACTGCCACAGTCTCACAGCTCCAGTGACCTGGGTTCGGTTCTGTTTACTGCCACAGTCTCACAGCTCCAGTGACCCGGGTTCGGTTCTGTTTACTGCCACAGTCTCACAGCTCCAGTGACCTGAGTTCGGTTCTGTTTACTGCCACAGTCTCACAGCTCCAGTGACCCGGGTTCGGTTCTGTTTACTGCCACAGTCTCACAGCTCCAGTGACCTGAGTTCGGTTCTGTTTACTGCCACAGCCTCACAGCTCCAGTGTCCTGGGTTCGGTTCTGGGGACTGCCACAGTCTCACAGCTCCAGTGACCCGGGTTCGGTTCTGTTTACTGCCACAGTCTCACAGCTCCAGTGTCCCGGGTTCGGTTCTGTTTACTGCCACAGTCTCACAGCTCCAGTGTCCCGGGTTCGGTTCTGTTTACTGCCACATTCTCACAGCTTCAGTGACCTGGGTTCGGTTCTGTTTACTGCCACAGTCTCACAGCTCCAGTGTCCCGGGTTCGGTTCTGTTTACTGCCACAGTCTCACAGCTCCAGTGTCCCGGGTTCGGTTCTGTTTACTGCCACAGTCTCACAGCTTCAGTGACCTGGGTTCGGTTCTGTTTACTGCCACAGTCTCACAGCTCCAGTGACCCGGGTTCGGTTCTGTTTACTGCCACAGTCTCACAGCTCCAGTGACCCGGGTTCGGTTCTGTTTACTGCCACAGTCTCACACCTCCAGTGTCCCGGATTCGGTTCTGTTTACTGCCACAGTCTCACAGCTCCAGTGACCCGGGTTCGGTACTGTTTACTGCCACAGTCTCACAGCTCCAGTCTCCCGGGTTCGGTTCTGTTTACTGCCACAGTCTCACAGCTCCAGTGTCCCGGGTTCGGTTCTGTTCACTGCCACAGTCTCACAGCTTCAGTGACCTGGGTTCGGTTCTGTTTACTGCCACAGTCTCACAGCTCCAGTGTCCCGGGTTCGGTTCTGGGGACTGCCACAGCCACACAGCTCCAGTGACCTGGGTTCGGTTCTGTTTACTGCCACAGTCTCACAGCTCCAGTGTCCCGGGTTCGGTTCTGTTTACTGCCACAGTCTCACAGCTCCAGTGACCTGGGTTCGGTTCTGTTTACTGCCACAGTCTCACAGCTCCAGTGACCCGGGTTCAGTTCTGTTTACTGCCACAGTCTCACAGCTCCAGTGACCCGGGTTCGGTTCTGTTTACTGCCACAGTCTCACAGCTCCAGTGTCCCGGGTTCGGTTCTGTTTACTGCCACAGTCTCACAGCTCCAGTGTCCCGGGTTCGGTTCTGTTTACTGCCACAGTCTCACAGCTCCAGTGTCCCGGGTTCGGTTCTGTTCACTGTCACAGTCTCACAGCTCCAGTGACCCGGGTTCGGTTCTGTTTACTGCCACAGTCTCACAGCTCCAGTGTCCCGGGTTCGGTTCTGTTTACTGCCACAGTCTCACAGCTCCAGTGTCCCGGGTTCGGTTCTGTTCACTGCCACAGTCTCACAGCTCCAGTGTCCCGGGTTCGGTTCTGTTCACTGCCACAGTCTCACAGCTTCAGTGACCTGGGTTCGGTTCTGTTTACTGCCACAGTCTCACAGCTCCAGTGTCCCGGGTTCGGTTCTGTTCACTGCCACAGTCTCATAGCTCCAGTGACCCGGGTTCGGTTCTGTTTACTGCCACAGTCTCACAGCTCCAGTGTCCCGGGTTCGGTTCTGTTTACTGCCAAAGTCTCACAGCTCCAGTGACCCGGGTTCGGTTCTGTTTACTGCCACAGTCTCACAGCTCCAGTGACCCGGGTTCGGTTCTGTTTACTGCCACAGTCTCACAGCTCCAGTGACCCGGGTTCAGTTCTGTTTACTGCCACAGTCTCACAGCTCCAGTGACCTGGGTTCGGTTCTGTTTACTGCCACAGTCTCACAGCTCCAGTGACCCGGGTTCGGTTCTGTTTACTGCCACAGTCTCACAGCTCCAGTGACCTGGGTTCGGTTCTGTTTACTGCCACAGTCTCACAGCTCCAGTGACCCGGGTTCGGTTCTGTTTACTGCCACAGTCTCACAGCTCCAGTGACCCGGGTTCGGTTCTGTTTACTGCCACAGTCTCACAGCTCCAGTGACCCGGGTTCAGTTCTGTTTACTGCCACAGTCTCACAGCTCCAGTGACCTGGGTTCGGTTCTGTTTACTGCCACAGTCTCACAGCTCCAGTGACCTGGGTTCGGTTCTGTTTACTGCCACAGTCTCACAGCTCCAGTGACCTGGGTTCAGTTCTGTTTACTGCCACAGCCTCACAGCTCCAGTGACCTGGGTTCAGTTCTGTTTACTGCCACAGTCTCACAGCTCCAGTGACCCGGGTTCGGTTCTGTTTACTGCCACAGTCTCACAGCTCCAGTGACCTGGGTTCGGTTCTGTTTACTGCCACAGTCTCACAGCTCCAGTGACCCGGGTTCAGTTCTGTTTACTGCCACAGTCTCACAGCTCCAGTGACCTGGGTTCGGTTCTGTTTACTGCCACAGTCTCACAGCTCCAGTGACCTGGGTTCAGTTCTGTTTACTGCCACAGCCTCACTGCTCCAGTGACCTGGGTTCAGTTCTGTTTACTGCCACAGTCTCACAGCTCCAGTGACCTGGGTTCGGTTCTGTTTACTGCCACAGTCTCACAGCTCCAGTGACCCGGGTTCGGTTCTGTTTACTGCCACAGTCTCACAGCTCCAGTGACCTGAGTTCGGTTCTGTTTACTGCCACAGTCTCACAGCTCCAGTGACCCGGGTTCGGTTCTGTTTACTGCCACAGTCTCACAGCTCCAGTGACCTGAGTTCGGTTCTGTTTACTGCCACAGCCTCACAGCTCCAGTGTCCTGGGTTCGGTTCTGGGGACTGCCACAGTCTCACAGCTCCAGTGACCCGGGTTCGGTTCTGTTTACTGCCACAGTCTCACAGCTCCAGTGTCCCGGGTTCGGTTCTGTTTACTGCCACAGTCTCACAGCTCCAGTGTCCCGGGTTCGGTTCTGTTTACTGCCACAGTCTCACAGCTTCAGTGACCTGGGTTCGGTTCTGTTTACTGCCACAGTCTCACAGCTCCAGTGTCCCGGGTTCGGTTCTGTTTACTGCCACAGTCTCACAGCTCCAGTGTCCCGGGTTCGGTTCTGTTTACTGCCACAGTCTCACAGCTTCAGTGACCTGGGTTCGGTTCTGTTTACTGCCACAGTCTCACAGCTCCAGTGACCCGGGTTCGGTTCTGTTTACTGCCACAGTCTCACAGCTCCAGTGACCCGGGTTCGGTTCTGTTTACTGCCACAGTCTCACACCTCCAGTGTCCCGGATTCGGTTCTGTTTACTGCCACAGTCTCACAGCTCCAGTGACCCGGGTTCGGTACTGTTTACTGCCACAGTCTCACAGCTCCAGTCTCCCGGGTTCGGTTCTGTTTACTGCCACAGTCTCACAGCTCCAGTGTCCCGGGTTCGGTTCTGTTCACTGCCACAGTCTCACAGCTTCAGTGACCTGGGTTCGGTTCTGTTTACTGCCACAGTCTCACAGCTCCAGTGTCCCGGGTTCGGTTCTGGGGACTGCCACAGCCACACAGCTCCAGTGACCTGGGTTCGGTACTGTTTACTGCCACAGTCTCACAGCTCCAGTGTCCCGGGTTCGGTTCTGGGGACTGCCACAGCCACACAGCTCCAGTGACCTGGGTCCGGTTCTGTTTACTGCCACAGTCTTACAGCTCCAGTGTCCTGGGTTCGGTTCTGTTTACTGCCACAGTCTCACAGCTCCAGTGTCCCGGGTTCGGTTCTGTTTACTGCCACAGTCTCACAGCTCCAGTAACCTGGGTTCGGTTCTGTTTACTGCCACAGCCTCACAGCTCCAGTGACCTGGGTTCGGTACTGTTTACCGCCACAGTCTCACAGCTCCAGTGTCCCGGGTTCGGTTCTGGGGACTGCCACAGCCACACAGCTCCAGTGACCTGGGTCCGGTTCTGTTTACTGCCACAGTCTTACAGCTCCAGTGTCCCGGGTTCGGTTCTGTTTACTGCCACAGTCTCACAGCTCCAGTGACCTGGGTTCGGTTCTGTTTACTGCCACAGTCTCACAGCTCCAGTGACCTGGGTTCGGTTCTGTTTACTGCCACAGTCTTACAGCTCCAGTGTCCCGGGTTCGGTTCTGTTTACTGCCACAGTCTCACAGCTCCAGTGACCTGGGTTCGGTTCTGTTTACTGCCACAGCCTCACAGCTCCAGTGACCTGGGTTCAGTTCTGTTTACTGCCACAGTCTCACAGCTCCAGTGACCTGGGTTCAGTTCTGTTTACTGCCACAGTCTCACAGCTCCAGTGACCTGGGTTCAGTTCTGTTTACTGCCACAGCCTCACAGCTCCAGTGACCTGGGTTCAGTTCTGTTTACTGCCACAGCCTCACAGCTCCAGTGACCCGGGTTCAGTTCTGTTTACTGCCACAGTCTCACAGCTCCAGTGACCTGGGTTCGGTTCTGTTTACTGCCACAGTCTCACAGCTCCAGTGACCTGGGTTCGGTTCTGTTTACTGCCACAGTCTCACAGCTCCAGTGACCTGGGTTCGGTTCTGTTTACTGCCACAGTCTCACAGCTCCAGTGTCCTGGGTTCGGTTCTGTTTACTGCCACAGTCTCACAGCTCCAGTGACCTGGGTTCGGTTCTGTTTACTGCCACAGTCTCACAGCTCCAGTGACCTGGGTTCGGTTCTGTTTACTGCCACAGTCTCACAGCTCCAGTGTCCCGGGTTCGGTTCTGTTTACTGCCACAGTCTCACAGCTCCAGTGACCGGGTTCGGTTCTGTTTACTGCCACAGTCTCACAGCTCCAGTGACCTGAGTTCGGTTCTGTTCACTGCCACAGTCTCACAGCTCCAGTGACCTGAGTTCGGTTCTGTTTACTGCCACAGTCTCACAGCTCCAGTGACCTGAGTTCGGTTCTGTTTACTGCCACAGCCTCACAGCTCCAGTGTCCTGGGTTCGGTTCTGGGACTGCCACAGTCTCACAGCTCCAGTGTCCCGGGTTCGGTTCTGTTTACTGCCACAGTCTCACAGCTCCAGTGTCCCGGGTTCGGTTCTGTTTACTGCCACAGTCTCACAGCTCCAGTGACCCGGGTTCGGTTCTGTTTACTGCCACAGTCTCACAGCTCCAGTGTCCCGGGTTCGGTTCTGTTTACTGCCACAGTCTCACAGCTCCAGTGTCCCGGGTTCGGCTCTGTTTACTGCCACAGTCTCACAGCTTCAGTGACCTGGGTTTGGTTCTGTTTACTGCCACAGACTCACAGCTCCAGTGACCTGGGTTCGGTTCTGTTTACTGCCACAGTCTCACAGCTCCAGTGACCCGGGTTCAGTTCTGTTTACTGCCACAGTCTCAGAGCTCCAGTGACCCGGGTTCGGTACTGTTTACTGCCACAGTCTCACAGCTCCAGTGACCTGGGTTCGGTTCTGTTTACTGCCACAGTCTCACAGCTCCAGTGTCCTGGGTTCGGTTCTGTTTACTGTCACAGTCTCACAGCTCCAGTCTCCCGGGTTCGGTTCTGTTTACTGCCACAGTCTCACAGCTCCAGTGTCCCGGGTTCGGTTCTGTTTACTGCCACAGTCTCACAGCTCCAGTGACCCGGGTTCGGTTCTGTTCACTGCCACAGTCTCACAGCTTCAGTGACCTGGGTTCGGTTCTGTTTACTGCCACAGTCTCACAGCTCCAGTGTCCCGGGTTCGGTTCTGGGGACTGCCACAGCCTCACAGCTCCAGTGACCTGGGTTCGGTTCTGTTTACTGCCACAGTCTCACAGCTCCAGTGACCCGGGTTCGGTTCTGTTCACTGCCACAGTCTCACAGCTTCAGTGACCTGGGTTCGGTTCTGGGGACTGCCACAGTCTCACAGCTCCAGTGACCCGGGTTCGGTTCTGTTTTACTGCCACAGTCTCACAGCTCCAGTGTCCTGGGTTCGGTTCTGTTTACTGCCACAGCCTCACAGCTCCAGTGACCTGGGTTCGGTTCTGTTTACTGCCACAGCCTCACAGCTCCAGTGACCTGGGTTCGGTTCTGTTTACTGCCACAGCCTCACAGCTCCAGTGACCCGGGTTCGGTTCTGTTTACTGCCACAGTCTCACAGCTCCAGTGTCCCGGGTTCGGTTCTGTTTACTGCCACAGTCTCACAGCTCCAGTGTCCCGGGTTCGGTTCTGTTTACTGCCACAGTCTCACAGCTCCAGTGACCCGGGTTCGGTTCTGTTTACTGCCACAGTCTCACAGCTCCAGTGTCCCGGGTTCGGTTCTGTTTACTGCCACAGTCTCACAGCTCCAGTGACCCGGGTTCGGTTCTGTTTACTGCCACAGTCTCACAGCTCCAGTGACCTGGGTTCAGTTCTGTTTACTGCCACAGTCTCACAGCTCCAGTGACCCGGGTTCGGTTCTGTTTACTGCCACAGTCTCACAGCTCCAGTGTCCCGGGTTCGGTTCTGTTTACTGCCACAGCCTCACAGCTCCAGTGACCCGGGTTCGGTTCTGTTTACTGCCACAGTCTCACAGCTCCAGTGTCCTGGGTTCGGTTCTGTTTACTGCCACAGCCTCACAGCTCCAGTGACCTGGGTTCGGTTCTGTTTACTGCCACAGTCTCACAGCTCCAGTGTCCCGGGTTCGGTTCTGTTTACTGCCACAGTCTCACAGCTCCAGTGTCCTGGGTTCGGTTCTGTTTACTGCCACAGTCTCACAGCTCCAGTGACCTGGGTTCGGTTCTGTTTACTGCCACAGTCTCACAGCTCCAGTGTCCCGGGTTCGGTTCTGTTTACTGCCACAGTCTCACAGCTCCAGTGTCCTGGGTTCGGTTCTGTTTACTGCCACAGTCTCACAGCTCCAGTGTCCTGGGTTCGGTTCTGTTTACTGCCACAGTCTCACAGCTCCAGTGACCCGGGTTCGTTTCTGTTTACTGCCACAGTCTCACAGCTCCAGTGTCCCGGGTTCGGTTCTGTTTACTGCCACAGTCTCACAGCTCCAGTGTCCCGGGTTCGGTTCTGTTTACTGCCACAGTCTCACAGCTCCAGTGTCCCGTTTTCGGTTCTGTTTACTGCCACAGTCTCACAGCTTCAGTGACCTGGGTTCGGTTCTGTTTACTGCCACAGTCTCACAGCTCCAGTGTCCCGGGTTCGGTTCTGTTTACTGCCACAGTCTCACAGCTCCAGTGACCTGGGTTCGGTTCTGTTTACTGCCACAGTCTCACAGC